>NC_080794.1:9777500-10096250 GCF_028018385.1 Neofelis nebulosa
TGAATTCATTCAAATACTGAACATTAGTTCTGAGCTAAGGGCTTTGCAAAATCTATGAACTATATAAAAATGTATGCAGCACCAACATTTTTTAATGTTTAAGAGTCAAATACTTAACCAACTGAGCCACCCAGGCACCCCAGAGCACCAATATTTTAATATTTAAAACTTGGTAATCCTGGGGCACCTGGGTGGCTCAGTCCATTGACCATCTGACTTCAGCTCAGGTCATGATCTCGCGATTTGTGAGTTTGAGCCCCAAATCAGGCTCCCTGCTGTCAGTGCAAAACCTGCTTCAGATCCCCTGTCCCTTTTCGCCCCTCCCCTGCTTGCGCTCTTTCTCTCAAAAATAAATTAACATTAAAAAAAAACCTTGATAATCCTCATTCAATTTAAAAATTTTTTTTTTCAACGTTTTTTATTTATTTTTGGGACAGAGAGAGACAGAGCATGAACGGGGGAGGGGCAGAGAGAGAGGGAGACACAGAATTGGAAACAGGCTCCAGGCTCCGAGCCATCAGCCCAGAGCCTGACGCGGGGCTCGAACTCACGGACCGCGAGATCGTGACCTGGCTGAAGTCGGACGCTTAACCGACTGCGCCACCCAGGCGCCCCTATCCTCATTCAATTTTAACAGGACCTAAAAACTTTTTTAAAGCTCACCATTTTAACTCCATTATTCTGTTGTTTTCACTGATGACCTAACACAAAACCATAGGAAGGAGCATATATCATCAGTATTTCACCCCAGTGTTCAACGAAAATATTGTTCCTAGATACACTTCTAAGTACAGACTTCTAGTAGTTGTATTTACTAGGTATTATGAAATAAGTGGAATTAACCACCAAGTTAAGAGCAAAAGGCATTCGTTGGTATATTGGGTAAATCTCGAAGTACTTAACATCTGCCAATTTGAGTATGTTAGCACACTCATGTTAGCATGAAAGATAATAGTGCTTGGAAAATACAGAAAAAAAGACAATATATTTTTCCATATAAAAAAACTGACATTGGAACCCATCTGGGAATAATGAGAAAGTGAGTCTCCTCTGATCCCATGATAAGCACAAATGCAAAAGGAAATGAGACGTAACTTTTTAAAAGCTCTAAACTTTTCTCTGTCTAGATTGCCAAATTTATTAAATCTTGGGATCATGCATTTGCCCTACAACCTTGTCCTCTTTATATCTGTACCAGTTAACCCAGTATCAGAAATACAGTGCTAAGAATGCTGTCTCAATTCTACCAAGTTTTGTAATACCTGGATAACATCACTTGCCACAACTAAACTTATAAGGTATTGAAAGGAGTGTTATGGTCCAAAATAAAATGTTCCAAATGAGCACTCTGCCATCCTCAGAAAATTTTCCCAAGAAGGGGAAAATATCCATATGCTTTGTGATCAACTGGCTGAAAATATTGCTGTGTGCTTTGTCATAACAGGCTGTTCTGTTGTTGAGACTTATGAATACTGGCACAAGTCCAGTGTGTATAAGAGATTAACTTTATCAAAGTCTCTGAAGATAAAGGCTCAGACCAGTTCATGTGACTGTGGTCACAACAGCATAGCCAACGAGAAAAAGCTCACAAAGGAACAAAGACTCCCTCATTCATGGTGAAAGACATATATGCATGACTCCTGTAAGCTTCAGCAATGCAAGAAAAATTGGCAGAAATACTTGAATGTGGCCACCAAAACCAATTTCATTTTTTATGGAACTGCTACTGTGAACACTGATTAGATAAGGAAAAACCGTTGCCAGCACTTAGAGAAAAACATTTTCCATCAATTGACGATGAAACACTGCTAGAGCATAAAATATTCTTCTTTCTAAGCAGATGACTTGGAGTGAAATAGAACCTCTTCTGTCTTCCCAGGAGTCATTCCTCCGGTATTTACCTTTTCCCTGGGGATTCTTCCGGAGTAGGATTTTGGCCACTGGGTACCAAGACCACTGAGGAGGCAATGGAGCCAGATCTGGCAGAAGATGTTAGGATGCTAACACTTATCTTAGCCTTGTGTCGGGAAAAAGGCAGCTTGGCCACCTGCCAGACATATTCTTTTGGTCTGTAGGAGAGGTCACTCAGCCACCAGAAGTTGAATTTTATACAACTACGGAGAACAGAGGAGTTGGAAAGAAGGATGACCATTTGTCCTTTTTGGGAGAATAAGAGGAAAGAAGCCATTGGTGGTCTTCTGTTCTGTTGATAAATGGTTAAGGCTCATCTTTTACATTTCTCGTAAATGATTCCTAGTTTACATCCTCAAAAATTAAAACTGAATGTTTAAAGTCAGAGATTCTGGCGGGGTGGGGGGTGGGTGGTTACTTCCAAATGCTAATAGATTGAAATGCAGCAAACAAGATTTTAATTTTTTCCTAAATTCCCCACACTAATGATTAAGAATCATGTCCTATTATTACGATTTCTCCTTACACATTTATTCTAACATTGCATGATTATACAGCTCACCTATTACAACAGCTATTTATAAACGTTTCATTTTACTTTCTGAAGAGAACCCCCCAAAATGTATTTCTCACGACTGTCTAGAGAAGAGTTATATGTAAACTCTTAAGGAAAGGCCAAATGAGTAAAATACCAAGAGATTTTTAAAATTTTTTTTAACTTTTACATTGCTTTCCTTCATTAAGTAACCCCCAAACATGCAAAAACACTGTGAGTCTTAACCAGAGAGCCCCATTTGACACACAGGAATGCAGTCTGACTGTCTTGTCTAATGAAAAGAATCTGAGTGCTGACAAGCCTACAATTATGAATATTTGGTTCTTGGTCTCCTGTATTTTAAGTAGATTTCTCTTTATTCTATCATGTATTGTTCTTTTGCAAATGAAATCCCTTAACAATATCAACTCAGTGCCCTCTTTAAGTAATAAATATCTGAGGTACTGCTAAAGTATGATCAGTATCAAACAGCCTATGATATTCTAAATTCTGAATGCAATCAAAATAGGAAACCTTGCCCAGCATCATTTAGGTGTAGGATACAAATGGCTCTGTAAAAGTAATCTTACTCTAACCCTTCAAAGGAATAAAACCTTGAGAATTTCTGTGAAAATAATTTCAAAGAAAGCAGAAAAAGCAATCTTATTTTCTTTGGCTAATGCATAAGGTAAAACTATCTGAAAAATCAACCATTAATGGGTACTCACAAGTGCCTTTCTTGGAATATGTGATTTTTAAAATTTTTTCAATGTTTATTCATTTTTTCAGAGCGAGAGATAGAGTGCGAGCGGGAAGGGGCAGGGAGAGAGAAGACACAGAATCCGAAGCAGGCTCCAGGCTCTGAGCTGTCAGCACACAGCCCGACATAGGGCTTGAACTCATGAACCACAAGATCATGACCTGAACTGAAGTCAGACGCTTAACCGACTTAGCCGCCCAGGTGCCCCCGAGTATATGATTTTTATGAATGATTTCAGTTCACTCTCAGGCAAACAAAGTTAGCGTTAGTATCCTTACTTTACAAATTAAAACAACTGATACTTAAAGATATTAAGTAACACACAAGTAATTAAAGATATTAAATAACACAACTTAAAGTCACACAAGTGAATGTGGGATCCAGGATTCTAAGTCCTTTTTATATCATATTTTGCATGACATTAAGCTGATGGCATAATTTCTTCTGTTCAGTGACAGTGACATAGAGGGCCTTCTCGCCCCCTTTTGGAATCAATCTCTTTGTAATTGAACTCCCAGAGCATTTATTACATTTATGAGCCTTACTTCAGTCTACGTTTATTATAAATATCACATACTTAGCCTGGATACTCTTGGAGATTTTAAACTTCCACGAAGACCCATGCCTTTTTTACATGTTCCTAACATGGCATTTTATACATAGTAATAATCAGTAGTGAATGAATGCCTGCTAGAAAGTTATCTTTTGTAAAGCATTGTAAAAACTGACTAACACCTTGATCTTCATATTAGAGGTGACTGTTTAGATTAGGTGAGCAAATGTTGGATCCACAACTCACCATGTGGTAAACATAATTTAAAAATTCATCACTACCTTCTCCTTGCTCTTGCGACCACATTAAACCTTCTAAATCTGATCTCATGGTTGTCCTTTTCTGTAGATTCTCATTATTTTACAAATGTATTCATTTCCTAATTGTGATTTAACTGTGCTTGTGCTCAACAACCACGACCACCTCCACAGGGAAGGGCTTCCTTCCATCTTTTGCAATCTATCCTAGAGTTTATACTTGCTTGTCACTGAAAAGTGGGGCTTCCCCTCAAAGAAGAGCATACATCTTTTTTTTCGTCCATATGTCCCATATTAATATGCTCAGTTTCTGTGTGTCTAGCTCTTGTCTAAACATGGTAATGAAATTTCTGAGAGAAGTGCTCTAGCTTATATATGACCTTAAAAATGACCTACACCTATAGCACTCAGTAGAAGGCTTTTGGTTAACAAGCCCTTAGCAAATATTAATAAAAGTACAGAAGTAGAAAATACTACAATGGTTAATTTCCACTGTTAGACAAATGAGTGCCAGTTGCCCAGAGTTTTAGGGTTTTATCCCTTTTTTGCCAATGTTCTGAGTGAGTCAGTCATTCTACATGGATTTTATTAACATACTACATGATCAGCAGATGTTCACTTACACTGAGTTGACAACAGACTCATTCATGTCAAGGTTTATTTGTATAACCATCTTGTCCAACCATATGCATCACCATTTGATCTGTGGGAGTTATTAGTTCACTTACATTATTCTCAGGATGGTAGAAAGCTGAAAGAAAACTGGGCTTTTGTGAAAGTACTCCAGATGTTCACCTCTAAAAGTTTAGAACTTGAAATGCAAACAGCACACTGGATAATTATTAGATCTGTTAATACTTGCTTTCAGGGACACTTAAATACCTGTTCGTTTCCTCTTGTGTCCCTAGTGCATAGTATTTATTGTATTTCAAATGAAAATACTTTACTGACACTTTTTTTGCAAGATATCACTGCCAAATTTTATTATGCATTTACACAGAGTGAAATAGATCACAAGATTCTACCATTATTTACTCGCATTAGCTAGTAAAATAAGAGTTAGTAGTTTAAAATAAGTGGTTTCACATACATTTACACACTCCTCTATCAAAATACTGCGAAGAAAGCTACCAAATTATTAGGTTTCTTAAAACTGTACATAAAAATAAAATTATTATACTGTAAGCAGAATTTAAGGCTCACTTAGATAAGAAAACCAGATTATGTCTATACCTGGACACCACTGGACATAACTGAGCAGACTGTGAGTCGAGATCCAAAGGGAGGACCTGCCCCATGCCACTTCACATATTTAGAGGGACATTGGGAGAAGACAAGGAACACCAGACTCGTTGATAACTTTCTTCTGTAGTTTAAAAGCCTTGTTGAAGAGAGGAACATCATATATAACCCAAAACGGTTATTAGTTTAAAAAAAAAAAAAAGGCAGAGAGGGCTCAGCCCTGCTGATACAGGTCACAGCTAGGGGCCTCATAAGTTACGGGTCGGGGAGGGATGAGGAGAACACAGAAACCATCTAGCACCTTATCTCTCTTCATCCAGTAAAGAATGCTAAGAAGGTGCAGAAGGAACAATGTGGAAAAATGAAGTGAAAGGGCAAAGCTCTCTTTTGATATTCTGTAAGCACAGAGTTTGATCACTTAGTCAAGACCTTTCGGACGGAGATTGCTTACGGTTGACCGTCACATGCTCACTCCGTCAGGAGACACTTGTTAGCTTCTCCCACATGTGAGGATCAGGCCAGCCACGTGTGTGTTATTTCACACATTCTGAACAGCAACCTAACAAAGAAAGGTACCTCTCAGGAGCTGCCTCATGTACTAAGGTCTTCCTTGGAAAACTGTGAAGCTGTTTTCCTTGCTTGGTCTTCTTAAATCCCTGTGGATATTCTCTTATAAATAACTATGGCCCAGATATTAAAAGGGTAATGGATGACTTATAATATTACACAAGTAATAAATGCTCATTCTAAAAGAAAACTTTTACGGGAGCCTGGGCGGCTCAGTCGGTTAAGCGTCCGACTGCGGCTCAGGTCATTATCTCGTGGTTTGTGAGTTTGAGCCCTGCATCAGACTCTGTGCTGACAGCTTCAGATTCTGTGTCTCCTTCTGTCTCTGCCCCTTCCCTGCCCGTGCTCTCTCTCTTTCAAAAATAAATAAACATTAAAAAAATTAAAAGGAAACCTTTCATATAGTTGAGATCTTAAGAGTAGACTCCCTAAGGAAGACTGCTGTGGGGGTTCCTCATGGTTCACTGTGTTGGAGAGCTGTCTGGCAGGTCACACGCAGGGCAGACATGCACACAGCAGGTTTTCAGTAAGTTAGTTGACAAGCAACTTAGTCAACTTAGAGTAAGGTGTGCTGTTTGGGAGAAGCCAATTTCAAACATCTTCTTACATGCGTGTGACACCGATTTAGACAACAGGCTCAAATCAGAGCCTCAAATGTATACACAATGGCTGCTATAGGTGATCTTATTGAGAATGAGAATGGATATTCGTACTTTCTTTTTTTAATGTTTATTTATTTTTGAGACAGAGAGAGACAGAGCATGAGCAGGGGAGGGGCAGAGAGAGAGGGAGACACAGAATGTGAAGCAGGCTCCAAGCTCTGAGCTGTCAGCACAGAGCCCGACGCAGGGCTCGAACTCACGAACTGTGAGATCATGACCTGAGCCGAAGTCGGACGCTTAACCGACTGAGCCACCCAGGCGCCCCTGGATATCCATACTTTCTGATAATGGTCAGATAAGGATTTTCTCAGGGAACAGATGTGGGTTAATAAAATGTTCCAGAAGTGCCATTGTTACGACATGGATTACATTCTCTACAACTCACATGGTGAAGTCCTGATCCTCATACCTCCGAATGTGACTGCATTTGGAGCCAGGGTCCCTACAGACACAATTACGTTAAAAATGAGGTCTTTGGAGTGGGCCCTCATCCACTCTGACTGGCATCCTTATAGAAAGATACAGGAGGAAGATGATGTGAAGACGACAGGGAGAAGGTGGCCATCTACAAGCCACGGAGAGAAGCCTCAGAAGAAACCAACCCTACCAACACGTGGACCTCGGACTTTTAGCCTTGAGAGCTGTGAGAAAATGAACTTCTGTTCTGTCAGCCACCCAGTCTGTGGTACTAGGTTATGGCAGCCCTGGGAGACTGATACAGGTACTATTACCCTAGTTTCTGGGTTATATGAGGCCATATGCACTCTGTTCAGATGATGCAGAGGCTTTCTTGGGTCAAGCCAGTTCCCCCTGAACTGGTGTCTGAATCATCCATACCACTAAAGCCAAGAAACAAGGAGCTGGCCTTTACATAATGACTTTGAGCCAGTAGGTTGCTGGTGTCAGGAGTCATGCCACCCAAATCTGGGATTATGGCCAGGTTTCTGCCTGCACGCAGATGTGTTCTGTTACAGAGCTGCATGGTTATGGTTCAGTCCTTGTTAACAGGTCTGTTACCTTTGCCTCACTACTGGTGACAGGAAAACAATAAAAGGAGAGTATCATTACAAGCTTGTAAAGGGTTCCTAGGGACCCGAATACTCCCGACTCCCATAATGACAGAGGATAAAGCAAGCTTGCTGGAACATCCACACCACGGATTCAAACCAAAGTCCCAGTCCTGGCAGGGAGCTTCTGATCAGGACTGTGATGTTCAATTTGGCACAGCACATGTGTTTATATAATCTCCCTCCAACTGTGAAAGCTGCAGGAGCAGATATGACAACCCATCGTAGGAAGAACCCACTGAATACCTTGGGCAGGTAGCAAGGAATACCACTGGTCTTGCTAAGGGAGTCTTTCATAGGCAGCCCAAAGCAGTGTCAGAGCAACTAACAATGTCAAGCACATGCCATCCACTAAAGGACCCCTTCTCAATGAGGGAAAGAAGATACAGGAAAGTGACAGGAATTCAGAAAGCAAACCTTAGGAATCTTCTTGTCTCCTGTACCACAGGCTTCTTGACTTGTTTCTGGGATATCAAGAACTTAAGAAAAATAGCGTATGAAAAAGAGAGAAAGACCACAGAGGGTGTCAGGGAGTTGATCAGTTTTAAGCCACTGGTAGTGGTACTAGTCAAGCCGGGATACATACCTGCAAATTTTATGCTTAGCTGGTCACAGGACTCTTACACAGACAGGGAGAACAACAGAACAGCACGGGCAGCTCATGAAGACCTGGGCACGAAAGCGATAAGTTGATCTAAGCCTTTTCTATGACTGAGAGAAGTGGTTACTTCTTCTCAACAGGGCTAGAGGTAATACCGGAAAGCACAGTCACAAAAGCAAATAGAGAAGTGTCCAGTGAGTGCCATCAACATAAATTACCTGAGCGTGTTTTGGGTAAACTCCCCCTTGTGGAAACTTTGGGAAATGACATAGACAGCCATCTTCCATTCACAGGCGGGGTAAGAAGTCTTATGGAGGGCAAAATAATCACCCCTGTCTCCTGAGCTGAACAAGTATGGTTAGCAATCCAGAGACCAGAGAATCTGGAACTTAAGGCTATTATCCCAACTAATGTTGGTCCTGGAGGAACCAACCTGGAGGAATCCATAATAGATGTCCCCACTTAAAGTAATCATGGTGGTACCACATTAATCGTTTTCCTCTCATAGCTAGTTGGGCAGCTGAAGGTTAAGCATAAGGTTAATATGCTTAAAGAAAAAAATGTGCTTACTTTTTAGTATCAAAGATAAAACTAACAGCTGGTTCCTTTCCTCTAACAAAAGTGACCCTTAAACAGAGACTTTTTAAATTGAAACATTTTCATTACTATTTCTCTGCACCCTAGACCAATGGAGGAGGAAGTTGAGTTTCCTGGCCCTGGAGAGCATAAGGGTTATATTTCTCAAAACTCCAGGCAGTACGGTTACATGTTAATCATGTCTGGATATGAAATTCATTGTTCCACATTCCCTAGTCAAGGGAGGAAAAACAATCATGTCCACGGATTAGAGCAGATGCAATGACAAAAACTGCAGACTGGAAGATATGTGCTTTTAGACCAGACCACATCAAATGAAAAAGTTGGCTAGCTGTGGGCCTTATCAGGCAGCTAACCCTTCATAGACTAGACGATTCCATCATAAATAACTCTCCAAAAGTCTCAAGTTCGGTCACCAAAACACCAATGACAGAGTGACATCAGCAAAAATGGCAAAGCACGGACCTCTGAGAATGAGCTCCTCCATAACAGGAATTTTTTTAACTGACAGAATTTTCATTATCAGAACTCTGAAAATCCACTAAAGGTTTACAGTAATCCAGGCGGAATTTATTCAAGACAATCAGTGGGACCTCAGTGAAGGCAGCAACTTTTGTGGCATTTTCACTTGCCTTCGTCCCACCCTCTGCTCTCCAGCTCAGTGGCAGCCTTGAAAAACAGCAGCCCACCACCATGACGCAGCTGGACCAGCCACTGGAGGTGGCGAAATAGGACTGGGTCACGCCCACAGCCTCGTTCCCAATGAACCTGTTGGTATTATTTGACCTGCTGGTCATTCCCTGAAGACCCCACTTATAAGGCTGTCTGCATTCAACCTAATTAGAAGCTCACCCAAAGCAAAAATTCTTCACCTAGGAGGCATTTGTCAAAAGCAATTAAAGGCAAGTGTTTTAACCTTCCATTGCTTTTTGTAATGGAGGGCAATAGTTGGTACAAACAGAATACAGACCAAAAAGATTAAAAGGAAAAGCTGAGAAATGAGATGCCCACATGATTTTTGAAAAGTTATCACACACACATACACACAAACACGCAAAGTTGTGACCCGTTCTGAGTTTCTAGAAGGTCATACACACGTACACTTAAACAGAACAAATTTGAGAGAGCCATAAGCTCTCAGTTCTAGCTGACTTCGAAGTTCTACCTAAGGATGAAGTGAAGGAAAGGACAGAACTGTTAACTGCTCCACTGAGTGCTGGAAATGTGCCTGGATATAAACACAAGGTCCCTCAACAAAAACAGGGATTGACTGGTTTCTGATGTATAAGTAAATATCCATCCAACCATTAGTTAAGCCAAAACTAAGCAAACAGAGTAGAGATTTCCGTGACCACTTAGAAGAAAGGCTACTGACTTCACAGAATTACTTCAAAAGGCACTGAATGATGGGGCACCTGGGTGGCTCAGTCGGTTAAGCGTCCGACTTCAGCTCAGGTCATGATCTCACACTCCATGAGTTGCAGTCCCGCGTCAGGCTCTGTGCTCAGAGCCTGGAGCCCACTTCAGATTCTGTGTCTCCCACTCTCTCTGCCCCTCCCCTGCTCATGCTCTGTCTCCCTTTGTCTCAAAAATAAATAAAAAAACATTTTTAAAAAAGACACTGAATGATGAAACAAATAAGACAAACAGCAACAACAGCAGATGTTGGAAAGGGAGAGAATCTTATTTCTAGAGTTACCACACCATACTATTGAACATTTCCAGTTATCAACACCAACGACAAAAATACATAAGGCATGGAAAGAAACAAGTATGGCCCATATCAATAAAGAGAAACAATTTGTAAGGATGCCCAGGTGTTAGACTTACTGAACTAAGACTTTAAATCAGGTATTTTAAAAATGCTTAAAAGAGTTCAAAGAGGGGCGCCTGGGTGGCGCAGTCGGTTAAGCGTCCGACTTCGGCCAGGTCACGATCTCGCGGTCCGTGAGTTCAAGCCCCGCGTCGGGCTCTGGGCTGACGGCTCGGAGCCTGGAGCCTGTTTCCGATTCTGTGTCTCCCTCTCTCTCTGCCCCTCCCCCGTTCATGCTCTGTCTCTCTCTGTCCCAAAAATAAATAAAAACACGTTGAAAAAAAAAATTAAAAAAAAAAAAAAAGAGTTCAAAGAAACCAAGTGTAAATAACTAAAGATGTGTATAAGAAAAATGTCCCGCCAAATAGAGATTACCAACAAAGACATAGAAACATATAAAGATATAATTTATATATAAACATTTATATACTTTAGTTATATATTTATATTATATAATTTGTTTATATATAATATAAATATATTAATATTCTCTCTATGTATATATATGTATATATATACACATACACACACACACACACACACACACACATATATATATATATATATAATCATGTAGAAATTCTAAATTTAAAGAGTATCATGGGAAAAGTTAAAAAAAATCAATCGAGGGAATCAAGACCTGACAGCACTCAGCTTACTCAGGACTCTCCCTCTCCCTCTCTCTCTACCCCCTCTCTTTCTCTCTCAAAATAAATAAATAAATAAATAAATAAATACACACACACACACACACACACACACACGCACACGCACACTGTTTTAAAAAGCATAAACACCTAAAAATAAAGAGAACAGAAAAGATATTGATGGATGAACTTGGGCAACAAATTTTTGGAAGTTGAGTGTCTGACAAAAGGCTGGCAACTAAGCTAGCAGAATAAAAAGAGTTGAAATCTAAGGGCTTGCTAAAGGAGTGATAAAAAGAGGCATACTAATTCATACCCTAAGACCTAAATGATGATGGAGAATAGGAGCACCCAGTTACCCCAGCAGGCATAGGTGAACCGGGCATTGAACACAGGGTCATTTGTTGGATGTCTGTATAAAGCACCAGTTAGAGTTCCAAGTTCCTTCTCATACCCCAGCAGAGACTGGCATTTAGTTTTTGGAGAACTTGAACCAAGAGGTTCTAGACATAAGTCGGTGCAGAAAGCATGACTGAGGCAGGAAGATAAAGAGGCATGCTATACAATGCTGGTGACAACCTCTTCCCCAGCCCTAATTCCGTCATTAGTTCCCAGACTGCTGGAATGCTTGCTAATTATCTTAGGGCAAAGGATTAGAGATCCTCTTGAAATCCTCTGGGATAAAAAAGAATACTTACCCTTACTTATATTTAGGTATCCCACTGTGATGTTTAATTTTATGTGTCAAATTGGCTGGGCCACAGTGCTCAGATATTTGGTCAAACATTATTCTGGATGTTTCTGTGAAGGTAGCCTGCATTAAACTAACATTTACATTGGTGGACTTTGAATAAAGCACATTTTCTTCCATAATGTGGGTGGGCCTCATACAATCATGAAGGTTTAAACAGAACAAAATTTTGGCCTCCACTGAACAAAAGGGAATTGTGCCAGGTCTTTATTTTTTTTTTTAATGTTTATTTATTTATTTTGAGAGAGATAGAGAGCTAGCAGGGTAAGGGGAGAGAGAGGGAGACAGAAATTCCCAAGCAGGCTCCACACTGTCAGCACAGAACACGATTAAGGGTTCAAACTCACAGACCGTGAGATCTTGACCTGAGCCATAACCAAGAGTCAGAGGCTTAACTGACTGAGTCATCCAAGCATCCCAGGAGAAGGCCTTTAGATTTGAACTGCAGCAGTGGCTCTTCCCTGGGTCTCCAACCTGTCAGCCACCCTGCATATTTAGGGCTTGTCAGCCTCCATAATCTCATGAGCCAATTCCTTAAAATATCTCTCTCTCTCTCTCTCTCTCTCTCTCTCCCTCCCTCACACACACACACACACACACACACACACACACACACACAAATGTGCATACACACCCTACTGAATCTGTTTCTCTGGAGTACTCTGATTAAAATACACCTGCAAAGAAAGAAAAGCCCAGATCACTATCCTATTCGTTATAAAGAAGTCCATCAGTTGACATGTCCCATATATGAACACACAGTTTCAATCCTGATAATGCTTGAAACCAAGAAAACAAACATTTGAGGAAAATCTGTGAGATCAAATAACATAGATCAAAGAAGATTTCCGAAGAAAGAATGGCAGTGCGAGAAGAAAAGTTTTAAAAGTTAGAATTAATATCTTCATAGCAATTAGAGAAGATAATTTTCACATTACAGAGAAAGAAAAATAATAAAGGGGAATAGATAACAAGAGAATTTTATTAAATTAAAAATATGATAATTAGAATTTAAAAATTCAGTATGAAATATGAAGCTATTGTTGAGAAAATCTTCCAAAAATACATCGAAAAGAAAGATGGGAAATAAAAGATCATACAAGATGATATAATAAACAGATGTTCAGATCTAACAGTTCTCAAAAATTATCCTCATGGGCACCACACTTATTCTCATGACAGCGATAAAAAATTAACTCCACTAAAATAAACAATGTGTCAAGAAGATTACATAGAATCCAGGAAAGAGAGGACCCAACATGGAAATCAAGCAAAGGGACTTCCCAGGATGTGAATGACAGACAGAGTTAGGGAACAGATGTGTCCTTAGACTAGAAAGCAATCAGTCCAGATATGAATAGGAGAACAGAGTCCTCCAAGAAGGGGGCTGTAAATTCAATTTCTTAATGAAATCAATAGATTATTTTATCAGAAATGTATTAGAATTCCATAGGATAATTTTGAAGAATTCATGACAAGTTTCTAGAAAACTTACTACATATAAAAATGAACAGGGTAAGGGTGCCCGACTGGCTCAGCTGGTAGAGCATGGGACTTGATCTCAGGGTCATGAGTTCAAGTCCAATGTTGAGCATGGAGCCTATTTTATAAATACATACGTACATACCTACCTATCTACATCCATAAAGGCACTGTAGAAGGATAAGGATATATAATAATAACATATTAGCATGCAGACAAATGAAACAACATATTACCTAATGCAACTCAAAAGACAAGTGACAGGAAGAGATTATTTACAGAATTATAAACTGCAAATGGCTAAGCACATAAAAGACCTCAGTAAGGATTAAAGAAATTGACATTAGAAAAATTAAAAGTAAAGCAAAAGTATGACATTATTTCACACCCATCAAGTGGGTAAAAATGTAAAAGTCTGATAATACCTAGTGTTACAAAGGATACTCACCAATGGGAATAAATATATGTTGACTGTAAGAATAGAAATCTGTCCAGCCACTTTGAAGAGCATGTAGGCAATATGTATTAAGGTTGCAACAATACAGGAATGCTGATTCATAGGGGGCACATGTACCCCAATGTCTATAGCAACGCTTTCAAAAATAGCCAAATTATGGAAAGAGCTTAAATGTCCATCAAATGATGAATGGATAAAGAAGATGTGGTTTATATACAGAATGGAATACTACTTGGCAATGGGAAAGAATGAAATCATGCCATTTGTAGCAACATGGATGAAACTTGAGGGTATTATGCTGAGTGAAATAAGTCTGTCAGAGAAAGACAGATATCATATGTTTTTCACTCATATGTGAAGACCATGGGGGAAGGGAAAGGGGGAAAAATAGTTACAAACAGAGAGGGAGGGAGGCAAACCATAAAAGATTCTTAAATACAGAGAATAATCTGAGGGTTGATGGGTGGGGGCGGGAGAGGGGAAAATGGGTGATGGGCATTGAGGAGGGCACCTGTTGGGATGAACACTGGGAGTTGTATGTAAGCGATGAACCACAGGAATCTACCCCAAAACCCAAGAGCACACTTGACACACTGTATGTTAGCCAATCTGGCAATAAATCATATTGAAAAAATTAAAAAAAGAACAATAAAGTTGCAACTGTGCATAGTCATTAAATCAGGATTTAAGTACTAAAGAGATTCACACAATTGCACATCAACACATGAGCGTAAGTATTTACTACCATCATAAAAATATGATGCGCACAAATGCATCTGGATACACACAAATTTTTCAAAGTATAAAAACCCATGTGGCATGGGGCCGTGGGTGGCTCAGTCTGTTGAGCATCTGACTCCTGATTTCAGCTTGGGTCATGATCAAGCCCCATGACGGACTCTGTTGAGCATGGAACCTGCTTGAGATTCTCCCTCTCCTTCTGGCCCTCCCACTGCTCACACACATTCTCTCTCTCTCAAAATAAATAAATAATAATTAAAAAAAAACAGATGTGGCATGATAAATACTAAATTCAAGATCCAGGTTATTTGGGAAGAGAGGGGAGGGAATTAAATGGTGCTAAGGACAAGTATTGTCAACTAAATCTATGAATGCTTTGAAACACAAGTAGCCATATGGTAAGTTTTATTTTTAAGCTGGGTAGTAGCTACATGGATGCTTATGATATTCTTCTCTATACTTTCAGGTAGGGTAGAATTAGTTCTTAATTTTAAAAAATGGGTAAGTAGGTGATGAAGAAATTGAATATCTATTTCAAGCCAATCTGAAAAACATGGAGATGGAAGGAAAGAGTGGGGTGAGATTGAAGGGCAAGAATGAACCCATGAAATGTTACCCAGATCAGTTAGGATACAGATGGATGGTGCAGACCACCAGGAAGAACACAATGCAGGAAGCAACAGGAAATGGCTTCCAGGTCACAAATGTTGGAATGAGCCTTGTAAGGATGAACCTTGGTTTCCTCCCAACAATGCGTGGGGTAAGTGGAGAAACTGGGGGCTGGGTTCTTCCCTGGCTTTGTCTATCAGTAAGGAATTTAGTAAGAAAGTCAACCTACCTCCCCCCATCATGGTTTCCAAGTGAGCTCTTAGCGACATTACTCCTGCCACATTTGCACAGACGTCTGTAGCTCCACCTTTAGAACGCATAGGATTACTCTTGATTTCTAATTATAATATTTTATTCTTAGAATTAAAATAATAAAAGCGCCTGGGTGGCTCAGTTGGTTAAGCGTCTGACTTCAACTCAGGTCATGATCTCGCAATTTGTGGGTTTGAGCCCCGCATCGGGCGCTGTGCTGACAGCTCAGAGCCTGGAGCCTGCTTCAGATTCTGTGTCTCCCCTTCTCTCTGCCCCTCCCCTGCTCACACTCTGTGTCTCTCTGTCTCTAAATAATAAATAAACGTTTAAAAAATTTTTTAGAAAAAATATCTCCCCCCCCCCACCAAATCTATCATGGCATTTTTTTTTTCTTTCCTGTAACTCCAGACCAACATTTTTAGCCTTGTTCTCTTAAAAGATCGTGGTCTCCATTCATTTTCAAACACTTCCTTTAATTCTCAGGGTATTTTTCACACTGAACAAAATCTATTTTTCCTCCTCTTTTGTTAAATGTTTGTTCCAGCGTGTCTCATTCATTAACAAGAGTACAGTTTCCAGGGATGTCTAGGAAACAAATGTAAGAAATGGAGTCAGAATATGACACAACTAATAATCACACCTGAGATTGACTTCTATTCTCTAATCCACATGAAAAAGACAATCCATATGCATTGTTGTATTTCTGTCTATCAGGTATTTCCCATTGCAAAGGTAAAATAAGAATTAGGAAAATAAGTGTCCTAACAGTTTATTTGATTCAAAAGAAAGATAAAGTCACTGGAACACCAAGTAACTTCAACAGCAACAGAAGAAATATATTTTTCAACTGAAGTATTGCTTAAGAACCAACCATTTGACTTGGGTAATGTGACAGAAAATCTTGACAGAATTTGTCCTCATCAAAGATTCATTTCAATAACTGCTTTGAGTTAAATATTTACCAGATAAATGGCATTATTTCAGTAGTTCTCCTTTAATATATTGATGTACCTGTGTCAAACACTAGTATGTGTATATGTCAAGCTTTTCTTAGCATTTATTCAGTATTTTCACATCTTCAAGGTTGTACACGTTGGAAATCAAGAGCAAAGAAGCAAGTGAAAATGACGAACCATAAACTAATAGGGCATGTTATTTAAGAGAATGAATGAGGTTTTGAATAGAGGCTAAACTCCAGTGAAATAAATAAAAATAAGCAAACCCCACAAAATGCTACATAAATACGTGATTTCTACACTCCTTTGCTTTGTTGATCATGAGGAAAGATATGAGTTTAAGATGTAATTACAATCCTTCAGACTGTATAATTCCAGTGAGATCACTTCCCTCTTCCGTCTCTATCTCTTTAAACATCTGTCCATTAGCAACATTAAGCACCTCTCTATAAAAACTGTGATTCATTAGGTAGACGAAGTACAAGTATAATTTGGATACAAAATGAGCAAAGCAATGAATCACCAAGTTAGAAAAAAAAAAGAAAGCAGAAATACTCCTTACTGCCGAATTTCATATCAACTCAACCTCCAGAGGTACTGATCCTCAAACAACTCTTAGCAGGAAGTCAGAAAGGTAGACAGATAGAGTGTTCATCCAGAACACTCAGATGACATCCGGACTCAGCAGCCAGTTAGGTGGCCTAATACCAGCCCTGGTTAGATTCTAGGAGGTCTTATCCATTACATGAAATAGAGGATCAGAGATCTCTGGGCAGTGACAATCCTTAATAAGGGTTGTGCGTACCAGTTGTCATTTGTGTCAGAACAGAACCCACCCAGAGCCCGGTAATACAAAAAGAATGTTGAAAAAGAGCAGGATCAGCAAATTATCTATCGCTATATTGTCCAATACAGTAGCTGCTAGCTACAGGTGAATGTAAATGTTTTAAAATAGGTAAAATTAAAGTTGGGTCCCACCGTAGCACTCACCACAGCAGCACACCTACTGGACGGCACAGACACGGAAACCTCCCGTCATCTGGGCAGTGCTAAGCCAGAGTCCTGCTACTCCAAGTGTGGTCCATGAATCAGCAGCATTGACATCACCTGGAAGTTTCTAGAAATGGAGAAACTTGGGCCCTACTACATCTTCATGGGATCTGTGCACATTAAAGCATAAGGAGTACTGGTCTAAAGCTCATTCCAGGAACCTTATCATTGAAAGATAAAGGAATACAAGCCAAAAAGCTGAGGCAGAATGGCTCAGTCAACTGCACAAAAATGATCTGAACCCAATTTTGTCCTGGCTTCATCGAAATAACCTCGGATGCATAACCTTTATTTATGGAGCTGAGATGATTCTCAATTCCAAATAGGATTCTGCCTATTTTGTCAGGACTGGTGAGGTAACGTACAATACACAAACAAATAACAATAACAAATAACAATAGCATTTAGCATTTGATGGGCAATTAGGCATTTTCTAAATTATTCACATAAGTGCCCTTTTAAACAGTTTTATCGATGATATAATTTAGTCTCAACAAGTATAAAAACCTTGCCCAAGATCACATACCTAATAAATGGTAGAGCCAAGTTTGAAGAAAAGGGAAAAAAAAAAGGTTGTTTTTTGTTTTTAATCAACAGAACATTCGGAAACTTGTACAGTTATTTTGGCTTTTAAGTACTAGAATCTCTAAGCATTATGAATGCTGCCACAGAGATTAAATAAATCTTGAGATTCAACTAAAAGAATGTGACAAAGAAAGATTTTGTGCCTGGACTCAAGACTGGTAAAGAGAAATATTTATAATTTCCTTAAAAGCTTTTAGTCTTTTGAAGAGGCTCTAATCTACATTAGCAGAGGTTCTGCCCTTGAAGTGACATTCGGGTTTTCTTCTGTGCATTTAGAAATCTGAATTTCAGTTTCTCTCCACCTTACATAATGGAAGGCCACTTCTCTGCTTGCATTTTTAACTTTAACTCATACTGTTGTTGCCCCAGAATCAGACACCACCGTGATCTCTCATTAGCTATGACAGCCAAATGCAAAATTCTTAGTAATACAGGGAATATTGAAGGTTCTACTGGTGAGTGTGGAATTTGCAAGCAATCATATCAAGACAGCAGTTAAGAAAACATGGTTTTACAATTTTTACACTGGCCACCAGAGTTCAGAAGCCTGTCCACTCAGTTTATCCCTAAAGGCTACCCTTACACAGGTTGGAGTATATGCATTCTTTAAATCATCACCAGAACCACGAAAGAAGCGAACAAAGCTGGTCTTTTGCAAGTGATATTTTCATTTTCAATAAATAATGCAAGCAACTATTCTCTTAGAGGAAATGTTAAAGAAAATACAAGCCTATGGAGTAAAAAGAAAATTTAATGAAGATTAGCCATGATATTCTCATTAACTATAAAACAATCCCATTTATATAGTTTTTTACCCTCAACTATTTATTCATGAATCTGACGTATCAAAAATTTGAACCCATGTTTCATATATTCTAAGTTGGTTTATTATATCTTTAACATATTACAAATATGTTTAATATTTTAAATGTAAATGTATGATTTTTTTAACTTTATTTTTATTTATTTTGAGAGAGAGATGGAGAGTAAGCTGGGAAGGGGCAGAGAGAGAAGGAGAGTGAGAAACCCAAGCA
This sequence comes from Neofelis nebulosa, assembly GCF_028018385.1. Lineage (NCBI taxonomy): Eukaryota > Metazoa > Chordata > Mammalia > Carnivora > Felidae > Neofelis > Neofelis nebulosa. The sequence continues at coordinate 9,796,630 of NC_080794.1, forward strand.
GGTTCCACGTGGTCAGCGCAGAGCCTAATGTGGGGCTCAAACTCACAAACCATGAGATCGTGACCTGAGCCAAAATCAAGAGTCTGACACTTAACTGACTGAGCCACCCAGACACTCCGTAAAGGTATGATTTTTTAATGACAAAATGATTTGAGAAGGGATGGTAGCACACAATATTTTCACAAGTGTGGTGGAAATTAAATTGCAGAAACCATGATTTGTCCATATAAGGCAACCATATTTGTTAGTAAGCTCGGAGAGGTCTCTGGGGAAATTAAGGATCTTTAGCCTAAAGAACAGAACTTTAAATAATTAGCGGACTTTAATGTGGAAAAATCTGCATAGCATCCCAATGCAGATTAAACAATCCTGGAGAAAAAAACCAAAAGCAATTCTAATAATACGCTTTAAAAACAAAAATTCATCTCAATAAAAGCATGTTGGATTGTAGGTCACCTTCTAACCTCTTGGGGGAGCTCATTTCATTTCATCCTCTGGGAGAAAGGGCTCAAGGCAAAGTTGGAAATGCTGAAAGAAGCTTAATCAGGGTGCCAGTGGGTGGGGCTTTAGGGGTGATACCAAAAAAGGTCTGAACGTTCTTCCTTCTTGTGTTTTTTGTTCCTTTCTTCTCCTGCTCGTTATGATAAGGTGGCCTGCAGATTACTTTTGCCTGCAGGTGTCCTTACACTTGGAAGGTAAACCAATGGTCACAATACAAAAGCCCAATGTACTAGAAATTAGTTTAGGCAAGCTTTGCTCCTGGCCTAAAGAAAATGATGTTTATAGCCACTGTGGTTTACAAGGAAGCTGGCATGGAGGGAGTTTCCCTGGCCAACATCTTATTTGGGCCTTAAGATGAAGGCAAAAAGAATACCCAAGCAAGCTTTTACTAAGTTGCCTGGCAATATATAATACCGACAAGCAATCTTGTCAATATTCAAAAATAATAAAGAATTAGAATATTTTTTTCTTTATAAAGTCCGCTAACTTCTTCTGAAGATACAACGTAGAGATTCACCAAATATCAAAATAAATTTCATAACTTACCTTAAGCAACATGTGTAGCAGCTCAGAACAATATATTATGAGTGTTAAGCATATTATATCAATATGGCAGTTACAAATATAAAGTCATCATCATATGGTATGTTCTTCCCATTTACAAATGTTGTCATTTCAATAATTTGCCTTGGCAACATGTAGAAATTTAAATACATTTGTCTCTAAAATAATCACCTGAAATCGCTGATTGTTGGTTACATTATCTGAAGAGTTGATTAATTCATTTATTAAATCATCATATGTATGATTCATTAAACCACAGTTTTGACAGAGAAATAAATAAAGTAACTATGTGTAAAATATTTCTTAAGCATTGCAACCATTTTCTCAGTTGTCTTTCTTCTGCATGTCTGTCAAAGTTGAGTTCCCTGTACTCTGATATGCAAAGAACTTCCCAGACCACCCACCAGAACAGATCTAAATTCTAATTAGACTAACTTGAAAGTGAAACAGGGAGGTGATGAGAAAACAAAAGACATTTATGATAACATAGAACAATAATAGATTTTATTACTGAGTGTTTACTATGCGCCAGACATGTACATTTCATGTGCAATAACATTTAATTCTTGTAACAACTAAAGGAAGAAACTGCTATTGGGGATCACCGTCTTCAGATGAGGCAAACTCAGATCACTGACAAATGCCAGTGTTGGATTCAAATCCAAGTCTCTCAACACCAAAACACATACTCTCAAAAGAAGTCCCACACTGCTCTCCTGCAATCAGTAATGTGGCTGATGATATCATTAACAAATACGGACACTTTCGAGATGGACAAACAAATGAGGCAAAATCTATGTAAATACAACCTGACGGCTGCAGAAGATATTACAGTCTACACACAGAAGGTGTTAATACAAGTTAGAGTTTTATGTGTTTTGGAAAAGGTTAATTGGATTTCTACTTCCAATTAGGATGTAGGAATACATGAAAGAATTTCACTCCCATGGTAGCAGCAAGACGAAAATAGATATGCTAACATGCATAATTTTTATAAAGCTACTGAAGGGCACTGAACACAAAGATGTCTTAATGAACTGAGTTCTGGATAGAGATGAGCCCTTCATAGGTTATCAAAGTGCCATTTCCACCCCTGGGATCAAGGGCCTAGTGTGGGAATAGGTAAGTAGAAAAGTAGGCCTGTCAAAGACAAAGAGCTTGCAGAGACACTGTAAAATCAGCCAATGACAGAACACAGAAAATCAGTAACAGAAAAATTAAATCTCTTAACTTGTCAATCTGCACTTCCCTTTGTAGAGTACTGCTGAGTAAAGACAACAGAGGTGAGAACGAAAAGCAGTCTTTGCGAAGACTTGCACAGCTCTGTAATGCTTCACATTCCAGGGATCAGCAAGAGTAGAATCGAAAGGTGAATCAAGACTACCTAAAATTGCCATCTGAACCGCTTCCAACCCGACCCCTGACAAGATCAAAGAGATTAGCGGGAGAGTAAAGAGAGGGTCTGAACCCAATTTGAAACACCAAGTGAATGAAGGCAATCTATTAATGGTAACAGGCCAAACAACTCAACCAAACTCTTCATGGAATCTGAAAACTCCTTCCTTTATACTACTCACCCTTCCAGAGAGAAATACTACTTGAAATCCCTAGGGGAAAAAAAAGATACAACATGATAACAACAAAAAAATATTACAGATCTAATCTCCTCTCTATTTAATGTAAAGATATGCAGAGAACAGGGAATGTTACATAATTATGAGAAAAGATAGTCAACACAGGCTGAGCAGCAGGAGATCCAGATATTGCAATCAGCAGGAAGAGGTTTAAAAGGACTATGATAAAAATGTTAAGAATTACAAAAAACAAAACAAAAACACAAAACAAACCCAGAAAAAGGACAGATGGGGAGAAGAAAGGGAGAATTACAGAATAAAAAAAGAAACTATATAAATGAAACAAAAACTCAAACTCAAATACACAATATCTTAAATATGTATTTAAAATAAATTAAACTTAAATAAAATAAACTTTGGGGCTCCTGGGTGGCTCAGTAGGTTGAGCATCTGACTCTTGATTTTGGCTTAGGTCATGATCTCATAGTTCGTGGGATCAAGCCCCATGTGGGGCTCTGTTCCCCTTCTCTCTCTATCCCTCCCCTTGAAAAATAAATAAGCAAACATTAAAAAATGTATCTGAAAAATAAGAAACTTAAAGTAGTGCAAATCAATTTCCCTCCCCCTATCCTAGGTGATAATTTTGGACATAGCTCAGACACAACAGAAGAAAGGGTTAGTGATCCTTATACAGATTGATAGAAATTATGCAAATTAAAGTAGAGGCAAAAATAAATTTAAAAAATAAAACAACAAAAAGGGACCTGTAGGAAAACATCAAATTTCTAACCTATTATAATTAGAGTCAGAAAAAGAGAAGAGAAAGAATATAACAGAAAAAAGAATTCATGAAATAAAGGTTAAAATGTCCATATTTATTTACAGTACCAATATACATGTCCAAGTAGCATAGCAAGTCTAAACTCAACCAGGGCATAAATAACCACCCTTAGACATAACAAAACCAAACTACTGACAATCCAATCCAAAATCATTTTATCACTGTTTTTTAATTTTTATTTTAAGTAGGCTCCATACCCAATGTGAGGTTTAAACTTACAATCCTTAGAGTAAGTGTCACATGCTATATTGACTGAGTCAGTCAGATACCCCTAAAATAATTTTAAAATCCTGAAAGAATGATAAGAATGATAACGACAATTGACTTCTCATTAGATACAACAAAAGCTGGTAGACAACAAAACGATAATTTTAATGCACAAAAGAAGAAAAATACAACCCTTCATTCAATTTGCAGCAAAATATCTTTTAAGTTTATTTATTTATTTTGAGAGATAGAGAGCATGAGCAGGGGAGAGGCAGAGAGAGAGGGAGAGAGAGAGAATCCCATGCAGGCTCCATGCTATCAACACAGAGCCCAACCTGTGACTCGATCTCATTAACCTTGAGATCATGACCTGGGCTGAGGCCAAGAGTCAGACACTTAACCAAATGAGCCACCCAGGCACCCCAAGAAAATGAAATTTTTAAGAATAACAGAGTACCAAAATCAAAACACTTAAAAATAAATTTATTGAAAGATATGCAAGAACTCTACCACTAAACATAAAAAAAAATTTGAGAGATATTAATGATGAGTTGCAAGAATTATTAGGTATGAATTATTCATAAAGTGAAATCAGTAGTATTAAGATATTCACTTTCTGATTTAACTAGGGATTCAATGCTATCGAGATCAAAATCCTAGTTTGTTTGGGTTTTTTGGTAGAAATATAAGGTGTTTCTAAAAGTTATGTGAAATTGAGGGGTGCCTGGGTGGGCTCAGTCAGCTAAGCATCTGACTCTTGGTTTCAGCTCAGGTCATGATCTCAGGGTTCATGAGGTCAAGCCCCATATTGGGCTCAGTGCTGACAGTGTGCAGCCTGCTTGGGATTCTCTCTCTCTCTCTCTCTCTCTCCCCCCCCCAAATTAAATAAATTAGACTAGACAAAAATGAAATAATAAAATAATAAAATAAAATAAAATAAATTTATGTGAAATTGAAAGGGATCTGGTATAGCCACAGACAATCTAGAAAAAGAAAAACAATTTTAGAGGGCTTTCAGTGCTTGCTTTCAGGGTAACATACTCCATCATAAGATACACTTACTCCCTAATTATAAAGCTTACAATAGACCTACATTAATTTTGACGGCATGGTATTGACAGAAAGAGGCAAATAGATCAATGCAACAGAAAAGAGAGTCATAGGAGCCAATGCAAATCAGTGGGGACACAGAAGTCTTTGCAATAAATGGGGTTGATCAAGTGGAGCAGTGAACCCTGGCTCTACTTCATACTAGTCAAAAATTAATTCCAAAGATATCATAGACCTGAACAAAAATTCAACCATAAAGCTTCTAAAAGCACACACAGGAAATCATTTCCTCAACTTGGGGTACACATATTTCTCAGACACACCATAAAAAGTCCCAATGACAACAGAAAGAAACAACAAACTGAAACACTGCCCATAAATAGATGCCAATTAATAAAAGAAAAAGCCATCGATTGGGAGAAACTATTCATAATCCATATGTCTAACAAAAGACTAACAAAAATTACACAAAGAACTCCAACAACTTAGTAACATAGAGCCAAAACCCTAATGGAAACTGGAAGGAGACATGAGCAGATCCTTCCCAAGAGAAAATACCTCGATGGGTAGTAAGTCAGAAGAAGGTGTCCAATACCATTAGGCATCAGAGAAACTCAAATTAACTCTACAAGGACATGCTACTTCACACGAACAAGAATGAAAACAATAAAAACCAGCCAGTACCAGCTGGAATTTAGGGTATGAAGCATTGGGAACTCTTACATATTTTTGGAGGGAGTGTAAAATAGTGTAACTACTCTGGAAAACTGACGGGCAATTCTGTTTCAAGTTTAATATATACCAAGTCCTTCCTAGTAGTTCCTCTTCTAGGTATAAGTCAACTGTTGCCTGATGAACACCTCCTTTAGATCCTTGGCTTTAAGTGTCAATATGCTGTTTCAAGCAAACTTTCAAAATATGATTGTATCATAATGATGGGTAAACTTACCAACTCTTTCATCTCAATTATTCCAGTAACTGTGAACATTTTAGGGTAAGCATATCTAATAAATTTATCACAGAAGAGTCAATTAATGGAGCAGCAGTTTATAGGAATGCTTTTGAAATTATTTCTCATTTCTTAAAGTGCTCTTTAACTTCAGTGAGGGGGAAAGAAAACTGACTCACAAGGCTGGCCCTCATTCAACCTTAGTAGTATTCCATTAGCAGTGAGAATATGTGTGTGTGTCTTTCCAACAGCGTAATCACTTCATGGATCCTCTTAGAAGCCTACTTATGATCTGTTTTGTGATATTAGATATTAATACTGATTGGTGCATGTATCCCTTGTCTAACCACAGATGCAAATGAAAACTCATAGCATATAGTAGATTATAGGTGGCTGCAAATTCTTAGTTCCATCAAGAGGTGGAGTCTAGTCTCCTTCCCCTTAAATCTGGATGGACCCTATGATTCCCTTGACTGATAAAAAGCAAAACTAAATAACATTGCATGATTTCCAAGGCTGCATCATATGAATCATAACATCTCCTGCTTGGTTCTTTTGGAATGACTGTTCTTGGAACTCTTCTGAGAATCCACCTGTCTTGTTGTAGAATCTCATGCCACAAGGTGAGCCCTTGTGTAACATGCCAATGAATAACTACAGCTGAGCTCCCAGCCTAGAGACAGCATCAAATTTCAGTCATATAAGGGAGCCATTCAAAATGTAGCCAGTAAGCAAGGGTTCGGCTAATTGCAACTTCATCCACCACATGAGAGATCCCAAGGGAGAACCATATGGCTAAGCTCAGCAGTGCACAAAACCAAAAGGGATAATAACTGAGGCCACTAAGTTTGGTGGTCATTTATTACATAATAATAGATACCCACAAACCAGTGAACTCAGAAACCAATCTTTCAGTCTAATTCAGCTCTCTTTTCTGACCTCTGGATAACTGTGATAAAAGCAAAATCACTTATGCAGTCCTCTTGGTGTAATTTTATATGACTGGAGATGGAGATATTCAAATGATCTTTAATTTGCTTCATTTAAATTTGGATTCTGCTTTATAAAGTAGGTCTGCATACAGGATACTTACAAATGTGTAACTATCTTATTTTTAAGAATGAAAATCCAGGGGCACTGGGTGGCTTAGCCAGTTTCCGACTCTTGATTTCAGCCCAGGTCATTACCTCATGGTTTGTGAGACTGACCCCACATTGGGCTCTGTGCTGACAGCACAGAGCCTTCTTGGGATCTTCTCTCTCCCTCTCTCTGCCCCTCCCCTGCTCACACTCTCTGTCTTTCTCTCTCTCAAAATAAATAAATAAAACTTAAAAAAAAAAAAAGAAAAACTAAAAATATTTCTAATTAATAATTATATTTAATACATAAAATTGGGAGTTCATTATAAGTTTTCTCTAACTGTGCCCTAGATATAAACAGGTACACTCTTTTCCCTAAGATCTGGACAAAATTCATTCAGACCCACATTTATTGATTAGAGAAAAGCCCAATGCCTTCCCCCAAATTTCTGTGAAGTAACTGGGCTGAAGGAGGGTAGCCCTTATATTCTCAGGGATACCTCTGATTTTAAGCTCCCATCTCTGCTGAATTTGCTCAATTTCAACATATTTTTCATCTAGTCCTTATTGTAAATTCTACAGATGGAAACCCAGTCCAATTCCTTAATCTCCTTCCAGAATTTACATAGGTGTTTCCCTGAGAACGTAAGTAAGATAGAGGCACTTATAAAAATAAGCTCAACTGTAGGTATGCATAGTCCTTAACAAAAATAAACACACACACAAAACAAAACAAAACAAAACAAAAGCTCTCAGTGATTCTATAAAAGTGGCATTTATTGCTTCTGCTCTCATTCCACTAGAAAGACCAAATCACAGGGTTAATCTTACTGTCACTGGGGCAGGAATGGGTTCTCCTCCCTGAGACAAGTACTGCAAATCATATAGCAATGGGGAAGGGGAAGGGTACATTCTCTCACATGTAGTGAGTCAGTCATGGCGCCCTCTAGGGAAGAGCATTCAGGGAGAGGGAATAGAAAAAGCATATCTTTGATGAAAAATATGCTTGATATATTTATTCAAGGGACATCAACAAGACAGGTATCTCTGTATCAAGGTGAACACGAGCAATAATGAAAGAAAATGAGATCAGAGAAGTAAGAAGTCGGGATTATGTAAGCCACAGTAAAGACTGAAAATATTATTCTACATGTTATGGAGAGCCACGGAGGGATTTGGAAAAAATGGCATCATCTGATTTGCGTATTCAAACACTCATACAGCCTTCCATGTGGAAAATTAACTCTGTCGCTCTCCAGGGGTAACCAGAAAACCAATCAGGAGGCTTTTGCAGAAAAAGGTTCAGGTGAGAAAGGAGAGAAGCATGGCCGTTTGGGACTGTGATGTAAGAGAGAAGGTAGAGAGAAGTATTTGTGTTATGGATCCATTTTAATGGAAATGCCAGGAAGTTTTTGGTGGACTAGATGCTGCATGTAAAGGAGGAATTAAGGCACCACTTACTGGAAAAATCTCATGGAACAGCAAATTTGGAGAAATGCAGAGATTAAAATGCATTAAGTTTGAAATGCCTGTTTGAAATCCAACAGGAAAGTTTCAGTCTGTGGCAAGGTATATGTGTTTGGACTCAAGAGAGATACAAAATTTGGTCATATTAGAAAATGGATTGTAAGTAACATCATCGGATTGGGTGAAAATATAGGGTCAGTATAGATAAGATGAGATGTCTAATGCCTGATCACTAGGGCACTAGAAAGTAGTCAGAAGGATGAGGAAGAATAAACAAAGGAGGGTGAAAAGGACCAACACTGCATTAAAAACAAGACAAAACAAAACAGGGAAGTGGTTGTCCTGGAGTAAAACGTCTCAAGAAAGACAAAGACAATTTGCAGGCTTCTGAGACATCAAGTAAGATGGCAATTTAGAATTATGTATTATATTTATAAATCTGTAACCAAGATAAAAGTGATAGGGATCTCAATGAAGATAATGAAGGAAGTAATCTAAGACTGGGAAGTGATGATTCATAAGCATAGCCAAGTCATTGTTTTTTTTTCTTTTTTCCAAGTTTTATTGAAATATAAGTGGCATACAACACTGTGTAAGTTTAAGGTGTCCTGCATAATTATTTGACTTCCATATATTCTGAAACGTGGGTGCAGATATCTTTTCAATACAGTGTTTTGGTTTTCTTTGTATCAATTTCATTTATCTTTCAAACAATCAATTCTCAGTTTTGTTAATAGCCAAGTCATTTTTAAAGGACATTTGTTTTATTTTTATTTTTGTTATTTTTTTTAATGTTTATTTACTTTTGAGAGAGAGAGAGAGTCAGACAAGACAGAATCTGAAACTGGCTCCAGGCTCTGAGCTGTCAGCACAGAGCTCGATGCAGGGCTTGGACTCACCAACCCAGAGACCATGAGCTGAGTGGAAGTCAGATGCTTAACTGACTGAACCACCCATGTGCCCCAGGACGTTTGTTTTAAAGGGAAGAAGACACAGGATGGGTGTAGAAAGCACCAAAAGTGTTGCTTTGCCCTCCTTTTATTCTAGAGACATCACAGCAGTTCTGAATCTACTCATCGGGGGCTCATTCAGGTTATTAGCATCATAGTAACCACACATACACCCACACACAGGATCAATACAACATGGTAAATCTTTATGAGCTGTGGGGCATCCACTGCCCATCTTGTCCCAACTATTTACTCTTCCTTTTTCAGCTCTTTCATTCTGTGATTAAGCGACAAATGAGTAGTTCCCTTCCTCACACCTGTCTCATCTTGCCAATGACTCAACAAATCATACACAATTTGACAGGCTCCCTTGGCTAGACGGTAACCAAGAAACGGTAGCCATAATTATTTTCAGCCACTGAAGGCATAAAGCTTTCGGAGCTGAAACTTCCAAAGTCCTTGCTGACAGTTTCACTTACTCCAGATCAAGAGCCGTTCGGTCAGCAGGCAACATGTGTCAGAAGACGGGAGGATTTACAAGACAGAAGGGCTCTCAGAAGAGAAGGCAGCACCGGAAGGAGTAGTCCATGCATGCTCGCCCTTTGGTCATTAATATTAATATTTTCTGGTTTGGCCTCTTCTGGTTCACCCATTCACCAGGTTATCAACTTTATTAGTATTTCCAAAAAATCCATTTTGAACTTTGTTAATTGTGTCTATTACTTATCTTTTTTTAATTCTATTGTTTCTTCCTTTATTATTTTCTGCTGTCCACTTACTTTAACTCTTACTATTATGTTTTCAAATTTCTAATAGTGGAAACTCAGATCATTGAGTAAAGCAATACATACATTAAGCTATAAATTTTTTACAAAACACAGATTTTGCTGTATTCCACAAATTCTGATAAATTTTATTTTCATTACCATTCAGATTATAATCATCTGAATCATCTTCTTGTTTGTCTTTTGGGTTTCTAAGATGTTTGTTGTCTATTTTCCAATATTTGAGATTTTCCAAATATGCTATTGTTACTGATTTCTGCTTTAATTTTGTTGTGATGAGGGACCATACTTTAAGAATTTAGCATTTGATAGACTTGTGTTTTCTCCAAAAATGTTTATAGTTTTAGCACTCACGTTTAGGGGTATTTTTAATCTATTTTGAGTTTGTTTTTGTGTATGTTGTGAGAAAGGAGTAAAACTTCACTTATTTGCATATGGATATCCAGTTTTCCCAGCATCATTTCTTAAAAACCCTGCTTTCCCAACATTGAATAGTTGGAACCCTTATCAAAAAGTAATTGACCTCAAATATGTGTTAATCTCAGTGCTATTTCATTAATATATATTTGAATATTCATAACTCACTGTCTTGATTACTAATTACTGTAGTATTTTAGTAAGTTTGTTATCAGGAAGGTTGAGTCCTCCAACATTTCCTTTTTTCCGTATTACTATGGCTATTCTGAGTTCCTTGTATTTTTTGATGAGAGAAGTATTGAATCTGTAGACCAATTAGGGGAGTAATGTCATGATAACAATATTAAGTCACCCCATCCATGAATATGGACGGTCTTCCCACTTACTTTCACCATCTTTAATTTCTTTTAATGGTTTTTTTTGTAACTTTCAACACATAAGGCTTCACATATTTTGTTAAATTCATCTACTTAGAGATGAATTTATTTCTTGTTATTATTAATGGAATTTCTTAGGTTTATTTATTGTTTAGTAAATCTCTACAACATGAGCCTCAAACTCACAACCCCCAGATGAAGAGTCACATGCTCTTCTGACTGAGCCAGACAGGTGCCCCTATAACTTTTTCCTTTTTAATTACATTTTCTGATTGTTCATTGTTGATATGTAGAAACACAACTGATCTTTGGGATGTATAGATCTTGTTATCCTGCAGGCTTGCTTACCACATTTACTAGTTCTAATACTTTGTGTGTGTGGTCCTCAGGGCTTTCCATATAAGATGATGGCATCTACAAACAAAGCTGTGCTTTTTCCTTTCCAATATGAATGCCATTTGTTTCATTTTCTTGCCTAATCACCATGGCTAAAATTTTCAGTACAATGGTGAATGGAGGGGGCAAGAGAAGACATCCTTGTCTTGTTCCTTATGTTAGGGAAATAGCATTCAGTCTCTTATCATAGATTCAATGCTATCTTTGGCATGTAGATACCATCTATCAAGTTGAATAAGTTACCACTAATTTTGTTGAGGTTGATTCTTTTTTTAATTACAAAGTGCTGTTGAATTTGTCAACACTGATTGATTTTCAGATATTTAAACCAGGCTTCTTATTTATGGATTAAATCCCACTTCATTAGCATATATAATCATTTTTACACATTCTTGGATTTGGTTTGGTAATAGTTTGGAGGATTTTTGCCTATGTTTTAATAAGAGGTACTGGCCTATTGTTTTCTTGAGATATCTTTGTCTAGTTTTGGTATCAGAGTAATGCTGGCTTCATAGAATGAGTCGGGCATTGTTCCTTCCACTTCCATTCTTTTGACATGGTTGTAAAGGGTTGATACTAACTCTTTCTTAAACTTATGGGAGAAATCACCATTGAAGCCATTTTATCTTGTATTTTTCTGTGTGGGATGTTTTTAATTACCATTTCAATTTCTTTTTATTGTTACAAGTCTACTCTGACCTTCTATCTCTTCTTCATGCAGAGTCAGTACTTTGTTTCATCCTCGGAATTTGTCCATTTAATCCAAGTTTTCTAGTTAGTTAACATATAGTTGACTATCACATTCTCTTATAATCTTTTTTTATTTCTGTAAGGTCAATAGTATTGTCCCTTCATGCATGACTGATTTTACCAAAATGAATCTTCTCTTTTTTTTCTTGGACAACCTAGCTAAATTTTGCTGATCTTTTCAAAGAACCAACTTTCTTTTTTGTTGATACTCCCTATTGTTTTGTTGTTCTTTATATTCTTCATTTTCTCTAATAATAATTTTTCTCTTAAGGTGTATTTTCATGGGATGATTATAGCTATGCTAGCTCTCTTTTGGTTATAATTTACATGGCATATTTTTATATCATTTTGCTTTTAATCTCTTTGTGTCTTTGAGTCTAAAACATGTCTCTTACAGGCAGAATATAGGTGAATCATATATCTTTATCCATTCTTCCAATCTCCACGTTTTAATTGGAATGCTTGATCCATTCATTTTTGTAAGATTATTTTTTATTTTTTTAATGTTTATTTTTGAGAGAGAGAAAGAGAGAGAGCATGAGCAGGGGAGGGGGCAGAGAGAGGGGGGCAAAGGATCCTGAATGGGCTCTGTACCGACAGCAGCGAGTCCAATGTGGGGCTCAAACTCACAAACCGTGAGATCATAACCTGAGCCAAAGTCTGATGCTCAACCAACTGAGCTAGCAGGTGCTCTGATGATCCATTCATTTTTAATGTAATTACGGAGCAGGTAGAATATGCATTATCTGCCATCTTGCTGTTTACTACTTTCATTACTGACTTATTTTGTGTTAGCTAAGTATTTTTTGTTGTTATTGTTTATTTATTTTTTTGGTAATCTCTACACCCAGTGTGGGTTTTGAACTCACAACACAGCGATCAAGAGTCACAGGCTCTTTAGAGTGAGCCAGCCAGGTGCCCCTCTAGTATACCGTTGTAAATCTCTGTTGTCTCTTTTACTGACTATTTTTGAGTTATGTTTTTAGTAGTTTACTTGGGAATTATAATTAAAACCTTAACAAAATCCATTTCATTTTAGCACCAAGTTAATTTCAATAACATAAAAAGATTTGCTCCAATATAGCTCTGTTCCTTCCTCATCCTTGGAGCTATTATTTTCATCTACATTACCTGTTTATGCATTATAAGCCCTTTGTCTTTTAAATCAGGCAGAAGATAAGTGTTACAATAAAAAAATACATTGGTATTGTATTTTATATTTATCCACATAGTTATCTTTATTGGTGTTCTTTATTTCTCTGTGGAGATTTGAGTTACTGTTGAGTGTTCTCTCATTTCAGACCAAAAAATTCCCTTTAGTAATTTTTGTTAAGCTGTTCTCCTAGCAACAGATTCTCTCAGTTTTTGTTTATTTGGGAATGTCTTAAGTTTCCCTCATTTTTGAAGGAGAGATTTTTTAGATGCAGGATTCTTGTTGGGAGCCTTTTTTTTTTTTCTAGTCCTTAAAAAAATTTTTTTTTAATTACGTTTCTTTATTTTTGAGAGGCAGAGAGAGACAGAGCACAAGTGGGGAGGGGCAGAGAGAGAAGGAGACAGAATCCAAAGCAGGCTCCAGGCTCTAAGCTGTCAGCCCAGAGCCCGATGCAGGGCTCGAACCCACGAACTGTGCGATCATGACCTGAGCCGAAGTTGGACACTTAACTGACTGAGCCACCCAGCTGTCCCTCCAATTCTTTAAATATATCATTCCACTGCCTTCTGACCTCCATATTTCTGATTAGAAGTCATCAGTTAATCATGTCAAGGACACCTACCTACAACATGAGTTGTTTTACCATTGCTAAAGTCAAGATTCTCTGTTTTTTTGTTTTGTTTTGTTTTTTGGTCTTTCAATAATTTAATAATGATGTATCAAACTACAGACTTCTTTAAGTTTATCCTATTAGGAGTTTGCTGAATTTCTTGGATGCTGGTTTACATTATCATGAATCTGGCAAGTTTTCAACCATTATTCTTTAAATATTCTTCCCTCTTTTTTCTTTCTCCTTTCCTTCTGGGACTCACATGATGTATATATTGGGATGCTTGATGGTGATGGCAATTCCTTTATCTTTGTTGACATTTTCCATTTAATAGGGATATCATTCACATGTTTTTCTTTCATTTTTGAGATACGGTTTCCTTTGTTTTTAAGATTTTTTAATAGCTTACTTAAAGTCTGTTTGGTAAGTCCAGCCTCACTGTACCTCAGGAGCAGTTTCTATTAGCTGTTTTTTTTTACCTGTATGTAGCCACAGTTTTCTTTATCTTTGTATTTCACATAAATTTCTGTGTGTGAAATTGTATTTTTAAAATAATATACAACTCTTGAAATAAGATTCTTCCCCACCCCCCATTGTTGTTGCTACAGTTTGTTATTGTTTTTGTTGTCACTGTTTGCTTGTCTTTTTTAAGTCTCTTACTGCCTATGTGTTGGGTCAGTCGATCACATTTGTATAATGTTTTATTTTACTTATGTTCTCTGAAATTGTATTATTTATCTAAAGTAGGGCTTGTGTTCTTTCATGGAGATATCCTAAGTCTGGTGTTTGAAAGATCTCTCAGACTAGTTTTGTGTTTCTTTCTATCACGGGCACCAAAGTTGTCATAGATATTAAAGAACTTACACTCACTTTTGATTTTAGAGAATCCTGATACATGGTTTGCTGAAATTTACTCTAAATCTACAAAAAACACATGATTCTATTGTTCACAAGATCCTTTATTTTTCTTTTTATGCTCAATATCCAAGCAACTTGTTAATTCCTTGGACTATTAAATGGTTTCGTTTTACTGAGGGTGCAGCATCCAGAGGGTCTCACATTAAAACAAGGGTCACAGGTAAATTCAGAACTAACAAGTATACAAGGCTTTGTCTTTCTTCCTGGCTCCTGGTCAGATTATCTCTACCTGTCCCTCAGGCCCCCATAACTGCATCAGTTCATCTACTATTGTTCTAGCTTTCTATCTGTCTTCCCATCTCTGTCACCTGGAAACTTCCTGCCCTGATTTTCTATGTGGTTATAATTTACCCAGTGCTCCTAAGTATTTTTAAGTAGGAGTTTTAGCTGAGTCTACAAATTTGAAAATACCGTACATTTTCTCAATCATTTTTAAGTTAATTATTGCTGCTATGTGGGGAATAGATCAGAACAGGGTAAAAATGAATTTGGAGAGATAAATATTATTCCTCAATATGAATGAATGGTAAAGTAATTTCTCAGAGTTGTATCTTTTTATGCTATGTTACATTCAAAGCAATAAACTTATTATTTTCCAAGTCCTCTGGCACTTAATAAAAAAAAAGCTAAAGGCATATATTCCCAGGCTTTAGCCAAATTTCATAACAGCCAATTTAATCACATCTTACCTGTTCTTTTTATTTCCTGGACTTGAAATAATGCACGGCTTTGCTGGCAACACGACAGATGACTGGGTTGACAGGAGAGGTTGTGTCCATTATTAAACTATCTTCCTTCAGTAATCAACTTCTTAAAACACTCCTGAGAGGATAAAAATGGTAAAAGTTGACATGTATTCCAATAAAAAAAAATACGAACATAAGAGGCACTTTTTAAAAAATTGCCACCTTGGCCAAAACAATTTAATAGATTTGTTAGAGAGGGTGCTGTCCTCGTGTTTCTGGGCTGCTGGTAAACATCAAAAGTATTATTTCTGAAAGCCTTTTTATCTTCTCTCCATGTCTTCCATTTCAAAGAACCATGTGCTTCATTGTCACATTGCTGCACTATCTTTTCCTAGCAGGGAAAATCCCTCAGAGACAATATGGGCTCCACTTCCTTGAGATAGTTATATAATGTATATTTTTATTTTTGTAGCAGGGAGGGAAAGTTTGGATAAATTCAAATGCATAGAGGTGACAAGCTCTTCATATATTATCCAGAGCAGAGAGTCACAAGTAAGTGATAGTGAGGTTGCATGGGCATTCAGCATAGTAATTCCAGGTCAAAGGAAAACATCCATTAAAGCAACGACACATGTACCATTGAGATTTTTGACATAGTAGTGATTTTCTTTTTTCTTTTCTTTTTTTCTTTTTTTTTTTTTTTTTGAGAGAGAGAGGACAGGAGCAAAGGAGAGAGGCAGAAGGATAGAGAGAATTTTAAGCAGGCTTCACACTCAGCATGGAGCCCCACGTGGGGCTTGATCCTACACCCCTGGGATCATGACTTGAGCCAAAATCGAGAGTCAAATGTTAAACCAACTGAGCCACTCAGGCAGCCAGCAATGATTTTCTATCAGTCCTTGGCAATATGGCTGACAACTCAAAATAATCATGCATAACAAAGAGGTTAATATATCTCCTGCAGATAACAGAACAAAACTCACCAAGTAAATATGAAATTGAGCCTTGGTTATCTTATCTTAGGTATGAGGGTTATGGATTTATATTTAAATTCAGTAAAAAAGGGGGCACCTGGCTGACTTAGTTGGTGGAATATGCAACTCTTGATCTCAGCGTCATGAGTGGAGCCCCATGTTGGATGTGGAGATCACTTTTTTTTTTAAATTCTTAAAATAAATAGATAGATAGATAGATAGATAGATAGATAGATAAATTCAGTAATAAATAATTAATTTTGCAGTAATTACTATTAGTTCCTCAAAGAATAATGAAGGTGAGAGTGTTCCGTAACCACAATATTTAATAGCTATTAGTAGTAGTAAAAATACATTAATATGCTATATCCATGGGCAATATTCTGCTCAAATTTATGGAGCCAATAATACTCTGGACACACAAAGAGCATTCCTTGATTATTAAGTCAGTGGTTGAGGCTCAAGTTGGTTTCATGTGAAGTCCTGCTATAGACTGAATGTTTACATCCTCTCAAAAATCCATAAACCCTAACCCCAATGCGATGGTATTCGGAGGTGATGAAGCCATGAATGTGAGACCCTCATGGCTGGTATTAGTGCCCTATCAGAGATGTCCCACCAAGCTTTCCTACACACTTCCACCACGTGAGGACATATTCAGTGACTTTGAATACCCTAATGAAAATATCCAAATATTAAAATAGGAGAAAAATTCTGAAATTTTGTCAAGATGTTACTGAGAAATCTAGTACTGAACAAGAAATAGGGTCCCATATGGGACAGGTGGGGAGCAATGATTAGAACAAACAAAGCCTTTTCTTGTTCATATTCATTGTATGGAGATGCCTGAATATATGATTAAAAATTAAACAGGTTCTCATGCTAGAGTGTGATAGAGGGGGATTTAGGAATTTTCTAGGTCAATGTGCAAACCTAAGAAGGGAGAGAGTTCATGTTTTGGTTTTAGTTGTTATCAAGAAACAAGGAGTTTTATTTCATTTTATTACCTTACTGGATATTACTACAAACAAAATAAGCTTCAGTTTGTTGTAAAGGTGTCATTTAATTTACTGATGCTCTCTCCTATTTCATCAACCAAGGATATATTTCATAATCATTTCTCCATTTCCTTTCCAAAATATTTGGTATGACTATAATACAATGAAGGGAAAAAAAAAAGAAAGAAAAGGAATTCTCAGATGATTTATGGAATGAATCTCAGTATTTTACTTTTATTCTTTATTCTTTTTTTCACCTTGGCTGTAAGTACTGATTTTAATGGAATTTTTTGGCTTATGAATCATAGGAAAGACTTAGCTAAAAGGATTCTATATTTTATTATAAAATATTCAAAAGCCAGTTAAAAGCCAGAGTTGGTCACTTATTTATTTATTGCCTGAAGAAACATTTATTCACAAATTTCTACGTATACTCGACTAGACCCTGTGACCTTCAGTGAATGACAAGATGCTGTGTAACCAATTATCACAAATTTAGCAGCTTAAACAGCACAAACTTATCACTTCACAGTTTCTGTGGGCCCCGATGGTGGGTACCAGTCAGCCGGTGCCCCTGCTCAGGAGCCCACCGGTCTGAAATTAACATGTCGGTGGGGGCTGGGTTCCCCTCAGGGGCCCCTGGTTGTCAGAATTCAGGTCCTTGAGATTGTAGGATCATGTTTTCCATTTTCTTGCTGGCTGCTAGCTGGGGGCACTCTTTTTCCTAGAAGCCACCCTGAGGTCCTAATTCCTACGGCCCCTCCTCTCCCATGAGAATTCCTTTTTTTCAAGACATCAAATGTGAATGCTTATATTGGTTAGCTTATTATCCCCCAAAACAACACTAGGAATTGCTACTATCCCCATTTTGCAGATAAGGAAACTGAAGCACAGCAAGGTTACGTGTCTAGTCTAAGGTCACAGGACCAGCCAGGTTTCAGAACTGACATTTGTATACAGATTGTCTGATAGTCTGGCTCCCAAGTCTTTGTTTTTAAAAAGAGCACTCTAACTTATTTAGGTTCCTTAAATTTTAGGGTAAGACTTAATATTTTATAAGTTTTATAAGGTTCAATAAAGATGAATTTATTCATCACATTCTGTATTTATTTCCCTCTTTAAAATTCTAGGTCATGTCTTTGCCCAGATTTCTATTTTTTTTAATGTTTATTTATTTATTTTGAGAGGTGGGAAGACAGGGCAAAGAGAGAGGGTGAGAGTCCCAAGCAAGCTCAGCACTGAGCCTGATGCAGGGCTTGATCTCACAAACCATGAGATCATGACCTGAGTCAAAATCAAGAGTTGGGCATTCAACCTATTGAACTACTTAGGCACCCCTGCCCAGATTTCTATTTTTATTTAGAACAGAGGAAATTAGAAAATATATTCCTATTGGGTTATATCTCTTTTCAGTTTGTTTAAGCTATTTTTTTTTTTTTTTTGCAATACAGCCATTGTAATTTTATTTATCAGTCTTTCTATTTGAGTATCTGGGTGTGGCTTATGGTTTATAGTTATAGTTCCATTTTTAGAATAATTTCTAATTTGGGGTGCCTGGGTGTCTCAGTCTGTTAAGCATCTGACTTCACCTCAGGTCATGATCTCACAGCTCGTGAGTTCGAGCCCCGTGTCGGGCTCTGTGCTGACAGCTCAGAGCCTGGAGCCTGTTTCGAATTCTGTGTCTCCCTCTCTCTCTGCTCCTCCCCTGCTCATTCTCTGTCTCTCTCTCTCCTTCAAAAATAAATTTAAAAACATTAAAAAATTTTAGAATAATTTCTAATTTGGTTATAAGTAGGCATTAAAATACATATTTGTGCATTTTAATTTCTATTCATGTTATTATAAAGAAGTATTTTAAAATATGCTATAAAATGATATTATGGCCAGAATTGATACCTCTAAAACGAAAAAGAGAACTTTGTACAAAATTAGTAATATTTCAATACCAAATTCAATATTAATCTAATCTCATTTCATTTAACCATGTAAGGTATCTTATTTAGGAAAAAAGTTTGGAAGAAAATCCACAAATATCATCACAGTTTCTTAGAGTGATGAAGTTACGGGCTTTTTATTCTCTCCTCTTCCTTCCCCACAAACTATCTAACATTTTAAAATTCTTTTCACTTTTCAATGAATTTTGCATTATAATGTGGGTACAGAGAAAAGAGGTTACGATTTTCCTTCGCTTGTAGTGAATGTCAAGACATATATGTACCTACTCTCTACTACATGAGTCTGGGATACCTAGCTAGCTCTTTCTTGAAATGTCTGCAAATAGAAATAGTGTTGTAAGATGTCCCTGTTATTTGTCTCTATGCCCTGAACTAAGTAGTCTGGTTATAGCTATTTTCAAAAATAAAATGTTATTTCCCAAGAAGGAAAACATAACGAATTGAGAAACTGTAAATAAGGTGAAGTCATAGCTCCTGGCCGATTAAAGGATACAGCGGATCCAGAGTTCAAGGTGAGACCCATGTGGATGTGGTGGGTAGGGATAGCACCTAACCTTGGCATATGCTGGCCTATTGACAAGTACAAGCACGCAGGCAACTTAAAGCAATGATAGTTAAACAGTGCGACCACACAGCATCACCGAGTGCCATATCTTGTTAAGCAAGACCCTATTTAAACATGTGATAGCTACACAGGTAGTGAGCATATCACAACACACAGAGTTGTGGAGTCACTGTGTTGTACACCTGAAAGTAATGTAATGTTGTGTGTCAACTATACTTAAAAAAAAAAAAAAAGATGATATCTGTTGTAATCTCAAAAGCAGTAACTCTATTGAAAGTGAGGATTCTTATTCCCTTTTTTTCCTCAGGGGCTCTTGTCCCTAAAGAATGTTCTTAAAAATACAAAGCATTAGGTAACTATTAGGTAAAGCCATTTTAAATATTTTGCAAATATTAAATATATATGCAAATATGTACATGGATATAATTTTATGAAGTACACACACAAGTATAGTCCCTGCCTTTTTCCTTAGCTTCCTTTATTTTATTACTCCATTTTCGTATGTCCAAGTGACTCTCTCCCCATCTGTGAAACTCTTGTGTGTGGTGTGTGTGTGTATTCTAAATATTTGGGTGTTTTTTTTTCTTATGTGGCCTTATTAATTTCCCTATGGAGCACTGGCTTTTAATATTAAATAGATTACTTATATCTGTGCTAAGATGAGAAGAATAATCAGAAAATGTAATGAAATGACACAAAGCAAATGGTAGTGAAATCACTATGGTTTTATTTTTCCATTTATTTTTTTCACATCCAGCCAGATAGTTAAGAGTAAAACTTCTTTCACAATCAATATAAATTTCTTCTATCACTGGAAAGAGCAAAAAGACTTTGGATTTACCTGTTTTACAAGAAAAATTCTTGGAATATAGTAACCAAATCTCCCGGCTTTAAACTAATACCATGTCAACATGGTAACAAGTGTTCTAAGAGAGCAAAGTAACAATTGCCTGTTTGGCCAACATAGTGAAAAACGTTACAGATTTCAAATTCCCCACATGTTTTCCTTCATTAGAATTTAGCTACTTTGGGTCTTAAGTCCCCTGGTATTGTGTGCCTGACTCATTTAAGTCACCCTGACATCTGCTCAAAATTAGTCACCATGCCCAGTAGGTCTAACAGGATTCACTCAGGTGGAAAGCAGGCAGCCCTCTTAGACAGAATAATAGAGTGAAAGCCTACTTTCTTCTCCTGTCCAACCTACAGGGCAGTAGCAGGATATACTATTTCCAAAGGCTATGGAAATGTACAAGCCTTCCAGTTAGAGAAGTAAAACTACAGTTTCTCATGGGGAAATGAGATCTTGAAACCATACTCCATGACAAACATTTTTAACAATTTTTTTCTCTCATCCCAATTCACTGAAAATAATGAGATATGAAAAAAACATCAGATATAAGCAGAAACCAATTAACAGGCAGTCTCCACAGCATCTAGGCCACCCTAATTAAAACAACCTTGCAGACTGGTTAAATGAATCACAAATCATTCACCAGTTTGAAAACGTTACTGTGATAAAGGTACTCTATTCCAATAGGTACTATTAGATGCTTTGGCTTAAGAGTTTTCCTTGCCTACAATGATTATCTCTTTTGGTAGTCAGTCAACATTACGGACTCTTTTAAAAGTTTATTTATTTATTTTGAGAGAAAGAGAGAGCACACAAGCGGGGGGGAGGGGCAGAGAGAGAGAGGGAGAGAGACAGAGAATCCCAACATTGACTTGAGGCTCGACCCCACAAATCATGAGATCACGACCTGAGCCAAAATCAAGAGTCAGACACTTAACCAACTGAGCCACCCAGACGCCCTTCCACATTATTGACCTTTAGTCTGAGTGACCACCGTTAGCCTCCGTTCCTCCATTCTCGCCCTTTTATTTCATATAGGTGTTAACCAGCACCTGTGCTGCATGCCCACCTATGTTGCCCTATGCACGTGGTGCTTTATTAATCCTTTCCCAAGCTCCCTTGGCTATTCTTGCAGATTGTTATGGCTACTGAGGCCTCCTAACTTCCCTTGCTCACATTTGACCTCAGCAGGCATCAGTCTTTGAACAAATATTGACGAAGCTGAATGACAGGGGATGCTCTTGGCACTGAGGGTCGTCAGCAGGAAGACAGACATAAACCATCACTACAGAGCTGACTTTCAGAAACTAGTTATCCACGCCTGGATGTATCAATGCTTCTTAAAGCAGCTTCCTCGGACCATGACTGTCAGAATCAGTCAGTCTGCTTACTAAAAGTTTTGATCCCTGGGTCCCAACCAAGACATATTGTATATCAGAATCCAGACAAAGAAGAAAGTATGCATTTAAAACTAAGCACTCTTCTTCACTCTATAATTATTATGCACAATAAAGCAAAGGAATTATTGGTATGTATAAGTGTAGTGGGGAGAGAAAAGGGTACATTTGGTGAATGAGGGGTACATTTGATGAAGCTGGAGTCTCCAGATATGGCCCACAGTATTACCAGCAACTTCGTTCAGGTTTGGATGGGATTCAACCAAAGTTTCCCAACTTTGAGAATAGAGGCTAGCAAGAATCAGTATGTTCTAAGGGCCTTTGTCAGGTAGGCTGAGGTTTGGAGAAGTTCCCAAAGAAGTTGAGTGAAAACCAAGGCGGAAACAAATTTGTCCCAGAGTTAAAATAAGTTAGAAAACTCAGTGGATATTTTTGTTCTGTAAATATCAGCCCTGATCATTGAACACTATACATAAGCCTAATTTCAAGTCCCATTTATTGCTAAGGTAAAGCTCTTTGTGTATTTCCTACCTTTTTACAATTGTTTCAAGAAATGGGCTGGAGTGAGACAAAAGGTTCTGGGCCTTCGCTGTTCTAGTTTAACAGATCTGAGGAAGACAAGTGTTGAGAAATTTGTCAGAGTTAATGGGGAAGGATTCATGGCAGCATCCAGGTTTAGCTAGAGAGAGAAAAACAGAGGCAGAGAGGAAGAGAGAGAAAGAGAGAGGGAGTTTTCTCCTAGAAACATGTCCTTATTAAACACTCCAAGAATGGCAGTAGTTCAGCACTGATAAGAGGAAGTATTAATACTGGGAAACATGCAGTGTTGGAAAAATTATTTTGTCCTTGAGACAATTTCCACTGGCTTTGAGAATTTGCAGCTAAGGTGATTTACCAACTTCAGGCAAGAAGCAGGCAAGACTCAACAAACAACAGATATACCTAAGAGAATAGTCATTAAGGAGTGCCTACTATAAGGCAGGCACTTAACGTGAGAGAATTTCGCACACTTAAACACCCCTGCAAGGGAAATAGTATTGTTCTCTTTTTACAGTAGAGGAAATCGAGGTTCAAAGAATTTAAATGGCTTTCCCAAGATACCACAACTGACCCTACTAGAGTTGGGATAAAAGTAGATTTGTCTATGGGGCACCTGGGTGGCTCAGTCGGTTAAGCGTCTGACTTCGGCTCAGGTCATGATCTTGCAGTCCGTGAATTCTAGCCCCACGTCGGGCTCTGTGCTGACAGCTCAGAGCCTGGAGCCTGCTTCGGATTCTGTGTCTCCCTCTCTCTCTGCCCCTCCCCCACTCTCAAAAATAAATAAATATTAAAAAAATGTTTTAAGTAGATTTGTCTACTTGAGAAGATATTCCTTCCTACTATAATACACTTGGATAACTTAAAAACAAGTTATTAAAAAAGAAACCTTGGCTCTTGACAAGACGGTAAAGTGACATTGGCTCCTATTACTGGACAAACCCAGAAGTAGCCACATAAATAAAAGGAATATATATATAGTTCTGTCAAGCCAAAGAAAAATCAACCAACTAACCAATGAACAACCCATCAGAACCCTTGATAATGGTATCAGTTATGGTCTAGTGTGGAGACAAAAATGGTGGCTCTGAGCAGAGGAAGGCCTGATGCCAAACTTAGGATACAGGCTAGGTGACAAGGTTTGATCTGTGTTCTTCATTCTCTGCTGCATTATCCGGGGGGCGGGATCATGGATGCACATCACTAGATGTGGGTGCTCCAGAAAGAAAAGAGTTCAGGAGAAATCCAAGTGTTTGGTCTGAGCAGCTGGAAATACGGGGTTCTGATTTACTGAGCTGAGGAAACACAGAGTAGAAGAAAGGGTAGGAAGGAAAATATAATGTTCCAGTTTTGGGTTTTTTTTTTTTTTTTTTTTTTTTTAAATTTTTTTTTAAATTTTTTTTCAACGTTTTTTATTTATTTTTGGGACAGAGAGAGACAGAGCATGAACGGGGGAGGGGCAGAGAGAGGGAGACACAGAATCGGAAACAGGCTCCAGGCTCCGAGCCATCAGCCCAGAGCCTGACGCGGGGCTCGAACTCACGGACCGCGAGATCGTGACCTGGCTGAAGTCGGACGCTTAACCGACTGCGCCATCCAGGCGCCCCGGGTTTTTTTTTTTTTAATTAACTTTAAGGTATTACATCACCTGGATACCTATAGTACTATATTATCCAGAAAACAATTTTAATATCAGGCAATAATAGTATTTAAAAAAATGACACAGTATAAGGAAGAACATATCTATGGTGGCAAAAGGCATAATGGAAACATGATTATACATATTTATATATTTATATATATATGTATAGTTAGATATTTACATACTTTATGTTCAATATATTAATGCTGTATTTTAATTCTATAATTATATATATTTATATACCTTTATATTCTACATTTTAATGCTATATTTTTAATTCTATAATGTTACATATATGTGTATATATATGTGTACTTTTATCTTCTATATTTTTAATGCTTTGACATCTGGGACCTTGCTGACATTGGACAGACTGCCCCTCCCAGTGTCAGCCAACTCCTAGACATATTAAATGAATGGACTCACACACCAGCATTGCCCTTCCTCCCCAGTGCATCTTTCATATGCAAATCAAACAATACCCCAACCAGCTCCTTTATCAGGCTTTCACATTCCCAGCCAAGAGTCCCCTGCACTAATCACCACGGGGCCAGGTACCAGACAACCAGGGACCACCCTTATGCCCCAGAGCCTACTGAAGCTCTTCAATTTAGCCAATCCCAAACCGGTTTAGTCTGCATGAACTCACTCTTTCCATAGAAAGCACATAAAAGGTCCGGCCCACATTTTTGTCTCCCTCTTTCTGCCACCTGACTCTCATGCCTCCCTATGTGCCTGCCCCCACAGAATGGCCTGCCCCCTTCTTGTACAATCTGTGAGCATAACAATCGTTTCAATGGTGGTCATTTCCTGATCTTTTGACCTTTCCATACCTCAATAACAATAAAACCTATATTTTATAACATATGTGTGCAAAATATAATAATTTCAGGTAAATACAGCACCAACTGGCAGACTGTGGAGGCACTCTCTCAGAAACTGACAGAACAGATAAATAGGCAGAGAACTTCACAACAGTTGTGTGTTTTTCTACTACACCTGGAACACTCACCAATTTTACTATGAACCAGTTCTCAAAAAACAGTCTCAAGTCTCAATAAAATGCAAAGAATCAACATAGAGTAGTCTTTTTTCCCTAGCCACAATACAATAAAATTAAAAATCAATTACCAGGGGCACTTGGGTGCCTCAGTTGGTTAACTGTTTGACTTGATTTCGGCTCAGGTCATGATTTTACAGTTCCTGAGATTGAACCCCAGGTAGAATTCTACACTGAGAGTGTGGAGCCTGGCTGGGATTCTCTCTCTCTCTCTCTCTCTCTCTCTTTCTCTCTCTCTCTCTCTGCCCCTCCTTTGCTCTCTCTTTTTCTCTCTCAAAATAAATAAATAAACTTTTAAAAATGTTTAGAAAATAAATCAATTACCAAAGAATACCTCAAAATGAAATTGCTTTATGAATTCATAACATACTGCTAATTAATTTTGTTAAAGACAGTCACATAAAGGGAAGTGTACATAAAAGTAATTGTCAATGAAAACACTATACACTGATATTTGTGAGATGGTTCTAAAGTAATATTTATGTCTTGATATATAGCTCTAAATGTACTTATCAGAAAACAAGAAATATTTAAAATATAGAACTGAGCACTCAAATTAAGAACCTGGATAAAAGAAATGTAGCAACTCCTTTAGTAATAAGATGAAAGAAAAATAATTATAAGATCAAAACATACATATCGGACAACCAAAAAGTGGATACAATAACAAGATATTGGAATTCTGATTCACTGAAAAGATCAACATGATGGTGAAACCTCTAGCAATATAGAAAACAAAACAAAAAAAAATTGCATACAAACAAAATACATACAAGAAGAAAAGGATAATTTTAGATTCAGGGAGGTTAATGGAACAAGAGAATAGTATTGATCAGATATATACTCAATAGCCTAAACCAAGTTGATGGATTTCTGAAAAATTTACAAAACAACAAAGTTGGTGAGAAAAGAAATAAAAATCCTAAAGGAACAAATATCCTGGAAAGTTGAGCAATAAGAGTAATAAACAATAATTTCCATTCTTTCCTGAAATACCCCTGACCAGATGAATTATACCAAAATTTCAAGGAATGGAGACAGACAAATCTGCTTAATCCATTTTCTAAGACTTATGCAAACTTGATGTGAAAACCACAATAAGAAGACTGCAAGAAGTAAACTATCAGTTCATTGCACTTAGAATTATAGTTTAAAAATATTAAATATGTTTAAAAAGTTATCCATGACACTGAAGAGCTTTTAACCAAAACATGTATTGAATTTTATCTGTATTTTATATGCATTGAACAAAATACATGGTATTCTCTTTCGTCTGCTCATGTGACAAATTACATTTGCAAATTGCTTTAACTGCTGGGGTCTATATTTACCAGAAAATGTCTGCAAAGATCCAAAAGGAGACATGTACTTAAACTTCATCACTCTATTTTTTGCATGTAGATTAGTGATGGTTTGGTTGCAACACAAGTGTCCATAAATGGAAACACTGAAAAATAAAATATGGTGGATACAGTCAAGGGGAAACTGTCCAGTAGAATGAAGGATTGAATGTGATGAATGCACAGCATCATGGGTAGAACTCCATGCATAGCAATGAGTAACAGAAGTAGAAAACAGAATGAAATGCATAGTGTAATTTAATATATGTTAAAATATATACATATAGAAATGATACATCATTATTAAAGGATGTATGTATATCTAACATAATATGTGTATTAAGGATATTAGCATGCTATTACATAGCACAACACTGTACATTATAGTAGTGTAGTGTAACATAGCGTAATGGGAGGAAGGGTAAAAGGTGGTCCTAGTGAAAACAGACAAAACAAAGTAAGCCAGGGAAAAATAAAATGGCAAACCAACATCTTTGCACAAACTAATGAAACAGTGTGCTTTGAATTGAGGAGTACACAAATTCAAATCTATGCACTTGAGGAACACCAAACTTTTAAACTAAACAGTGAAACAGAAGAATTCTCATGTCAAACTGTATTCTATTTCCCTTCTTCCTATACATGAGACTTTCCAAAGACCTCTAAAGATATATTGTATCCTTAAATGTCTCTTTGTTCAATTTCTACATTATGCTTTTATGGAAACCTGAAGTCAAATTCTAAATGTAAATTTGGGTCAACCACTGTGATGACGAGTTTCGTGTGCCAATTTGGCTACAGCTTAGTACCCAGTACTTCAAACACTAATCTAGATATTGCTGTGAGGGTGTTTTGTCGATGTGGTTAACACTTATAGTCAGTTGACTTTAACTAGATTACCCTCAATAATGTGGGTGAGCCTCACCCAATCATCTGAAAGTCCTTAAGAGCATAACTGAAGGTTTTCCTGAGAAAGAAGAAATCCCACCTCTCAAAAGCATCCGCTGATCCTGCTGGAGGGTTTCCAGCCTGTTGTTCTGACCTTCTGATATCACATTTACCCAGCCAGACTCCACAAGTACATTCACCAATTCCTTGAAAAAAATGTGTACGTGTGTGTGTGTGTGTGTGTGTGCACGCATGTGCATATATAATTCCATTTCTCTAATGGAACCCTAACTGATACAACTCCCAATTCTTGAACGTCAAAAACAAAAATCAAAATTATGAACAAAATGATCAGTACTTTTAAAACCAATAGTGAATTTGGTTTAAAGTAGGACAAGGGTACCTACCCGGCTGGCTCAGTTGGTGGAGCATGTGACCCTTGATCTCGGGGTCATGAGGT
The DNA here is from genome assembly GCF_028018385.1 of Neofelis nebulosa. NCBI lineage: Eukaryota > Metazoa > Chordata > Mammalia > Carnivora > Felidae > Neofelis > Neofelis nebulosa. Next base: position 9,824,570 of record NC_080794.1, read on the forward strand.
CAAGCCCCACATGGGCATGAAGCCTACTTTAAAAAAACAATAATAAAGTAGGACAGATCGCAAGAAAATAAAGAGGATCTTGGTCTGTTTTACTCTATTATGAATCCACTGTTTTGAATTTCTGACATTACTATAGAAAGGTGGCTTTATGTATGAGTCTATATTAAGAGAGCTACCTCATTTTATAAATATTCTCTCAATTCACATCTGTGCGGGTTAGTTTATGGGCACATATCTTCATAGATGTAAGTACACAGAGAGGGGAAGATAATTTTAGGTAGATAGTTGATAAACTCACGTGGGAATAATAACGTCATTAACAAAACTTCTCAATCATTTTTACTCAGTTATGAACTGCTAACCCTCACATGAAGCATTTAGTAGACTTTTGGTAACCATAAATGATTCACTTGTTCAGATGTACTGAAAACTTTAGTTTTTCTCTGTGATTTCAAAACACTCAGTCAACTACCTCAACCAAACAACCCCCTCTCTACTGCCCCTTGGGGAGATTAAAACAACCTGTCAATGGTTTATTCTCTTGAAATGTCAGTTTTGCTGTTTGAATATTCAAGCCACAGTGGAGGATGTCAGAAGAAAGAAAAGCAGCCGCTCACCTTGTTTAAAAAAAAAAAGGCAGGTAATTGATCTTAGACTAATGTCAAACCTGGCTGTGCACATTTCAAAAAGGAATTTCTCGTCATGGTTCTTTTCTGCATCTTTCCCCTCTCCCACCCATGGCTTAACTTGTGTGTCTGAATTCAGCAGTGTGGCTGGGCAGGACTCCATCTCCTGGGCCTTCGGTGTCTTTTGCATCACCTTGACCCTGGCCTTGGAGGACAGACCACCTGCTTCCCTCAGCACATTCATCTCTCCACAAGCTCTGCCTCTGTTCTTTCAAGTGAAAAGGCACCAAGTCTAGCCCGCTTTCCTCAGAGGCCATGCATTCTGCTTCAGCTGCCTGAACCTTCAATTATTCTCTTTGACAGAGAACCAAATGTGTTTGCCCTAAATATTACACCTTCCAAAACAAAATATTTTGAAGGTACATTTATTTTTCAATACACATGTTTATCATCTCTTCCTTTAAACGGGTCTTGAAATTTGGGTAAAGGGAAAGCTAAGCACTGACAACAATTACAAGACTTTTTCTTCCCCAGATCGTGTTGTCTCTGAGAAGGAAACATTAAAGGCTCTTATTAGCTTTGTAGCCTTGAACAATTTAACGCTGAGCATCATCAATGAGATGCAAATGATATCTATTTTGCTCAATAATTTAACAATTATGTGCATAACGTGCCTGGTACATGGTATTCCATAAATGGTAGCTATTACTATCATTAGCTTTCCCTCCAGCAGGGAATAAAGGACACCATCACACTTGATCTTCTCTTCCCTGTGATCTATGACTAGGGTCTCAGGATGGTCAGAGGAGCCTCAGCTCTATGCAACCTCAGATTCTCTCCCTGCCCATGATATAATACAGGCCTTTAACATTACGGCAACTTTGTTCCCTGCTACCTGTTCAAGGGTCTTGACTCTACAATATCAGAGCAAACACATCATTGCCCTCTTCCCCATGAACCTCATTCAATCTGGACTTTGATATCATGAAATTGTTCATGTATGCATGCAAATTAGGTAATCTACTTCCCTCTAAAATACAGGGTTTATTCCAGCCAAAGGTTTTAAGCTGATAGAGCTGGAGAGGTCAATTTGTAACTAACTGTGTTCCTCACGATCAGCACCGTATATTTAGAAGCATTGGTTTTGAAGTTTTGCCTTTAAAATGTTTTCATACAGTAGAGCTTCAACTGATTTTTCATAACCCAACTAAGAACGCTACCCACATGGCAAGGAGATCCAGCCAGCAGCAGAATTCAGGCATCGGAGATGAAACAAGGTGGAAGGAAACAGAGACAGAACCAGATCCCGTACTGGAACTGCCATTCCAGCATCTGCTACACAGAGCATGTCAGTATCGACTGGAGGCACAGAGACAACCACCAGGCAGAGGACTGGACTTCGCTCACTCTACAGAGACATCTGCTCCTTCCAAACCCTCTTCCGTGACCCCCGGGACTGGAAGGACTTTAGCACAAAAAAGAAAGGGACTTCTCAAGATGATGCCAAGTTCCCACCCCATTCCGCGCATTGCTAACTAGCCCTCACAAGGGAGGGAGAAGGGCTTTGAATTGGATATGAAATTAGAATTTTAAATGAGAGAACTAATTTCAATGATAAAAAATGACAGAAGAGTTACAATCAGATCTAGATGTCATCAGGTGCTTGAAATGTAGCCAGGAAAAGAGATTTGACATAGTAATTTGGAAGCAATGACTGAAACAAAAATAAAAAAAATTTATGTTCACATCCCCAAAGCAGTTGAGACACCCCATAAGCCAACTGGTTATATAATCATTATTACTATTCTTTTTTTTTTTTTAATGTTTACTTATATTTGAAAGAGAGAGAGACCAAAACAGAGCATGAGAAGGAAAGGGGAAGAGAGAGGGAGACACAGAATCTAAAGCAGGCTTCAGGCTCTGAGCTGTCAGCACAGAGCCCGATGTGGGGCTCGAACTCACGGACTGCGAAATCGTGACCTGAGCTGAAGTCGGCCCTTAACCGACTGAGCCACCCAGATGCCCCAATCATTATTACTGTTCTAATAAATACTACGTACTAATATAGTAATTGCTTAAACACAGATCCAAAAACATTAGCAAACTATGATTACATGTATATAAAATAAATAGGCTTACAATAGAAGCTTAGATTGAAATACATTAATATTCTGAAAGAAGTTATGTTTGGATGCTAAGATTCATATGTCATTTTTGTTCTTTTTCTCCATTGATCACATATTCCATAAACTGGTTATACTTGTTTATAAATTAAAATATAATTTTATAAATAACAGGGATCATTTGAAATTATTTAATGCTATCTCTCACCTGAGTTTTCATCTAACTGCAGTACGAACATATGGGTGATACCATAGTGTGAGTCCCCTCAACAAAGGATGGCCCTCAGGTCGCTTATTTGGGGAAGTAATTTCAAGGGACAAAGGTGCAGGGCAGGGAAGCATGAAGCAGGGAAAGACAGAAGAAGAATTCAAGGCTAAATGATTGCTGCTATGGACAGCATGGGACCAGTTCCACTGGGGACTCTGGGGAGCCATGAAAAATGGTGTACTTATCCATCAATACCCCCTCCTCACTGGTCAAGGATTTCCTCAATCTTCCTGGTTTATCTTACTTCAGAACGGCAAGCGGATCCCTTAAGGTGCCCATGGGGGCCAGGGGTGAGGGCAATAGAGAATTCTCAGGGCCAAAAGTAAGAAATATGTGACTGAGTTAAGGCCCAGTATTTCGGGTCACAACTAAACAGTGGTAGCCACACAAACCTACTGTAAAGAGGTGGGTGAGGGAAGGTGAGGTGGGACACATACAAACACGTCCCACGTAGGCCATAGCAGCACCATCTGGTTTCCAGTGAGTAAACAAATGAGGACATGGTCGGTCTCCTTAGGGCAAGAGGAAGGACACAAAAGCATTGTCGATGGGGCCATCACTGAGTCGCACAAAATACTGGCTTCAACCTCAGTGAATTACTATAGTCCAGAATGAAATGCTTTGGCAAAGTCAATGAATATGAAAGAGAGATTTTTCTATTTCCCTTCTTCGGCATCTTACTTACAGGAATAATTTCATTCTGGCTCTGCTTAATGAGTTTTATGACCCTGGGCAAGTGAATACCTTGGCTGGGCTCCAATTTCTTCATTTATAAAATGAGATGATCACTGAGCTCCACTCCGGTTCTAACATTACGATTCTATGAATCTATAGCCACACAGTATACTAGAGCCTGAAATCCTTCTCTATTTCCAGAAGTATTCACATCTGTATTACTGTGTAGTGCTTTCCTGCTAGATGCTCTGCTAGAATTTTTCCAGTCCCCCACTAGCTACGTTTGGGCTTCTTAGATTCTGTATCCTGAATACAATGATATGTGAATCACTCTGGAATTTTCTGAATATTTATAGGAAGAGAAGTCTATAAAGAATACTGCCAGAAAAAAAAAAAAAAGAGTTTACACTGATTACATGAAACTCAGCATGTATGCTTTTGGAAATGGTGGCTTATACTTGCACACTAAATGGTAAATTTCCAGTGTCCCCACTCACATTTTAAAACCCCTGAACTCCTTCCAATGGTCTCCATGCTACACACAATCCGGCAGAATAACTCTGTTCCCCCATTTCTTTCCACTCTCCCCATCCCCCCTTTGCTACCTCTAACAGCACGGACTTGCTTTCTACCCTTTGACCACACTTAGCTCATCTCTGTCTCAGGGCCTCCTCACTCGTGTTCTCCCTGCCTGCACTGCTCAGCTTATCTGTGTTTTCTCCTCTTCCATCTCTCCGAGCAAGCATCGCGTCCTCAGAGAAGCCTGCCCTGACCATCCAGTCTAAATTTGCCCAGTCACCCTGTAGTACTCTGTTTTATTTTCCTCCCAGAATTATCACCATCATACATTTTTGTTTACGTGGTTTATATTTAGTTATATATTTATTTATTGTCCTTAAAAAAAGGAAAGCTTCATTCTTCATTGAATTCCCAGTTCCTAGGAGAATATCTGGAACATAATAAATTCAAGATAAATATTTGTTGGCCAAATAAATGATTGCTGAGCGGCACGTGGTCAACATTCAAATAAAAGAGAATGGACACTGATCTTGAAACTAGAATTCTTGTTTCAGTTCTGCTTCTGATATGAGATTATATAATCTGAGAATAACATCTACCCTGTCTATCTCACAGACTGTTGCTTTATGTTTAGATTTAATGCCTCATTATCTGAAACTTTTCCTCCAGGAATATTTTAGAAGAATTTTATTCATTCTTCCATGTTTTATGTTTACATCATATACTAGCTGTGAAAACGTGTGCAAGTTACTTAACTTCCCTAAGCCTCAGTTTCTTCAACTAAAACAATAACAACAGTGCCTATGTTAGGTATATCTAGCGTCTCTGGGAAGAACCTGACACGTACTAACCATTACACAGGTGTTTGCTACTATTTCTTTTTCATTCTGTATCAGCATCCTTCTCTGTCAATAGCTGGTGAATCCTAACTGTGCTCCAAGGCTTCAGGCAAATGTTAGGTCTTGTACCAAGCCCTTCCTTGTATCTCCACTTACCTGTCCTTCCCCAATATGATTCGCAAACATGAGTAATTTCTTTCATTCTGTTCACTTAGTAAACACTTCAATACTTGCTTTGTTTGTTTATGATTTCATTTTATAACACACACTAAAGAATCATCATGATTTTTTTCTTCATTTTAGACAGAGAGAGAGACAGAGAGCATGAGCAGGGGAGAGGGAGAGAGGAAGAGGAGAGAGAGAGAGAGAGAGAGAGAGAGAGAGAGAGAGAGAGAGAGAGAAAATCTCAAGCAGGCTCCTCACTTAGCATGGAACTCAGCGTGGGGCTCATTCCCACGACCCTCGGATCATGATCTGAGCCACAATCAGGGGTCAGATGCTCAACCAATTGAGCCACCCATGTGCCCCCATCATGAATTTTTCTAATACCTTCTTAGAGCCACTTCATTTATGGTTAAATTTATTTTTCTCCAAATAAGTGGAATTAATTCTCACTCTTTCAATTTATTTAAAATATTTATTTAAAACATTTGATTAAAACAATCTTCTTTGGGGCGCCCGGGTGGCTCAGTCAGTTAAGCATCCAGCTTCAGCCCAAGTCATGATCTCACGGTTCACGAATTTGAGCTCTGCATCAGGCTCTGTGCTGACAGCTCGGAGCCTGGAGCCTGCTTCCGATTCTGTGTCTTCCCCTCTCGGCCCCTCCCCCGCTCATGCTCTGTCTCTCTCTGTCTCTCAATAATAAATAAACATTAAAATTTTTTTAAAAAAGCAATCTTCTTTGTCATGATCACTGGTCTTCATGAAGAGAGGAGAAAATATCACATGTATTTTTTCAAGTCATTTGTCTTTTCAAGAGACTTCAAAATGTTCATTTTTTTACTGTACCATAATTTATTTCTTTATCATCCAAAAGAAAGTTCTAAGGAAAGAAGTTATTGAATTCGATGAAAAAAATCTGTATACCTGATCCAAATGGATGGGTTATCTGCTGTTTTTTTCAGAAGATTTATAAATTTAAAAGTGCAATAAATTCAATGACTTCCAGGATAGTTCTAATAAATTTAAAATAGTTTATACCCAAAAATAGAGTGCTAATCCAAAATTATAACAAATTATGGTTTACATCTACTTTTCCAATGATAGAAGTGTTAGTTTCTTACTAAGAACTTCATATGCTTCATTTTCTAATAATAGAAATACCGATGAAACTTCAAAGAAATTCTCCTAAATACATTTAGAAGTTGAACAAACATAATTTCTTGATTTATTTCTTGTCTGTCATCTTTTCCATTTCCCATAGTAAATGATCTAAAAATTTTTAAAGATTTTATTTTTAAGTAATCTCTACTCCCAACGTGGGGCTTGAGCTCACAGCCCTGAGAACAAGCGTTGTAGGCTGTACTGAGTGAGCCAGGCAAGTGCTCCAGACAATCTAAATCTTTATTGCTCACCCCAAGTCCCCAGGTATACACCTGCAAGGACAGACATCTATAGACAAAAAAGGGCATCAGACATCAACATTTGCATTTCCCTCTGCCTCCAGTCACAAACATCTGTCTATTCACTTATATTTACTTCTTTTCCTTCTGTGAAAGACCAAAGAAAGTATCCCATTTTCAAACTCAAAGCCTTCTTTTAGGGGCACCTGGGCACCGACTTTGGCTCAGGTCATGATCTCAGAGTTTGTGGGTTCAAGCCCCGTGTCGGGCTCTGGGCTGACAGCTCAGAGCCTGGAGCCTGCTGGCTTTAGATTCTATGTCTCTCTCTCTCTCTTCCCCTCCCCCTTACCTGCTCGCTCTCTGTCTGTCTCAAAAATAAAATAAAACGTTAAAAAAATGTTTTTAAAGCCATCTCCAACTTGGGCTCAGTGGAGTAAAAAGAATATTAGATATACCTGATTTTAAAACTTCAGTATGAATCCCAGCTCTATCACGTATTAACCACGGCACAGTGGGTTATTAAATTTGCCTGAGTCTTTTCTTTTTCAATTGTAAGAGGGAAATAGTACGTACTACCTTAAAGACTGATGGTTACAAACATTATAGATTATATAATATGTGTCAAGGAACTAGCAACATACAGGCCCTACAAAAATGTTGGTGTTCTTCGTCTGCATCTTTTTCTGTCTTAAATTTAATTGTCTTTGTCTCTTAGTAGCTCCTCAATGAGACACAATTCTTTTCCTTCTCATTTCTAACATCTTCAGTCTCTCATTTTCCTATTTTTATTCTGTTTTTACCCAAATCACACCCTTACGTCCTTTATCCTAAACTTAAAGGTGCTTTCCTTACTACTTCTCTTTGACGTCTAACCACATGGCCCAATATGTTTCTCCTGTCCGTATCTCCTTAGCTTTCCGTGCGTCCTTGTAGCTGCAAGAAGCTGACTCAACCCCCAGCTCTGTTACTGAAACTTCTGTTGGCAAGATTAACAGTGACCAGTTTGTGCAGGACCCATCCCACTTCTCCAACCTCCTGGCAAATCTTACCTTCAGGGCCTGGACGACACAATACTATTTTCTCCTTCTAACACGGTGAGTCTCTGTCTCCTTCATTGTCTGCCCTACTTTTATTAGCTCCTGCTTCTATAGGAGTATGTTCCAGCACCCTTTTCTTTGTCTCATTTGCACTCTATCTACCTTAAGAGAGCAATGTTATAAGTTGTCACAACATGAATAATTTGCTCTCTGCTGCTGTCTCCCCATCAAACTCGCCTGCCAAGCATATCAGCTGACAAATGTGCATTTCAACCCGAATACCCTGCATGACACTTGGATGGACATCTAGAATCATCTCTCTTAATACCCTCAAAGCTATTGCTAATGCTTTTCTGTGTGTTGCTTAGTGAACTAAATAGCCCTCAAATGTCCAAACTAGAGGCAAATGACACTTTCTAGATTTTTCCGTGTGCCTCATTAACCCTGCCCAATGTCCCGAACAGTAAATTCTACTTTGTACATATCATTCCATTGGTTGTGCTTCTTTTCCACTGCTTACATTTAGGGCCTCAGTATTTTTCACTAACACTTTTAAATTTTGTTTTAATGTTTATTTATGTTTGAGAAAGAAAGAGTATGAGTGGGGGAGGGGCAGAGAGAGAGAGAGAGAGAGAGAGAGAGAGAGAGAGAGACAGAATCCAAAGCAGGCTCTAGGCTCTGAGCTGTCAGCACAGAGCCCAATGTCAGACTCAAACTCATGAACTGCGAGATCATGACCTGAGCCCAAATCGGAAGCCCAACCGACTGAGCCACCCAGGCGCCCCTAAAACTTAACATTTTAAAAAAATACTTTATAAATTGTAAAAATCCTGGGGTGTCTGGGCGGCTCTATTGGTTAAGCTTCCAACTTCTCCTCAGGTCATGATGTCACGGTTTGTGAGTTCAAGCCCCACATCGGGCTCTGTGCTGACAGCTCAGAGCCTGGAGCCTGCTTCAGATTCTGTGCCTCCCTCTTTCTCTGTCCCTCCCCCGCTTCCAGTCTGTCTCTCTCTCTCTCTCTCTTAATAATAAATAAACATTTAAAAAAATCGTAAAAATCCTGAAGTCTTCAATGGCCTAGTATATATTTAATTATAGTCCCAAGAGGATGGGAGAGGGCAGGGAAAAAACTGATAAAGAGATGAAGAGTAAATCATAATATCACTTGAGAAGAAGTCGAATTACACACAATGGAACAAAAGTATGGATAATGGCAGATTTCTCACTGGAAACAACTTAAGCCAAAAGACAGTAAAGCAAAATCTTAAAACATGGAAAGGAAAAAAAAAAATCCACCAATCAGTATTGTAAATTTGATGAAAATTAACATTGTAAAGAAAAGGCAAAATAAAGACTGTTTTAGGCCAAGAAGAGCTGAAAGAACTCGCCGTCAGTAGACCAGCACTGTAATCTACACTGAAGAAAGTTCTCCAGAAGAAAAGAAGATGAATTTGAACCTACACCAAGAAATGTAAAGCGCCAGCAATAGTGATAGCATGGGTAAATACAAAAGGCTTTTTTCTTACTAATTAAATCTCTTTATATGGTAATTGATTGTTGAAGGCAAAAGTAACAACAGTGTACTGTAGGACTGGTAACAGTTGTCAGAAGTAGAATGTATAACCAAAAAAACAAAACAAAACAAACAAACAAAAAAAGACAGGATGAGATAACTAGAAACATTCTTGTTACCTTATATATATACCTTTATATAGTAACAAAGAATTAGAGTTCAAAAGCCAAGACAGTACCTAAAATAGAACCATTAAAAAATAGTCACTGAATTCAAAAGATATTTAAAAAAAAGAAAAATTGAACACAGAACATATAGGACTAAATAGGACACAGATATGAATATTCACATGATATGTAAAGGGTCTACATATTGCAATTAAAGAACAGACTTTCAGATTGGATTAAAAAAAATAAGATCAAACTTTTTGCCAACAAATAACCCATATGCTACCAATAAGTAACCCAGTTTTAAGTATAAAGTTACAGAGAGTTAAAAGTAAAAGATGGAAAAATACATAGCATACTAACACTAATCCAAAGTAAGCTATAGTTGCTGTAGCCAAAGTATCTTTCAGAGCGAGGAATATTACTAGGGCTAAAAAAGGTCATTTATCAAAGTGTATACTCTAAATATGTATAGTTCATTGTACGTTAATTAAACCTCTGTGAAAAAAACTTTAATTCAATGTGCAAGTTCTTCTGCATATTGTGAAAAGTGCTCTTACATGCATTGCCTTAATTCCTACCTGCCATATGCACGGATCCTATCCTGCAATCAACGTTGTACCACTACTGTGCTCTAAGAACCCTTGTCATGTCACCATGCTTTAATACCAAGAATTTCTTTCTAGAGCAGACTTTATCCTTGAAAAATACCTAAATATACTTCAAAATACAATTCAAATGCCGTTAATAACACAGTGCAACCGAAACAATAAAAATAAGGAAATAATATTTGTTGGGTATATCTTATTCAGTTTACTTAGAGAGTGACAAAATCTTATTGTCAAAAACCAGTGGAAGTCTAACCAATTAATAACCAAATCTCAAGTGTTCTTTACTCTGGAACCTATAAAGGCAAGAAAATATTAGTCGAGAATGACTAATCAAACATTGGAGGGAATGGGAGGAGTTTACTAGAGAGTTACATTAGGCATACACACCCTGTTAATAATAGATACATTGTATTGAGTGATTATCTTGCCCTGGACACTATAATGTATTATCTCATTTAACGCAGAAAAGTTGTATTAGTCACCCATTTTTTGTTCTTTTCACTATAACGAGTTAAGTTAGCTTTCCAAGAGTCTCAAAGTTAGTGAATTAGAAAGCTGGAATTTCAAGCAAAGTAGTGCAAATTCAGAAAGCGCTCTTGTTCTCGACACCCTGTCACTCATCTTTACAACGAATTACGACTGGCACACGCTGCGGTTCTGGTCGGAATTTCTAAGACCACTTTGCTGAGGAAGTGGCGAAACATCCAGCCAAGTTTCTCTGTCTTGGTTTTTTTACAGATCTTACCAACTTCCCATTTACATTATTATTTTTTTAATTTTATTTTTAAATGATTACTTATTTATTTTGAGAGAGAGAGAGAGAGCACAGACACATGAGCGGGACTGGGGGAGGGGCAGAGAGAGACAGAGACAGAGAGAGACAGAGAAGGGAAGAAAGAGAGAATCCCAAGCAGGTTCCACACTGTCAGCACAGAGCCCAACATGAGGATCGATCCCACAAACCGTGAGCCGAAGGTCAGCTGAGCCTCCTAGGTGCCCCTCCATTTATATTCTACATTACGTCCTAAGTGTTTTTCTCTTCTCTTACAAGTCAGTGATAGAATGAACTCTTTTTAGTAGCTGCACTGCTAAACCGATTTCACAGGGTTTTACATCTCTGCTGAAGTCCAGATCCCAAAATACATCTTGCCTCAAGTGCGTTTACACCATTGCAGACGTCCCTGTCTCTGGCTGCCCCTGCACAAGTGTCTGTGATACAAAACTTTCCGAGGCTTCTTCTGCCATATGCTTAGTGTCAGGTGTGTTTGTCTTTGTTTCCCTGAAATGCCTTCAGAAGCATCCAAAACAGGATTACTAAGGGCGGGAGGACAGCCCTAGTTACAACAGGAAAGGAACGTCTTCCAGACCAAGTTTCACTAAGATAAGTCCACTGAACAGAAATGATTTATTCTTGGTCACTTACTGCATAATGTCTTCAAATACTTGCCTTAGCTCTTAACAGTTTCTCCTGTCAACACTTGCGTGGTTATGTCACATTTTCCCCTCCACTCTTTCCCACCGCCTTCTGTCAGAGCGGCTACCTACCTACCCCTCTGTACTTCCTGGCACTTTGCATAGAGCTGTGCTGTAAAACTTGGCCTGTTGGAGTCTCCGAGACTCTGAATCATCCCCAGGGAACGGCCGTGTCCTACTTCTTTTGTATCACAAAGCCATCGGTGATTTCTGCTGAGTCCTCAGCTTATTAGAACACTTAGCGTTTGGCACAGTGGGCTCTTCTTCCTTGAAGCCACTGCTGTGTTCGGCCGTCAGGTCACCAGACTCTCAGCTCTCCTGTGCCTGCACTGGCCCTGCTTCTCTGCCTCTTTCTGCTCATGAGTCCCTCCCTAAGGGAGTCCTGCGGCCCATGGTTGTGCCCTTGGCTGTGGTAGGCCTGTTCCCAGGACCAATCCTTTGAACATTTATATTCCTTTTACTTTAAATCTTTTCACTATCTTGCCCAGTTCTGTGGCTTTCAAAACCATCTGTATGTTGACAACCCCTGCATTTTTATCTCTAGCCACAGACTCCTCCGTGAACTCCAACCTCTTGTATCGATCTGCCTATCTGACATTTCCACTTGCATATCCGATAGACATCCAAGTCCTAGCCTGTCCTAAAATGAGCCTCGACTTTTCCCTGCTCCCAAATCCTTTCTTAACACAGGCTTTCATGTTCAGTGGGGACAATCCCTTGCCTCCCACTGCTCAGGCTAAAACCCTTGGAGTCATCTCTGGCTCTGCTCATTTGTCTCCTACCCTAGAGCTGGTCCATCAACAAATTCTTTTACCTCTATCTTCAGCATATTGTTTAGAACCCACACGCTTCTCACCTCCTCTTCGGCTACCACCCTGGCTCACACCACAATCACCCCCTGCCTGGATTGTTGTAGCAGCTTCCGAGTTTGTCTCCCAACTGATACCCTCACTCTCTTCAGCCTCTTCTCAATATGGCAGCTCAAAGAATCCATGGCTTCACTTCTCACTGTAGAAGACAAACTTATTGCCACGGGTCAAGGGTTTCTCGGGATTTGTCACCCCACAGCCCACTACACCTACTCGCCCCTCCCCTGCTCACTTGGATCCACGAAGGCATCTTTGCTGTTGTTGGAATTCCCCAGGCAAAGCCTTTTGTATTTGTGCTGGCTGTTCCCTTGGCCTGGAACACTCTTCTCCCAAATATCCACATGGCTCATTCTCTCACCTCTCTCGGGTTTTGACTCAAATGTTCGCTTCCTAGAGCAGCCCCCTTGATCCTCTCTAAGGTGAAATTTCCATGACCACCTCTATCCCCCTTCCTGCTTTATCTTTTTCCTAAAACTTACCACCCATGCAGTCTATTATATATTTTAGTTTTTTAATTAATTGATTGCCTCTCGCCCCTCACTAGAATGTAAAACCCAGAGGGCAGGGATCTTGTCTGTTTTGCTCACCACTGCTTTCTCAGCACTTGGTGCCTAATACACAGAAGGTACTCAAAAACCATGTGCATAGGGGTGCCTGCATGGCTAAGTCGGTTAAGCGTCCAGCTTTGGCTCAGGTCATGATCTGGTGGCTCGTGGATTCAAGCCTCACATCAGGCTCTGTGCTGACAGCTCAGAGCCTCCAGCCTGCTTTGGATTCTGTGTCTCCCTCTCTCTCTGCCCCTCCCCCTGCTCACGCTCTGTCTCTTTCTCTCTCTCTCTAAAAATAAATAAACATTAAAAAAAAAGTATGTGCAGAAAAAGTATGTGCAGAAGTATGAAACAAGTTGAATGAGTGAATGAAAGAACAAATGAATATTTTGCATGACCTAACCTCATTGCTATGATGGATCACTAACACAGCGAACGTTTATGGAAGTGAAAAGGAAAGCTTGGGCAGATAGGACAAAGTTAAAATGAGAAAGGACAATGAAGACAAAGAGAAAGGCACCAGGACTGTACAATATCATTTTCTTTTCTGGTCTTCACATTTGATTTAGAAAAAGGAGAATTGTTTTGGACAGCTTGGGCTGCTCTTTATTTTAGCACAAGCATTGAATTTTCCTTTTCAAGTTTCCTGCCACCTACTTTCTTTATGTTTGTAAATAATGATGGTCCACCTACACGGTTGGCTTCTGTCAGATATCCTGACCTTTGTTCCAATCTTATTTTGCTGTTTGACCTACCCTCCCATGCTGAGAAGACATTCTGATTTAAAACCACTAAATAAGTCAAAAAGAATATGTCAGTTCCTTTCAGGCAGAGACTGTACTTTGGTTTTCGGGGAATAAAAGTAAAAAAAAAAAAAAAAAGTTTAGATGTTAGTGGAAACGTAACTATGGTCTATGTACATATTTCTTCTTTTTACTTTTATATATAATACCACTTTGGCCAAGGTATGTCAGGAACATTTCCTGATGTTTTCTCTCACTTCACGGAAGTCAGTTTATGAGGGTTCGAACTGGATAAAACTGAAGATGAATTCATCTTGTGCCTATTCACTGTGGTCAGTGGAGACTCATGCTATCAGTAGAATGGTCACTCTCCATTTTGAGAGGCATAGTGTATGCAAAACTCTTGCTTTTTTCTAGAACTAGGTGGACATTGTAATTTCTGTAATTAGCTGTTCCCCATTTGGCTACAGTTTGAAGACACTGTCACAGCACTAAAGAAAATTACTAGTTAATCAGCAATTATTTATTGAGCAGACCCCGTGCCTCCAAGAAGGGAATGATCCAGCAGAATTCTCAGACCCACACGTGGGGTTATAGTATTCAGATTCACAGAGAACATGGAGTCTGCTTAAGGTACACTCTCTCCCTCTGCCCCTCCTCCCCTCTAAAGTAATAGTAATAATAATAATAATAATACAGTCATACTACTGTAACCCACATGAAACAGAGGTTGCCTTTCAACTCCCACTGAGAGAGCACAGAGCTTCTTTCTGCCCTGAGTCTGGAGTCCTAGACCAAATCAATCTAGTTAGGAAAGAACGAGAAGGGAAACAGCTAATTTAGTATGTTTTCTGCTAACACAGGGATCAGAGGACAATTGATGCTCATGTGAAGCCAGAGGGCAGTGTATAAACCACCCTTCCTTCCCACCGATGGACAAAGTCGTTCACAGGCAATGCAGTCCAAAACGCACATTTTAAACAAGCTTTAGCAGAGTCAAAGGAAGCTTGCAAGAGGCTGCATCTAGGTTCTCACAATGGGAACTGATGAGGACAGTCTGTCCTGCAAAAACAACCAGGCTGCAGAGAGGAGCCTGCTGTTAAGACTGAAGCAGGGGTTTCCCTTGAGGGATCCAGCTGAGGAATTCTGCCTCCTGACAGGCCCTTGTCACCCCGTCTGCGTCTGCGGCGTGGAAGACTGAGGGTCAGGGGTTCTGCTGCCCGTATTCTCCTTCTGGCTCCACTTTCCTATAACAGATGTGAGGAGAGCAGCTGGGCGACCTGGACATAGCTGCTCGGAAATAAGCACCCAGGAGGCTTCCTGTCGTTCTAGTCACGCTGAGCCTGGTCTCTGCATTGCAGGATATGCCCTGCTTGCTCTCGGATCCTTTCCCGACAGTCTCCTGCCTGCCCCTCACCTCAGGACAGTATTTTCCACGCTCCCTTGTCCTCTGGCTTCTGGGCATTTTTGAGTCCACGGGAAGCAGGGCTGAACTGTGTGTCTCTGCCCGCTCGGCCTCCAGACATCTGCTCAGTAGCTTCAGCTCCCACTCCATAGGACCTTCCTTTATCTCACAGCTTCCAGCAGGGAGGGAGCCAAATGCCTGGTTTCTGCTCCTGCCCTCATCCCTTGGCGTCTGAGCTCTGTTAGCCTTACCTCTTGCTTCTGCAGTCCTAGGCAGATCGTGGCTTCACGCGGTAGCGAAGTTCAGGACGCCTTGCAGTCTCTATCTTGTCAGCCACTCCTCACCCGTGTGACCCGCTGTTTGAATTACACTATTACAGTCAGAAGGAACCAGGGTCGCTTCTGTTTTGCTGGTGGACGCTGATTCACAGGCTGTGGATCGAGTTGAATCTTTCCACCTCCTTCTTGGTTGGTGTTGTTAGGGCACGGAGGAGGACAATATTGAAACAGACCACCAATTGTTTTCTCCACCTCGCAAATATAGCTCTGATGGCTCTGTTCATTTTATATTTATATATAAATTTTTTTTTATTTAAAAAATTTTTTTTAGCGTTTATTTATTTTTGAGACAGAGAGAGACAGAGCATGAACGGGGGAGGGTCAGACAGAGAGGGAGACACAGAATCCGAAACAGGCTCCAGGCTCTGAGCGGGTCAGCACAGAGCCCGACGTGGGGCTCGAACTCACAGACCGCGAGATCATGACCTGAGCCGAAGTCGGCCGCCCAACCGACTGAGCCACCCAGGCGCCCCTATATAAAATATTTTTAAAAAGGAAAATATAGAAAAAAATTGTGTATATTTTATGTAATTTTATGGAAGTATTATAATTATATGTATAATTTTTCTATATGTCTTTTTCTTTCAAAGTGTATTTGTTTATTTTGAGACAGAGAGAGAGACAGTACAAGTTGGGGAGGGGCAGAGAGAGGGAGACAGAGAATCCCAAGCAGACTTCGCACTGTCAGTGCAGAGCCCAACGCAGGTTTTGAACCCACAAAACTGTGAGATCATGAGTTGAGCCCAAACCAAGTGTTGCTTAACCGACCGAACCCACCTAGGTGCCCCTCATTTTTTTTTCTACATTTCTGATACTCTGGCATCTGAAGCCTCACCCACTAATGAGGCTACCCTTCCTGGGCTAGCCAGTTCTTAGAGATAGCAAACAATTCCTCTGTGGAGCATGCCTCTCACATGCAAACTAAACCATCCAAAGCCTACATAGGCCAACCACCTCCTTTCTAGAACTTTCACACTCATAGCTACCATCCAGCTGCTCTGATCACCCCACGGCCAGCTATCAGACAAGCTGGGGTGGTCCCTACACTTCAGAGCCCACAGACACTATTCCAACTAGCCAATGCTATGTCTGTTTTCACTGCCTCACACATTCCTTCTCACAGAAACCATGATAAAGGCTTTTGTCCAAATTTTCCTCTTACTCCTGCCTCCTGACTGCCCCTACTGCTTCCTCATGTGGCCCTACATGACCTCCCATGACTCCTGCTTCGAGGGATCTTCGAGCATAAAAATGTCTTTCTTCATGACAGTCATTTCATTGTCTGTGTGTCTTACCATATCTGATTAAAACAAATCTTGGTGCATTTTGCAGGGGGTGGGGGGATGCCTGGGTGGCTCAGTTGGTTAGCGTCCAACTCTTTACATCAGCTCAGGTCATGATCTCACAGTTCATGGGTTTGAGCCCCATGATGGGTTCTGTGCTGACAGCTCAGAACCTGGAGTCTGCTTTGGATTCTGTGTCTCCCTCTCTCTCTGCCTCTCTTCTGCTCTCTCTCTCGCTCACTCTCTCTCTCTCTCTCTGGAAAATAAATAAAAAATCAAAAAACAATTAAACAAAAACAAAAAACAAATCCTGGTACATTTTTAACAATGAATGCAATATAATCGGTGTTTTCTGTAGCTCCTCATTTTTTTCTTCTTAAGTATCTTCTTAGAAATTCTGTAAGGCAGTCAGCTGGGAGAGGAGGTGGAAGGGAATGTTAACCTGAAGTTACACTTAGCTGGATGCAAAATAAAGTCTTTACACATCACTGGTTAGTCTCATATCGTCTTCCTCAATGATCATTCTTACTTTTAAAGTTTTAAGTCTTCTGTCCTAAAAGAACCACTTTCATGGTTAGCATAGTTTTGTGGGGTTTTGTTGTTGTTGTTGTTGTTCCCTCTCTTACTATACACACACACACACACACACACACACACACACACACGAATTGATCACAGGTCAATGTCTTCAGTTCCCTACTGCCCACACACAACGGGTCCTGAAACAGCTCACCTGCCCCACCTCACCTGTGCTCAGAACCCACCTGCCCCAATTGAACACGCTCAGCCTGGCTCTCTGGCTCTCTCTAGGATTCTCCCATTTTTATTCATCCCCTCAGCTGAAGAAAAGCCCAAGTCTTTTCCACCCTTGCACAAAATGTTTACCTCCACACCCAAACTTCATGGAAGGTTACTTAAAGTCACACTTTCTCATCTGTCTCCTCTTGCTTCGCATCATCTGGTTTGTGCCCTCTCTTCCCACAACAGCTGACGCTTCCATCATCTCTAGGCACGTGTCAATTAACTTCCTTATAAATCTTATCAGCCTATGCACTACGTCACCACCTTAGACTTCTCTCTCGTCCCTTGGTTTTGTGTGACACCAACCTCTCTCTGCTCCTTCTCAACTCCTCTCTCTCCTTCTCTGTTTGTCTTGTGAACACTGAAGTTCTTTGGTTTCTTCCTCCGTCCTTCTCAAAGGTCCATGTATCTACTTTCCTGGCTACAGTGGTGCCACTTTAAATTGTCCCTTTTAGAATTATACCATAGGGTTAAGCCAGCATTTCCCTAGTGGGAATTACAAGGAAACTATATGTAGGTGTATACAAATACCTACACACTTGTACAAATGCTATAAAAGAATGCTTTCTCCATTCCAATCATATTGGATTAAAATTAACTGAAGAAAATGGAGCACAGAGAGCACACTTGCAATGCACCATTTCTGAAATGTTTTTATATTTTGAATGGGGCACGTATCAACATCTGTCGGCGGGATTGTTACTCACACGCCAGCTGATAAAATACCAGACGATAACACTCTCTCAGAAAGACCTTGTATAAATTTGCACTAAGATACACTAATGTGTTGGGAATCTCTAATAAACTGCCTGGGGTGGGTGTGAATAACAGCATGTCTGTCATGTTAGAACATGAGATAAGCAAGTTTGGGTAAAAAGCAAGAGACAAGCCTGAGGCAAAGTAGTACTCTGAGAAAGCACAGACGACACTCTCAGAACTTGAGGAGAATTCCAGGTGTCTACAGGTAGGGCAGTACTGGAAGAAGAAAAGGTTAACAATGATTTTTTTTTTCTTAAGTTTTTTAGAAGTTGAATATACACACAATTTCATCAAAATATAAGAATACCAAGAGACAACCTTTGAAAAACTAAAAACTAAAAAAAAACTATTTTCTTTATAAACAATTTTATTTCCTTTCACAAATGATGAGGTTATAACTAATCCAATTTACAAAGAGAGAAACCTAGTTTCAAAAGATAATTGAATTTGTGCTATTATATGCACAGAACTAGTCTTTGTTTTTCTTGTAGGTATGATTAGAAATAGGAAAATGAGGAACTAAAATTGAATTTTGGTTAAGGCACATATGAAAACTTTAGTTTATAAACATTTTGCATTTTGTCCAGCTTCAAGCTGTACTGAATGCTTTTTAAAGTCATAGGAAGTTTTTTTTAGCCTGGGATCTACAGTATCCTGGCAAAAATCAAAGCAGAGGTACAATTTCTTAGAAAATGTATCTTTTAGGGACACCTGGCCAGCTCAGTGCATGGAGCATGTGACTCTTGATCTTGGGGTTGTGAGTTCGAGCCCCATGTTGAGTATACAGGTTACTTAAAAATAAAATCTTTAAAAAAATACTTTCAAAAAATTTCATTTATACTGTCTTAAAAATAGCACACTTTTTTTTATTTTTTTAAAGACTATTTATTTATTTGAGAGAGAGTGCAAGTGGGGGGAGAGGTAGAAAGAGAGAATCCCAAGCAACCTCAATGCTGTCCACACAGAGCCCAACACAGGGCTTGACCTCATAAACCATGAGATCATGACCTGAGCTGAAACCAACAGTTTGATGCTTAACCAACTGAGCCATCCAGGTGCTCCCAAATACCACACTTTTAAATAGTGAGCTTTAGGGGGTGCCTGGATGACTCAGTCGGTTAAGCATCTGACTGGGGCTCAGGTCATGATCTCACCATCCGTGAGTTGGAGCCCTGCGTCGAGCCCTGCGTCGAGCCCTGCGTCGAGCTCTGCGTCAAGCTCTGTGCTGACAGCTTAGAGCCTTGAGCCTGCTTCAGATTCTGTGTGTGTGTGTGTGTGTGTGTGTGTGTGTGTGTGTGTGTCTGCCCCTCCCCCACTCATGTTCTGTCTCTCTCTGCCTCAATAAATTAATTAATTAATTAACTTTAAAAAATTAAAAAAATATAGTGACCTTTAGGATCTCCACTCCAAATGGACACAAAGTTAGAATACATCTGTAAATAGGAAATTACTCACTTGAAGTCATGTTATGAAAAAAAGAGAATATGCTATTATATAACACATTTCTTCTCATAAAAATATATCACAGGTATTTCAAGACTATCATATTATGTGAAATTTCTTTCTTTCTTATGGATTTCACATGTGATTTTTTTTAATGTTTATCACCGACTATGGAGTTAAAACATTACACATTTGGCGACATAAAAAGTTTACAACATTTTAAGTGCACATATTGAAAGTGTAGATTACATTGTAACATCTAAGGAACCAGTTAAGCCTAGGCTGCAAGTCTCAAAGGATGAAGCGTGAAAATACGGGCATTTTAAATTTAAAATTTTGTATGATGGAGGATTGGCTATTTTCTCAAAATTTGATAATACTATCACCAAACTGCAAATTATTTCTCCCAGATTCCTTGGGAGTAACTGTCTACCCAACATCTGCCCCAATTCCCAGCTTCACTCCTTGGTGTCACAGCAGTGTTAAAGTATAACATACTTTCTGTCATTTAGCAGACTATTCCTGCTCAGAAACACAGAACTTGGGATTTCCGAGGCTCTGCTTCAAACCTGAGAACATGTCAGAATGTAGCGCCTCCCTGCTAACCCTTCCTCACTTTCCATCTCAACACACATGGAGGCAGAGGGGAAACAAACCTCACACTGCAGTTTTTCGGAGACCTCTATGATGCAGAAGCACATGGATCTTAGTGCCTTGTGCAAGATGCTGATTGATGTCAGTCTATGCAGTATTTAGTCTTCCTTTCCTTGGAACCAAAAGGCTCCCACTTGTTCAGGACTACAACACATTCAGATAAAAAGTTTCAACATATAGGGATGCCTGGGTGGCTCAGTTGGTTAAGCACCTGACTTCAGCTCAGGTCATGATCTCAAGGTTTGTGAGTTCAAGCCCCACGTCAGCTCTGTGCTCAGCCTGGAGACTGCTTCCAATTCTGTGTGTGTGTGTGTGTGTGTGAGTGTGAGTGTGTGGGTCTCCCTCTGCCCCTCCCCTGCTTGCATTCTCTCCCTCTCTGCCTCTCTCAAAAATAAATAAACATTAAAAAAAATTTTTTTAAGTTTCAACGTATAAGCTCCATTGCAATTAGAGATAACTGAATGTGGCTAATGACAGGTACCTAATGACACTGAACAGAGCTTCAGGGAAACTTCTTTTCAATCAGGGAGATTCAGCAGACATGTGCCCTTTGGCTTTTTTATTTCTTCTTCCTGCCTGAAACTCAGTGCGACCCTGGAGGCCAATCAGAGGTGACAGGTATAACATGTGAAGGGCGGCTGAATCCCAAGCCGAGTCGTGCGGCCACACCACCAGTCTTGGGCAGCCTACTCTGGAATACTTGATATGCTGAAAAAACAAATAAACCTATAAAACCCCTGCCTGGTTGAAGCGATTTTTCATTTGATTTTCTATTGCCTGTAGCTGAACACAGTCCTAACTATTACAATACACACAGTCTAACCTAGTGAATTTTATAATGTCAGCAAGTGCCCATAATATTTGAGCCAGATAAGCATGAGTTTTTCTGAATTCTAATAGGAAGAAAATGGTAGACTTTAAATCCATGTCTTTATGGACAAACTTATGAGCAGCACAATCATTAGGACCATAGCCATTAGGAGTCAGGACACACGAAATAGATAAATTTTGAAAATGTACTGATTGATGTTTAGAGCTTTAAATTTAGTGGCTAGTAAATTGTATACACATTAACTAAAATGGATAACTCTAAAATAACAAAACGTGACACTTGAACTATTAAAAATATCAAAATTTAAGTTTTAAAAGCTCTGTTCAAATTAAATTTGTTTTTTTTAAATTTATTTTTATTTATTTTGAGAGAGAGATGGAGAGCAAGTGGGGGAGGGACAGAGAGAGAGACAGAGAGAGAGACAGACAGACAGAGACAGAATCCCAAGCAGGCGCCACACTGTCAGCACAGACCCTGATACGGGGCTCAAACTCATGAACTGTGAGATCATGACCTGAGTCAAAATCAAAAGGTCACTTAATTGACTGAGTCACACAGACATTCAAATTTAAATTTAAAATATTGAATTAAGTATCACTTGAATGTGAAATTTAAGGAGGAAATGAGCAAGTATGTTATGGAAGAACAGTATGGTTTTGTACAAACAAAGCATCCATGAAACCAAAATCTCAACTCTATCCACTCTGACTAGATAGATGATAGATGGACAGATGCATGGATGGATGGATGGATGGATAGATGATAAATACACAGATGTATGGATGGATGGATGAATAGATAGATGATAGATGCATGGATAGATGGATGGATAGATGATAAATGCATGGGTGGATGGATGAATGGATGGATTGATAGATGATAGACAGATACATGGATGGATGGAGGGAGGGAAGAAGGAAAGAAAGAAAGAAAGAAAGAAAGAAAGAAAGAAAGAAAGAAAGAAAGGAAGGAAGGAAGAGAGAAAGGAAGAGAGAAAGAAAGGAAGAAAGAAAGAATATGGCAGGTCCTTGTGATGTGACCTTCTTATGTGGGCTTCATGACTCTCAGAGAAACATCCCCAGCATCTTTCCCCAGCTCATAACTTTCCACCTAGCGATCCCCCCGACACAGAGTTAGAAAAAATAGGCCACAGACAGTAAAGGACAGTCCACGGCAGAAAGGGGTCGACGCACCGTGCTTCCGCTCTGTGCACTGAGTACAAAAATACTGTGAAAGATAGCAAGAGGAATTTAGTGTCTGTGCCCATGCAGTAATCAGGACAGCCTTCCTTATCATGTAGATTGTGTAAAATATTAGGCTATGGCTTTGCTTTGATAAACGTGTATGAAGATGGCTTGAGATCATTCATACTGCAGAAGAGTTTTAACTTACATGCTGTTGCTTCAGAACTACCAGGGGTTCTCCATTCTCCCTGTAAAAATACCAATATGGGCCTAGTCACCTGATGCAGGGGGCTTTCTGATTTCTTCTGTTTATACCTTCACTCCTTATGTTCACCATGCCTTTTTATTAGACAGCAGAAAACAGGAACAGTAACAGACAGCAGTCACACACAGTTGTACAAAGTAAAGTAAGCCAAATAGCTGGAAACTCAGTTAAGGCAAGTGGATGCCCCTTGACCCTAGCCCCCAAACCATCTGTGGAATTAGGTGCAGGATAAATAACCATAAAATATGAGTTAAGAATGTAAACATACTGACTTTCCTGAATGTGCTTCATCAGTGCTTGTTTATACGCTACCGTCTGAAATTAAACATTAAGAACTGCAACTTTAGTCAAAGTCTTATGTTTATGGTTTACTCAAGAAGGACTCAGAGGTATCTGTCTGCGGGCATCGACAGAAACAAAAGACTTTGGTCCTACATGCAAAAATGGGGGCAGGGAGGTGACTATGTGCTGGTAAGTTTTAAGTTACAAAAAGGTATTAAGCTATTGGGTCTGACATTACTTAATCACCTCTGAACTATGAATCTGGTCTATTATGCTCATCTTGGAGAAGGGGAGAGACTCACAAAGGAAAGCAACTTAGCCAAGATCACATACCGAGTTCAGATTTGAGCAAAATCTGCTTGAATCCTAAACTACTGTAGGCAACTATTGAATTCCTTCCTTAGAGGACAACCACGATATATTAATATCGTTGAGAGTGGTTAAATTGGAAACACATATACATATGTAGAAAACATATTCCTCAAGCAAACCACATTGATTTTTGGTTTTACTCGCTATGAATGAAACAGGAAAAAACACCATTTTATGATTAATATTTGTTACCAACAAACTTACAATGATTCCTATTGACTCAGAATAATACATTTACTTGAATCCTGGATGATAAGATATTTACTAAATTTATAGAGTTGCTAAGTAACAGATTAACTGCAACCCACCTCAAAGATTCTAAAAAATGGATAAATGTCACCAGGTTTTAAATAGAAAATGTTTAATACCATAGAGTTCCCAGTTCTTGGTTCGTGAGTTACATCACAGTTAGAAACATTAACTTTTTAGCTATGCAATTGTCCTCCTTCCTTTAGCCCTCTTATGATATGACATTTTCTTTACCTTTTCTGCATGTGAGAAAACTTAGGTATATACTCAGAAACAAAAGTATGAATCACTGTATTAAGCTCAGAAAAATTATAGCTTAACCTTAGAAAGATGTGAAGACCTGGGGTGCCTGGGTGGTTCAGTCGGTTAAGTGTCCAACTTCGGATCAGGTCATGATCTCACGGTTTGTGAGTTCGAGCCCCGTGTAGGGCTCTGTGCTGACAGTTCAGAGCCTGGAGCTTCCTTCGAATTCTGTGTCTCCCTCTCTCTCCGCTCCTCCCCTGCTCATGCTCTGTCTCTCTCAAAAATGAATAAACATTAAAAACATAAAAAAATAAAAGAAATATTCCAACGCTGAGATCAGCACAGTGTGCTTTAATAATGCAGTCTCTACCCGATTCTAGGGCTATTTAGGGAAGCATATTCATACTACTTCCTTGAAAAGTTGTAAATCTCACAAAGGTATGCCTCATTTTGGAAAACGTCATTTTGAAAAACCACCACATAAGGAAAAAAGATAATATGTGTATATATTCTGGTCCAAGTCCAAGCAGTCCCTTACTTGTGTACAGATCTGTAGCTCATGACAAATCAAGGGCGGCAAATACCTTTAATGTTCTCTCAGCCCTGCGGACCTTAGTTAAACAGATGAACAATCAGTATATTTACAGTAAAGAACAAAGAACCAAAAGGAGTAGAGAAGCCAGCTGCTTTTAACTTGTACGTTTGGCTTTTAAAGAATGCTTATCCCAGATAAGACTCCATCTCCAAGAATATGCACCTTTGTTTGCATTACATTTCTTAACTTTTTAAAAGAAAACTACTGTTTTCCTCCTATTTAAATCTTTGACTTTATCCTTGGTTAAGTTTTTGTTTTTCATCTTGAGTCCGTTGCATTTGTTTCCTGGGAACACATGTTCATTTTTGTAATAAATCTTAAGAAAGAAGTTAAAAGTTCATCTGTTTGAGGTTTATTTAACACCTAGCTTTGCAGAACTTGTCTCTCTCTGCATAGTTATACATACCTCAGCCTAGTAATTTCGATTTCGATTTCTTTATAAAACCTGAAGGGCATGAGTTTACCATCACTTCCATTGTCTTGACCGCCTGTGCAGGATTTTTGGGGGTGGTTAATGCCAGACATGAAGAGGGGATTTTTCAGGGTCCAGGTTAGGCTACAATGTACATTATGTCCTTTTAAAAAAGGCAGCAACTCTTTCATGCCACAGAGGAATCATTTCAGAAATAACTGTTGCATTTTAAATGGATACATATTAAGTGTTTCTGCCAGAACTATCAGCTGAATTCTTAGCTCAAAAATCACCTCATCTCCAAACCCTATCACCTTTTCAGGCTACACCTTCATCAGGTTTTCACAACATTTGCCCCTGTTGATTATTCTTTGCTTGACTTACCCCCACGGGTGCTCTATACCATGCTTTCTCTCTCCTTCCAGTCGTTCTTGTTTCTCCAAACATCCCCTGAGGAGTAGGGTCCTGGGATCTTCCCACCACCTTTTGTCTTTTTTTTCATATTTACTTTATTTTTCATTATTTTATCATTTTTTCTTCACTTTTTAAAATTATATCCAAGTTAGTTGACATATAGGATAATCATGATTTCAAGAACAGAACTCGGTGATTCATCACATAGATAACACTCAGTGCTCATCCCAACAAGTGCCCTCCTTCGTGCCCATCCCCCATTTAGCCCATCCCCTCACCCAACACCCCATCAGCAACCCTAAGTTTGTTCCCTGTCTTCTTGATTTCCAGTCCTCTGAAGTCATGCCCTTGGGTAGCCCCGCCTCTCTCCTCTGCGCAGAGGGCTTCAGGATCTGAATGCCCAGCTACTCTTCTCCCATATTCCCAGGTCCCCATTCCAGCTGCCTGCAGTTGTGTCTTCCTACATGTCTCCTCCAAAGACTCAGACTCCGATTTCTTCACCATCAGCTGCAAACTCCGTATACCATTTGATGCCTATGTTATTCCATGCTTCAGACAAAATGAGTTATTGGCCATTTCCTAAACACAACTTGCCCATTTTGTTCTCTCTGGCTGAAATGTCTTTATTCCTTGTCTCAAAAAAAAAGGCAAAAAAAAAAGATTTTATACAAAATGTTTTTATTCCATGCTTTATAATTCTGTAGGGTTTCATTTCAGACTCTCTTAGGCTTTATTCTTTGTTTTCCTTATGAATATTCGTGTCAAGATGTATTTTCTGACCAAGATCCCAGGTTTCTTGTGGGCAGGAAACTTCCTGTTGTCCCCTGTGCCTGCCTAAGGTGCTCAATAGATAACTGCTCAAAGAATGCAAAACAGCCCATTGTCATAGGGCAATGAACTCATTACTCTTGAAGTACAAGCATGCCGTTTTTGGCTTGGAAAAACTAAGTTCTACAACAAACTGTCCTAAAGAAACAGTGCTAATGGGAACATTGAGATACAAATTTGCTTTGAAAAATCTGTGATAAATTCCCAAGAAGAGATATATGCTCATTGACATAAACTCTTTCCGTATTTAAAATTGAAAGCTGGGCACGGGGAGGCTCAGTCAGTGATCTCAGGGCCATGTTAGGCTCTGTGCTGACAGCTCAGAGCATGGAGTGTCTCCCTCTCTCTCTGCCCCTTCCCCACTGGCGCTCTGTCTCTCCCTCTCTCTCTCAAAAATAAATAAACATTGGGGCGCCTGGGTGGCTCAGTCGGTTAAGCGTCCGACTTCGGCTCAGGTCATGATCTCGTGGTCTGTGAGTTCAAGCCCCGCGTCGGGCTCTGTGCTGACAGCTCACAGCCTGGAGCCTGTTTCAGATCCTGTGTCTCCCTCTCTCTCTGACCCTCCCCTGTTCATGCTCTGTCTCTCTCTGTCCCAAAAATAAATAAACGTTAAAAAAAATTAAAAAAAAAAATAAATAAACATTAAAAATTTTTGAAAGATAATAAAAATAAATAAATAAAATTGAAAGCCATCTTTTTTGCATTTAAAATAGTTTAAATTCGGGGCGCCTGGGTGGCGCAGTCGGTTAAGCGTCCGACTTCAGCCAGGTCACGATCTCGCGGTCCGTGAGTTCGAGCCCCGCATCAGGCTCTGGGCTGATGGCTCGGAGCCTGGAGCCTGTTTCCGATTCTGTGTCTCCCTCTCTCTCTGCCCCTCCCCCGTTCATGCTCTGTCTCTCTCTGTCCCAAAAATAAATTAAAAAAAAACATTGAAAAAAAAAAAAAAATTTAAATAAAAAAAAAAAAAAAATAAAATAGTTTAAATTATTGTGAAACTGCATATATAAATGGCTAAGGAAAAGCATATCTGAAAACACATATAAACATACTTCTCTTATAATATTTGGTTTCAAGCAACATAACTTTATCTAGACAAAGTAATGCTATTGTCCAAATGCCCAAGCAACTGGTTTAATTTTTTATATTGTAGAAACGTAGATGAGCTCTAATTTCCCTTATCACTTTCAACAGATATCTAGAAGTATCTTTTTCAATCAAATTATTAAATATTCAGAGAATTGGAAAACATATATGTCTCTTGAATATAGCAAGTTCTAATACCTTGGCAATATCTTAATTCATCGCTTTTTGTACCAAGGAACAACTTCAGTCAAAAAAATAAATTCTGCCTGAAAAATTAAAATACTGGTACAGATTTTTGAGAGGGAGGGACTGGTTGATTATATTTATTCCCATTAATGTTGTTTCATATAATGTACTCTGTTATTGGCCAGGTCTTAATAACACATTACATAATACCCTGTTAATCAGAGTTCTGGTTTGTGAGTCACAGTTTTATTTTGATATTTCAGGTGCCCTACTTTTTTTTTTTTCCTATAAACTAATCTTTTCCAAAAAGTCTCCATGATTTACTTTCACACTTTGTTTTCTCCACGAACAGCAGCAGGCTTGAAGAGCTTTTGAGAGAAAAATTCAGGGGAACTTGTGACTTTTTTTTTCCTTTTCTATCTCTTGATTTGTAGCCAAAACAAACGAAAAATACAAAAACCTTCATGTTGTGAGAAGATAAAATAAAGAGTAAGTTCCATATATTCACGGTGGCCTAGGAATGAAGGCTCATGAGGCAGCGTGCCTGCCCCCACCTTTTCCAGGTGGAAAGCAAGCTCCCTGCTCCGGACCAGGGTGCAGATTCCCCGCCTTCCTTCCCCTCTTCACCTTTCTTAACAGGACATGGGCTGCCAGCTTGGAGCGACAGCAAACACACCACTGGTGCTGGAGTGCACGGTTTGGGGGTAGGGAGGGGTAGGATGACGCTTCTAAAAGCAATTATGCCCAGTTGGAAATCTTTTTCAGGATGTTCTTCTTAGGATCACCACTTTGGGGATCGACCTCTTTCAGTCCTCTCGTCTGTAATTCTTTTTTCCTTCTTTGGGCTGGGTTTTGGGGATTGCTTCGGTTTCTTCTCCTGTCTGGTCTGGTACAGTTGTCCTTCCTGCTTGACATGCTGTCTAGTGCTCATCTCTTTAGAGCCACCAGGTGGGAACGGGGGTGAGAGACAGGAAGAGAAACAAAGGGGCAGGAAGCATAGGTGTGTCTCTGGTCCAGTCAGAGGAATTCCTCAGAGTCACATGTACTGTGTTCCAATCCCATAAAGTAGATTTTATAAAAATTGGAAGCCAGAGCCCCAGATATGGTTAATTTTATCCTACAGTTTCTCTTCTGCCCAACTCACTCAAAAACTTGAGGGAAATCAGCCAGCTGACTGGGACTAGTCAGGATGCTAGCCATCTGTGTCTAGAGACTCCACTCAGAAAAAAGATAAAGGCCAAAGATTTGGATCAAGTATACATGAGTGACTAGAGCAAAGAAAGAAAGGGCCTCTGAGGATCAGTAACACACAGAGATCTCAGACTTAGTCTAGACATATGCAGGAGAAGGGAAGGTAAAACCTTAACATCAAATTCACCTATGATCTGGTACAAGAGGGCTTCAGAGAACATAGTGTTGACAGACCATCTCATCCCATCTGAGATAAAACAGGCGGAAATCGCTAACAGTCATTCTTATCGGAGTTAAAATAGATGATCTGTGTCCTAAAGGACAATTTTTTCCAGATAGTAACGATGTGATATTCACTCATGAGATGGCACACACTGGCCAACCCTTATCCATGCCAGGCATAGGCAGTACCACTGCTAGACCTGGCCAAGTAGGGTCCTCATGTCCACTCTGGAATGTCTTCCTGAAAATGTCTTTAGATCCTTCCTGTGTTGTGGGCCAACACCATCATCGTGTCAGGGGGGCCCAGGCCTGGACTGCTTGGCCCTAGTCCCCATTTCTCCCTTTTGGGGAACTCTCCAACCCTATCCCATTAACTCATCTCTCCCATACCTGCTCTACAGATGCCTCAACGAGGAGATGTAGGATTCATGCCTTTGGGGTTATCCCAGGACCTTGCGTTAAGTCCCTACTTCTAGGAGAAGAGTCTGGTAAACAGATTACTCCCACTGGATTGTATGGTATTTCTTTTACAGGATAATGTGAGACCGTGCTGCAGAATCATGACTACATGCCGATTTGGGGTGATTTTGACCCATGGAGGAACTAGAAGGCATTCATGGATATGGGCTACCAGAGGACCACTGACCCTTCGGCCTGAGCCATGTGCAGGATGGTTAATTGCTTCTCACCCATCCATCACTGCTTCTGGTTTGTACCTGAGAGTAGTGGAGTAATGGCAGAATTCCCTTACCCTGTGCTCTCCATGCCACCAGCCCCAGATGCAGTCGACCACCTCCTCCACTGTGTGTATTCTTTTTTAGGGATTTTGAAATTATTGCTCTACAACAGAAATGGGCCATACCAATCATTGTCTTCTCTTGCCTCCAACAGATACGACGATGTTGTGCTCTTGTTGGTGATTAGGAAGCCATACCAGACGAGGGACTGACATTCCTTGTGCAAATAAGACCGCTTTTCTTACTTTGCCCCTCAACCACCCTCCCCACTTGTGTTGGTATGTGGAGGGCAGGGACAACATTGCAAGAGGAATACTGTGAGCATGGCCTAAAGAGTTCAAGAGAAGACGTGGTTTGAAGATGTGTTGAACTGTGTTTCCACCACAAACTCCTCACAATAAACTTAACACGACAAGAGTGAATTATTTTTCACATTAGTCTGAATATTCTGGATAAGATTTGCACCTGGGCTCATTCTCAGCAAAGCACAGTAACAAGCTATTATTAGACAGTATCTAATATTCACAGAAGACTCAATGGAAAGGATAGTGTCATGAGTATCAATGTAATTAGCATCAGATAAAGGATGTAAGGCAAGAATATCTATATTGTTTCAATAGAAACAGATTCCAAGGAGCCGTGCCATTTTAAGCAGTAACAGAATTGCTGCCTTTCTACTGTGGTGGACATATAAAATTTGCCAGGAAAGTGCATTTGGTAATAAAGTCCATGAAGAGATAGTTCCTAGATCTGAATGGAAGATGACAGTGCCTAAATATCAGAAAGGATCCTCTGATCCTTTGGATCATAAACCGGTTGGATGACAAACAAATGCTTGGGTACCTCTTCCCTACCCATTCTTCTGAGCCGAAAACTAAAACTATAAATTGATATACCTTACGTGGACCCATGAATTTCATTGATAAAGTCAGTATAAAGACTTCTCAAAAAATTGCCCATGTTCCCATAGACACTGGCAGGAGCCCTGCCCACATCCTGGAGCTTGGCCTTCGCAGGGTCAGTATAGTGCTATCTTAGCGTCCCTCCCAAAGTGGAGCTGAGCTCATCATGCAAGAGGCTTGTGGTCATTCCAGACAGTCATTTCTTCATCAGTGCCAGCCACGATACCAGGAGCTGAAGTATGGCTCGGACTGGGGAGGGAGGTGTTTAGAGCAAGAGACTGAGGAAACTGGGAGGATGCTTTCACCACTTGTTTAATTTCTATTACAACCCCCACCACAGCTTCCAAAATAAATCAAGAAACCAGAGGGCTAAGGGTTGAGAGAAACCTCAAGACAAACCACAAGCATTTCTCACTTTAAACTAGATTGTAACTGTGAAGCTTTCTTTCTTTGGAACCCACAGTCACCACTATTAGCAGGATTGATAGCAGCAGCCTATGCAGCAAGATGCTAAATGAACACTTTTCTGATTTTCAGGAAGTTTTAATGGGTCCCAAATGGAGTTTAAAGAAGTGTTAGGTATCCCCACATTTTAAACAGATTGCCTCAAACTGGAATTTGACATATGAAGAGCTTACTTAGAACTGAAAGAATGAGCCAAGTTAAATTCCACATCACCCGGACCCAGAAATTTAAACAAAGCTGGGACTTTTAGAGAAGGTGAGAGTCATGTCTGAGGAAGAAGAAGAAAGTGTTCTCCATACCTCTGAAACCAAGTGAGAAGAGCTGCAAGAGAATTTTAAAAATTATAAGAACCTGGGGCTCCTGGGCTGTTCAGTTGGTTGAACACCCAACTCTTGATTTCCGCTCAGGTCATGATCTCACAGTTCATGAGTTCGAACCCCACATCAGTATCTCAGCTGACAGCATGGAGCCTGCTTGGGATTCTCTCTCCTTCCCTCTCTGCCCCTCCCCTGCTTGCACAGTGCATTCTCTCTCTCAAAATGAATAAACTTTAGTGAATAAAAAATAAAAATTATAAGCACTCAGCATATTTCCTACATAAGATTTACCACTTAGGCATATACTTGGGAGAGGAGAAAAGAAATTATGATACAATTATTGGGCTGGACAGCTACAGTATATTTTACTTGGTTTCCTGTTGTTAATTCTTTCCTCTGGCCAAATTAATCTTTAATGCTAACCTCGTTGGGGGGAATTTGTCGGATTAAGACCGAAAAAGCTCAATTTATTTAAATGTCTCATTTTTGTTGATTAACAAGCATAGACCTCTTATTTGCTTTTCTTAAACTTTCTCCTTGTAGAAATCTCATTTTTTTGGAAAAGATTAAAGAAGCAGGGAACCTAATGGAATGACAAAATCTCCTCTCAGAGTTAAACCAAAACTGTAGCCATAGAATGCAGATGGAGAATATCTACTATAAATAATGTTTGAAGATACAACACTGTTTTCTTAGACCGCTGTTATTATCTTCACAAGGAATAAGATATTCTTCCGACACTTAAATTTATCCATTTAACTTTATCTCATGAAAGATAATTTGTCTAATGCCCAGAATAAAGATAGTGAGGAATTAGTTGCACTGCAGGTAACTGTCCCACATGGCACTGACCTGATAACTTGGTTACTGAAAGCCACAGGTCGGAGCTATTAACAATTAACTAAGGTAAGCTGCAATTGTGTCTTGTGATAAGAATGACCTTGTTTAAGAATACAGTTCACAGGTGAGCAGTGAGGTTTAGGTAGTGCTAGGCTTAGAATAAGCTCTGCATATGCCCTAATATATGTGTGCACACAAAAATTACAGTGTTCACCAACTTTATTCCAACATTTACAGGAAATTTTATTTTTCAGTGACAGAATCAGTCATTGTGAAGTTTATTTTACATGGTTGGATTTCATAAAATAGTATCATCTGACTTACTTCCTTATATGAGCTAAAAAAAGTCTTTGTGATATGATTTCAGGAACACCATCTTTTAAATTTCATGTCATATCTGAAATATTTGGCTTTCAAAAGCTTGTACATCCGAACAATCAATTGCTTTTTGCATTCTACAGTAAGTATTCATTTAAGGATTTCCAACCATGCTAAACATCTGTTCTTTCTGCCATTGAAGTAGAAGGAAAATCATAAATACTGCAGCATTTGTTTGATGAGCAAATGGAAATGCACAATCTGTTGCATCCTTTTCCTTTCTTTCCTTTTTTTTATTTGTCTGACTTGAGCAATCATCCAGATTTTGATCAATTAGATCTTTTGTACTATACTGATTTTTTCACTGCAGAAAATATGAATGCAAAAAAACCATATTTGAATTCTGAGAAATAAAAATGTGAGATCTTAGTCTTTCAATGACTCACATAAGCAAACATGAAAGGAGTCTAACCTCAAATGACTTATTCAAAGCACTAGGACCTGTATGTTCTGTGCTTACTGAGGATTTGCAGGGCTCCAGAGAAGACAAGTAAACAAAGGCATCTGCTGGTACCCCAAACAGGTCTTGAGACATTGTCCTAAGCAACTTTCCACACTGCAACAGTTTTCAAAGTACAAGTAAAACCTTGGATTGCAAGTAACTTGTTCTGCGAGTTCTGCAAGACGAGCACACCTTTCTAATAAATTTTAACTTGATAAACGAGCGATGTCTTGCAATATGAGTCGTACTTGACGCAGAATGTCACATGATCACAACTGAGCCAATAGTTCTTGAAATTCACTTTGATATACAAGTGCTTTGGATTACAAGCATGTTTCTAGAAGGCACCGTACTCGCCAACCGAAGTTTTACTGAACTTGATGCTCTATGTGCTTTGTTTATCTCCCAGTTGGGAACAGAGTAAGCAGAATACTAAAAATTACATCCACTGGAACTGTTTTTGAATAAATTACTATTACTATCTTGAGGAACACTAATGTCCTACAAACATGACTTGGGGAAGCTGGGCTATAGATCTGTGTTTGGAAGTAATCAATATTCTTGTGGTATTAAATCTTTGAGACTATATGCAATGGTTCCCAGACAACAGACAGACCAGAATGGAACTTTGCAGAAGGACACCACAAGCTCCAGGACAGGCAGGGTGTTATACTGAGTTTCTTATGCATGTTGTAGACCCACAAAAATTTTAAAGTAAGAAGAACAGACATCACATAGTTCAATTCCCTCACTTCATAGGTAGGGCAATTAAGGACTAAAGAATTAGGTGATTTACTTAAAGT
Organism: Neofelis nebulosa; assembly: GCF_028018385.1. Lineage (NCBI taxonomy): Eukaryota > Metazoa > Chordata > Mammalia > Carnivora > Felidae > Neofelis > Neofelis nebulosa. The sequence goes on from NC_080794.1 coordinate 9,858,068, forward strand.
TACACAGCTTGGTTCCTGGTTGCTCATCAAAATCAATGTATTAGCCTAACGAAACTCACATGGAACAAAAGCAGCACGTTCTGGTTGCAAGACATTAAAGTACGTTAAAATAATTTCTTAATATAGAAGACGAAGGAATCTACTGGGCCCCTTCCTTCCTTCATGCAGTTTCTCATAATGAGGAGGGAACGTTTTGAGTGGACAAAGCACATTAAACCCTTGTTGGAAGCCACCACACAAGGAGAGTGCTCATGACAATGATAAAAAGAGAAAGAAAGAGGAAGAGGAAGAGGAAGAGAAAATCCCCATGGTTTGTACTTTTATGTAGCCTTTTGTTGTCTCATTTGAGAATGTCAAATACAGAAAAAAAATAGAGTATTTTTGTTTCTCTTGACTCCTCAATCATCCAGTCAACTAATAAAAGAGTAATGTTTTGGTTTGTTTTGTTTTCTCTGTAGCCAAGGACTCTGTGTATGTTGACTTAAATAATTCAAAATGGTACAATCCAACTTCCGGCAGCATTTCACACTCATTTTTATATTCAAAAATGACAATGAGAAGAAAGTGACTGGCAATGTATTTAGCAGGCTCCTAAGACAACTACGGCTTTGGAGCTGCTGGACATCCAGTCTCTTCTCCTGACAGCAAATGGTGTTTGCTCATATGACACAGGCCACTGCACCCCTAATTGCTGCACAACTGTACCTTTGATCTGTTTTCATTTTCTATCTAATTAAATGTAAATATTATTTCACATTATAAGCCAATGGAATGAGGTGTCATCTTCCCACCCTTCTCTACATCTTCTTTATTTCCTGGAGCAGGTGCCATAATAGATATTCAATATAAATATCTATAAAACAGAGATAACAGTAATGTCACCCTCATAGTCTTATCGAGAAGTTTAAGTGAGGGATGATACATGACAACTCTTTGTAAACAGTAAAGCACTACTACCCTGCTCACCAGCTATTGCACTACTAGGTATTTACCCAAAGGATACAAAAATGCTGATTCGAAGGGGTACATGCACCCAATGTTTATAGCAGCACTATCAACAATAGCCAAGCTATGGAGAATGCACAAATGTTCATCAACTGATGAACGGATAAAGAAGATGTGATACACACACACACACACACACACACACACTGGAATATTACTCACTCATCAAAAAGAATGAAATCTTGCCATTTGCAATGATGTGGATGGAGCTAGAATGTATTACACTAAGCAAAATAAGTCAGAGAAAACAAAACCATATGATTCCACTCATATGTGGAATTTAAGAAACAAAACAGATGAACATACGGGAAGGGGGCAACAAAAAAAGAGAAGAGAGGGGAAACAAACCACAGGAGATTTTTTTTAATGTTTATTTACTTATTTTTGAGAGAGAGAAAGAGCACAAGCAGGGTAGGGGCAGAGAGAGAGGGAGGCACAGAATCCAAAGCCGGCTCCAGGCTCTGAACTGTCAGCACAGAGCCCAACATGGGGCTCGAACCCACGAACCATGAGACAATGACCAAGAGGAAATCAAGTCAGACACATAACTGGCTGAGCCACCCAGGTGCCCCAAACCACAAGAGATTCTTAATGAAGCAGAACAAACTGAGGGTTGATGGAGGGACGTGGGTGTGTGATGGGTGATGGGTATTAGGAGGGAGCTTGTTGGGATGAGCACTGGGTGTGTTGTATGTAAGTGATGAATCACTGAATTCTACTCCTGAAATCAATATTGTACTATGATTGCCTATGTTAAGTACTAGAACTTAAATAAATTAATTTTTTTAAAAAGTAAAGCACTGCTTATACATTATAGATTATTATGATTACAAACATCAACATTATTATTTATAAGATGCTGCTCTAAACATTGTAATAGGTATTAAAAAGAATCGGAACATTTATAAAGCATAAGATCACAATTCTTAGCATATAATTCTTCAACAGTATTTATTGAATCGAATATAAAATCAATATGCTACAAATGGAACACAGTGGAATGTGGGTACAGAATAAAGGGTGAGCCAGAGCCTCATAAAACTAATGTGGAAAGTGAGTATTAAAGTAATTTCTTCAAAAGGTGAGAAGTAGAACTTCATAATTTGGTGGGGAAGACAACATAAGGCAAAGAGCATTGGCAAAATTAAAAATGGCAGGAGTAATTATAAGCAGGGAACTGTAATGATAAAGTGCAAAGAATTAGACAGTAACTAAAGGATCACAATTAGGGTCAGTATTTGTGATGATGACGAAGTTGGAAATTTTTCTGTATATAGACCTAAGAAAAAGAGGTAAGGCAATCTAGGAACTGAGTAAGAGGTAGCTCTTTTCACACAACCATCTCAAAGAGGTGATCTTTGCTTCACTTTAAAGATAGCTTTTCATCTATTCTCCAGTCTAATCTTTCAACTCTAGAATTAGACAACGAATTCTTCAGCATCCACATTTGCATGGCTAATATAAGTCAAGGTTCTAAGTTAATGTGTCCAAGAATGAACTTCTGCCCCCCTGCACGCAAGTCCTTGCTGCCTCAAGTCTTCTTCATCTCAGGAAACGTCACTCTTCGGTTAGGTGAACATGCTTGGAATCATTTTCAACTCCTTTGCTTCACTTACAACCCAAATCAAACCATCAGCAAATTCTATCAGCTTACCTATCAAAATATTTCCTAAAACTGAATGTATCTTTTCTCACCATTCCTACGCTACAGTGCTAGTCACACTGACAAATTCCAACGCCTCTTAAATGGCCGCCATGCTTTCTCTCACTCTCCACCGTCTATAATCCAAACAGTAGAGAAAATTACTCTCCTAAAATATAAAAAAGTTAGTGCTACTCTCTTGCTCAAAGGCCTGCAGTTTCACTTAGAATAAATTCCAAACTCCATCCCATGACCTAAAGAATGACATGATCTCAGCCCTTACCTTCCTCCCTTACCTCACCTCTTCTATGACTATTTCCCCTTAGCTCCCTGCTCTCCAGCCGCAGTGGCCTCCCTCATATATTCCTGGAAAACACCAGACAACACATTCCCACTGTGGGGCGGGGGGAGCTTTTGCACTTCCTCTTCCTCCTATTTGGCCCACCCATCCCCTAAACAGTCACGTGTTTCCTTCCTGTTTCCGTTCAAATGTCACCCCTTCAGAAAAGTCTTCTCTGCCATCTCATCTAAATATTAACTTTAAGCATTCTCTGTTCCGTTACCAAGCTTTATTTTTCTTCATTGCAATTATCATTGCAGACCCTGCCTTTTGTAGAACTTGTGTATTTGCCTGTAGTACGTCTCCCCCTGTTACAAATTAAGTGGCATGGGACATGCCATCTGTCTTACTACTGTGTTCCAAGCACCAGGGCCTGGAGTATAATGGACACTAGATAGATGCTTGCATTTAACGCTTATTAGTCTCCAGAGCCCTACTTTTTAATCAAGACAGTATGCGTTTGATATTTGTGATTTTTATATATTACCATCATTTGAAGAAGAAGACTAACTGAATCCTGCAGTTTATCAACCATACTGCTCAGGCGTACGTTTAGCATTACAGAAGTGAGTCGCTACCTGACCCACTGCACACATTCCCGGGGGAAACCGTGTCTACATCCCTGCAGGTGAGCCTCCAGAGCAAAGTTCTGTTCTGCATGAACCCAATGGCCTGCCCCAGCCTACTGGCTTACCCGTGGTCAATAGATTCACGGTCAGCCCACAGACACCACCTCCTTGGAACACTGGACAGAACCAATCATATTCATCTCTTGAGAGTTTAGAGATAGGAAAGTTTGAGATGGAAATAATGAACAGAGCTGGATGATTTTAAGAAACTGAAAGCAAAACAGCCATTCTAGGTGTTTTGCAAGCAAAAGACAAAGAGTAGGATGACAAGCAAATGTGCTGAGCGATGCCGAGATTCCCTGGCGATCTTCCAGGAGAGTCCTAGGAGGGACATAGAGAAGAGACCACCTTCCCAATTCAGCTCCAGCCTTTGTGTGTCTTAAAAATAAATCCCGAGTTTCTTTAGGCACTGAGGTAGACCACATTTCCTTGATCCCAAGAAAACCATGACATAATCTGCCTAACTATGGACTAAGAACTACATAGTGGACTAAGAACTATGGAACATCATCCATAGTCTTCTTTCGCTTTTTTTTTTTAACGTTTATTTATTTTTGAGACAGAGAGAGACACAGCATTAACGGGGGAGGGGCAGAGAGAGAGGGAGACACAGAATCGGAAGCAAGCTCCAGGCTCTGAGCCATCAGCCCAGAGCCCGACGCGGGGCTCGAACTCGCGGACCGCGAGATCGTGACCTGAGCCGAAGTCGGACGCTCAACCGACTGAGCCACCCAGGTGCCCCTTCTTTCGCTTTTGACAGGAAGGGCGACTATAGGTTAAGTGGCAGAGTTCTGTTAATCGTCTATGAGGTTCATGCAATTTCATGTTTATCCATAAGTCACACAAGGCACTTTAACTACCTGTTCCTTATCTATGAACTTAGATGTTGTATTCACCTTATAAAAATATAATGAAATCAGCTACCAATAGAAGTCCCAGGGATGAAAGTTTGAACTGGAATCTCTGAGGCTACTTGCTGCTAAGCCATGCTTCCCAAGGTTAGCTCTCAATCAGCAAAGCAAAATATAGATTTGAAGCAATTATCTGGATAATTCAAGCAAAAACATTACTTTGACTTGAATTGCCTGAATAATTGCAAGTTAATAATCTCTTCACTACTGACCTCTTAGCAAGTCAATTGTCCAGGTAATAGAGACAAAGCATGGTGGTAGCTTCAATTACCCAAATAATTGCATGCTTGCTTCACTCAACCTTATCAATGAGTCCTGGCCATGATGTAAAGAACATGAGTAGAGAAATGACCTGAGTTGACAGCTAAGGCCAGACCTATCAATGGGAGGTGAAAAGTCACAGGACAAAAGTCAAGAAGGCTTTGTTAGGAGACACAAGTGTGTGAAGTAGGAACCGCTCGAGTGGGAAGAGCCACCTACTACAATGCCACTTGATGAGGACGGGAATGGAAGTGGGGAACGATGCACTCTGATGATGAGAAATTCTCATATATGTGAGAAACGTGGGGGAATAAAATGGCCTTCTAAAATCCCAAAGAGTCACTATGCAATAGGCTTAGCTGTGGATTAAATCACAAAAGTTAAAAAATTTTTAAACATAAGTCCAAAATAGTGTCATCCCTGTGCTTAGACATTGAATGTATTTTAAGTTTACTTATTTATTTGAGAGATAGAGAGAGAGAAAGAGAGCAGAAAGGGGCAGAGAGAGAGAGGGAGAGAGAGAATCCCAAGCAGGCTCTACACTGTCAGCACAGAGCCCGACATGGGGCCCGACCCCACAAACCGTGAGATCATGATTTGAGCCAAAACCAAGAGTCAGATGCTTAACTGACTGAGCCACCCATGTAACCCCACACTGAATAATTTTAAGTATACTATTAGTAAAATTACATTCAACAAACTAAAAACACAAACACTCTCCACTCATAATTTATTTTTATAGTTTTTTACTAAAGTGTGATTTCCTCAATTTGCCTCTCTAATACTATGTACAGAGAAAAAAAATAGGTGTAATTTTAAATATAAATAATCTGAGCTGCACTAAATCAACAATGACCGTATTTCTAGAACTGCAGGCATTCATGAAATACTGACTCTATAGCTATAGTGCTTTAAATCCATCTTCCAATAAAATAATTTCCGCTGAAAGGCTGACTTCCCTGTGAGGAATTGGTCATTTGTGTTCTGAAAGTTATAACTGAATTATAGTTTGAGATATACTGATTTATCATATTCATTCAACAAACTTTTATTACACATCTACAGTGTGAGAACTAGCGTGCTTTCACATATACACATTTATTTGCACTGCAAAGCAAGTCAAACATCATCAATGCATTTCACCATGAGTTACTTTATTTCTGTTATCAAAGCTGCAGCTTTTATATTAAAGTAAAACAGAAATCTAAACAGGACAGTGATATAAAGGGAACTAGTATCCGGATATTAATCCAGACTCTGTCCAATGACTGTGTTTTCTATACAATGTGCTTGTTGATATAGAATGTCAAGGTTTCCCTCCTACTAAAATTTCTGACTCTCTTTATTATAACCGAATCTATAGTAATACATTTTGTGTGCTATCAGTGATGGTAATTATTATTTATAATGCTGCCGAAGGCTTTTTTCGTACATTCTGTGACCCAAATGAATCTCTCTATTGGCAACCAATCTGCTTTCGTGAAAGAAAATCTGAAGTGTGCAGTTAAGAGAGTGGTTTAGTATTACCTGAGTGTTTTTTTGTTTTGATTTGTAAGAATTATCCCTGCTTTAATTTTTAGATACATTATAAGTTACAGTATACATGGAAATATACCAAATTACTTATGTCTGCATTTGTTATAGATCAGGTTTTTTTAATCTTTGATTGATTGCTCTAAATTACCACTGGTCCTTCACTTGTATTTTGGAACACATAAAACCATATTTGAGGACTTTGTGTTGTAATTCACTGTGTCTGATGTACACTCGGTCAGATACGGACCCTAGGCGAATGAATTACCCAAGGTTGTGCAAACTGGTGCTAAAGGCAGGCAGTGAGACGTTATCAGAGGAAATCAGCAAGGCAAGGCACAGCTTTGAGTTTACGTAAGAGGCAGTAGGGTACAAATAACTGATATGCCAAATCAGGTAAGGATCAGTTCTAGAAGCCACCCTGCGCTATATAAACAGCGTGTGTTTGTTCAGATGTCTGCCTTGATCATTTTCCTCCCTTTTTGTTCAAGGAATGCAAAAGCTTCAGGCTGATTGATCCCAGGAAAGAAGTCAAATGGGTTGTATGACCTACTTTGTGGCTCCGTTACCAATACCATAAGAGCAGTTACATTCAATTAGATGCCACTGATCTGGCAGTTTTTATCGGCTCTCCTCTAAAGTCTGCCGGTGTGCATGTGTGTGTGTCGGCACATGCCCACCTCTCCCTCCTTCTCCTTCTCTCTCTCTCTCTCTCTCTCTCGCTCGCTCTCTCCTCTTTCTCTCTCTTATTCTCTCACTTCTTACATAGTGACATTTCACAGTTGGCACCTATATTGGCCCTAGTAACGAAATACTAGGCCCTGGTAACAAAATGATATGTCAACAAGTTCACCGGGAGGCCATTCTGGAGGGATTATCAGGAAGGGTATTAGGAAAGCATTCCCATTTGCATTTGGTTCAATTTGGCTCTGGCTCCATCCACATTTGTTCTTCGATTTTTTTTTTTTAACTGCTATGCATGTTTGAGGGGAAGCTGGATGACATTTTATTTATTTTAAGTTGTCTTTTTTTTTTCCCCTAAGAGCGGCAAAAGGAAGGATGTTTTTGAGAATAATCTTTTTTTAGTTACTGATTTCTACAAGCAAAAGCTTTTTCTTATATTTAAATAATTCCTTTTGTAAAACAGACTATGTAACTTTGAAAAACAGCTGCTATACAAGAGTACTGACTACTCGCCCTAACGATTTTCTACTCCACGAGGCGTTTCAGTGCTGTGTACTATCTTATTAAAAGTACTCTCCAGAGCGCATTGGTAATCTAACTGTAACTATTTGACAATTACCCTTTCCTTTCCTAGCCTTTACACTGAAAAGCATCATGTGACAATGTGACAAAAGTGAACATGAAGCTGCATGGTGCATCTTGGATGTATGATGAACGGCACATTTGTGTTGGTGTTGTTTTTTTTTAATTTTTTTTTCAACGTTTTTTTTTTAATTTATTTTTTTTGGGACAGAGAGAGACAGAGCATGAACGGGGGAGGGGCAGAGAGAGAGGGAGACACAGAATCGGAAACAGGCTCCAGGCTCCGAGCCATCAGCCCAGAGCCTGACGCGGGGCTCGAACTCACGGACCGCGAGATCGTGACCTGGCTGAAGTCGGACGCTTAACCGACTGCGCCACCCAGGCGCCCCTGGTGTTGTTTTTTTTAAGCACAGTTGGTCTTTTTCCCTGTTGTTCATTTTCAAATATTTACTGGGTAGCTACTGTATATACAGGACCGACCAGGGACGCTGAAGTGCACAAAGTATATAACCTCAGTGAACATGTCATCTATCACGGAAAATAAACTAGAGACACAAACACTTTGCTTCTGACCCGAAAAATAACATACCCTCTTCCGAGAGGAGGAAAAGGTATCTCCTAGATAGTAGATCTGAAGAAGATTCCCCAAGGATATGGTATTTGAGGGAGAGGACGTTTAGGCCTTCCACATGGGAGATTAAAGGCTAAGAATCCAAAGCAAAGAGAGGGACCAGAGTAAGGAAAACACAGGCTGTCATAAGTCACTAGGAAGCTACCTATTTTGATGAAACCAAAAAAAAAAAAAAAAAAAAAAAAATGATGTAAGAGAAGGGCTCAAAGGAGGACCAAGATTCAATCATAGCAAGTCTTGCATGTCCATCATCCACAAAATAGAAAGAATATAAATGATGTCCAAAGAGAAGGAACAGTAAAGAGACCGCGTGCCTCCAAAAAGAAAGAGCCTAAGAAAGTCAGCCCCTTGCCATGTTCAGTTCCTACTTCCAACCTGTTCTGAAGCCCAGATGCATGGCCGACTGTGCATAGGTCTGAGAATCCCCGTGTGTGCGTGTGTGTGCGTGTGTGTGTGTGTGTGTGTGTTTAATTCATGTACACACAGGCTCTCATATCATAAGCCTCCCCGTTCTTTTATTGTCTCAAGATATTTGCAGTGTTTTTTAACTTGCAAATGAAGAAACATTCATAAAACCAAAAGTGAAACAGGACAGGACTCCAGGGAACCACTTATCACATATGTGAATAAATAGCAGGGGTTACTAGAAGTGTACATGAAGAAAGTACAAAGTTATTTCCTGCCAGATACCGAACGGCTTAAACGTCTGATGCTAAGGACGAACAGAAGCTGAGAATAACCAACAGGAAAACTAATGACCCAGCAAGTAGAGGAAAAGTCATCTGCACATTCTGCTTCACAGCGACTTCTGCGTGCATAGATCAAAGTTGTCACCTACAGCATTTCAGAGCATGAACGATTTAATCACAATTTCCTGTGTCTGAGGTCTTGGACTTTAATTTTATTTTAACATGCATGTTTTAGAGGTAAAAGGAAAGGGTTTTTAAACGCATCCTAATTACAAAGGTCAAAAACAGAATATGATGTATTTTCAGCCCTATTCAAAACCAAACCCTAATGTCATTTCAAGGTGACACATCAGTTAGAGAAGCGATGTGGTCTTCAGTAGTGCTCAAATTTTAGCAAGCATCAAATAATCTGGGCAATAGTTAAGATGCTGTTTTCCTAGGCTTCACTCCTATATATTTCGATTCCTTAGATCAGATGTGTGGCCAAGAATCTCCACTTTTAACAAATATCCCAATTGGTTCTGATGCAGAGAGTTCCTGGATGAAGCCTTGAGAATTCTTTTTGTTTTTTAAGTTTATTATTTATTTTTGAGAGACAAAGAGAAAGCACACACATAAATGGGGGAGGGGCAGTTGGGGGGGGAGAGAGAAAGAGAAAGAGAGAAAGAGAGAGAGAGAGAGAGAGAGAATCCCAATCAGCAAGCAGGCTGCTAGCTGTCAGCAGAGCCCAGTGTGGGACTCAAACTCCCAAACTATGAGATCATGACCTGAGCCAAAAGTCAGATGCTCAACCGACTGAGCCACCCAGGCGCCCTAGCCTGGAGAATTCTTATCACTGATCTTTAGTAAGCAGCTTGGGCCAGCAGAATAATCATCGACCTGTATGTCAGAAGTCACAACTTGTCTAAGGCTGTTTATTCAAACTAAAAAATATTAATTCTATCCTTCCCATTTCAGTTACTGTCAAGTTAAAATAATATAATAGACCATGATTATAGTATTCATTGATCGCTATTCATGTTACAAGTCACAAGAGGGAAAGCTTGTTGATTCCCTGGGAAAGTTCCTTGAGTATCAAAGGAGTGCATGACTGAGGTTCTTTACAGGTACGAATTCGACAGCAAAATCAAATGTTTGCAGGGGGAAAAAAATCTCTTTGTTTTGATATAAAACGGGTTTCCTTTCTCAAGGCCTCATTCTTTCTCAGTGGCCAAGGGTTAACAAAATCATGACATTTCCAGGTATTCTTTTTTCTTTTAGTTTAAAACTTCACTTCCTTTGGGTAAATATTCAGTCAAATTCAAGTATTATTATTTCCATCACTATCCACAGCGCCTTACTTCCCCCTGTCTTGTGGCCTTCACCTCCCGCTCTTACTTCCTTCTCTTCAGCTGCTGGTGCCTCTCTGTTAGAGCTGCAGGTGGGAAAAGGGGAGTGGGCTGATGGGATTGTCCCTCAGGAGAGACACCACATGTCTGGTCTGGGTGGTCCTTTGCCTTCTACTGCTGCTGTCAAACCTCAATCCATCCCTGGAACTGTCTGTTTCAGCCTGGACAGTATCTGAAGCTGGGCTCAGCATATGAAGCATTCCATGTGTGTGGGTCCCCCGCAGGACTCCAGTGCAGGGAAGCATGGCTGCCCCCCTCAAAATCCACGGTAGAGGGGGTTCCAGGCAGACCCTCTGGTGACAGAGCTCTCTTAATGCCATGGGTGGCCCCGTGTGATGCTGGGGAAATGGCTCGCCCTTCCAGATTTTTTCATAGGCGACTCTAGGCCTATTGGCAACTGGTGAATCAAACTCAGCTTTGAGGGAATTTGGGGCTCATCCTTGCCCTCTCCTACCAAGTTCTGTCGCTCCCCAAACTCTACTACCCACACTGCCAAATCACTGCACTTGTCTCTAGGCATGTTTCACTGCAAAGCAGACATCCCTAAACTCTAGTCCCCTGTGCCCAGAATGGCCTCCCCAAGGTCCAGCAATGACCCTAGTGGCCCCCATTTTCAAGCAGAGACAGGTTAAGTACACAGCCTCCACCAAAGGGACCAAGAAAAGTCCAGTCTTCAACTTTCCTCTCTACTGCTTCTCTCTTTCCCCAGCTAAATTGTCTTTTTATCTCTTGTTGTAATAAACTAAAAAAACAAAAATAAAAATAAATAAAAAGTTAATTTTGCCTCATTCATATTTGGTTTGAACCATAGGCTTCCGTATGCCAGTGTGGAGTATTCCTTCAGAATTCTGTCTTTTATTCCCTGCTGCATGCTGTCTCCCAAGAAACCATGCACTTTTAGTGTGGTTACCAGGCATGATAGGGAGTGTACTTACTTCTTAAACACAACAACAACAAATGATTAAGAAAAGGAATTAAACACACTGCTTATGCTTTAAGGCATTTACAACTGAATGGATGACTGAAGCAGACAATTATAACACAATGTGCTGATTACAATCACAGAGATGGGGGCCGGATCATCCTGGGAGTTCACAGTGGGGAGCCACTTGGACCCGACCTTGAGCACTGGGAATATTTCTTGTGAGAAAGTGCTATTGGGTTCAAGGTAAGGTGGTGGATGGAGAAAGGCTAGCAGAATGGCCAGCTGGAGCAAATTACAACACAACCTGCTAATTACTCCCCAGGAGTCACCAGTTCAATTGTAAATGGCTTAAGTATATAAGCAGTGTATTTTAGTTTGTCTCTGATCAACATTTCTGTATCAGTGGCACTTAACACTGAAACTTGGTAGAGGCTCTTAAATTTTTTTTTAACTACTTTGCTAATATATTAATTACATTAAAACTAATGCAATTACTACTATTGCTACTAGATAATGAAATACTGCATCAAAGATTTGTCATGTAGCATATAAGAACTGCTTAAATGTAATGGAGGCCTGGGGGGCTCAGTCGGGAAAACATCCAACTTCAGCTTAAGTCAGGATCTCGAGGCTCATGGGCTCAAGTCCCACATCAGGCTCTGTGCTGACAGCTTAGAGCCTGGAGCGTGTTTCAAGTTCTGTGTCTCCCTCTCTCTCTGCCCCTTCCCTATCATGCTCTGTCACTTTCTCAAAAATAAACATTAAAAAAAATTTTTTTTAAGTACCACCAAGGGGGGCGCCTGGGTGGCTTGGTCGGTTGAGCATCCGACTTTGGCTCAGGTCATGATCTCACGGTCCGTGAGTTCGAGCCCCACGTCGGGCTCTGTGCTGACAGCTCAGAGCCTGGAGCCTGTTTCAGATTCTGTGTCTCCCTCTCTCTCTGCCCCTCCCCTGTTCATGCTCTGTCTCTCTCTGTCTCAAAAATAAATAAATGTTAAAAAAAAAATTTTTTTTAAGTACCACCAAGGGCTCCTGGCTTGCTCAGTCAGTACAGTATGGGACTCTTGATCTCAAGGTTGTGAGTTCGAACCTCACGTTGGGTGTAGAGATTCCTTAGAAACCAAAATAAATGAAACATAAATAAATAAATAAATAAATAGTCACCAAGCAGGTGCTAAGCACCACTATTAGATTCTAGCTCCTGGGGAACACATATGGTTGGTGAATGGCCTTTTTGTCTAGTGGCAAAGACACAGACAATTATAGTCAATGTGACGAGGGTTCTATGGGACATAGAAGAGTCTGTGGGGAAAGAGAAGGGCAAACCTTACCTAAGAAAGTCGGAGAAACAGGTACACAGAGTAGATTTGAAGATGAAAAGAGTTTGCAAGGCAATGGAAGTTCCAGCCTGTGCCAACACAAGATGGTGAAAAGCCCAATCTGAGGATCAGGGGGTGGCTGGTCTGGCTGAAACATGTGTTATGTTGGCTCAGGTAGGAGATAAGGCAGGAAAGAGGTGTCACATGACACAGAAAGCTAATAATAAGACCAATACTGATAGTGCACTATGAGCCCCTACTATGTTTAAGGATTAGGCTGAAAACAAGCAGTGCGTGGGGTCTATGCTTAATCTTCACAACATGAATATTGTTAACCATTTATACCATGTAAAGCTTTGCCCAGAGCTTCATCCGTTGCTGTCCATTACGCAACAAACAGAAGTTGGTTAATACTGGTTATATTTGTTGATTATTAAATTCTCACTGTCCCAGGACTGCACATTTGTGATTACTGAAAACCTGAAGCCAGGAAACACAGCCCATGCTAATCCTCAAGCAGTTAAGAAGCAATTCTGTGACTTCATTGAATTCATACTAAGTCTCACCTTCAAATGAAATCCACAGAGTCATCCTCCCCCAAACCTGGTATGAATTCATATGCTTCCCCTCTGGATTCAATGTCAAAACTTCCAAATTATACTGCTGTTCTGACTCCCTATCTGCGTAATGAATCCCCAATGGGACTGGTCCCGTGAGATGACACATTGCCATTTCTTGCCATGGGTCTCTATCTGTTGCACCTGATGGTGAATTAAAACCAAGTACCTCAACTCTTTTCCCTCATCAGATAACCAGATGGGCTGTCTTGGAACCCAAATCATCCACTTAAAAGTTTTGCAATTGGTACTGATGCTTACCCTCTTTAAAGGTCAACTTTAAGGTATACTCTCCCTGAACACCAGCCCAGATAACTTTCCTTGTATATTCTTCTTTCCAGACCAGGTCATCCTATAGCCTCTTCATGCCTTCTGCACAAACCCATGAAGGCTACAGAATTGAATAAGCTTTAAGAATAAACAACCAAATAAACAAATAAGTAAATAAATTAATATATATTAATATATAAATAAATTAATATATATAATAAATAAAATATATTAATAAAATATAATAAATAATAAAATAATATATATTAATATATATAATGTTTATATTCAATATAGTTAACAGAATAATGGCCTCCCCAAAAAGTCCACATTGTAATCCCTGCAATCCATAAAAACATTGTTGTAAACGGAAAAGAACTTTGCAGATGTGATTAAATTAAGGGTTGGTAGATTCTTGAGATAGAAACATTACCCTAGATTATCACATGGACCAAAGTAATCATAGGGAACCTTCTAGGAGGGAGGCAAGAGGGCCAGAGTCAGAACAAGAGATGCAAAAATGGAGTCCGGGTCTGGAGTGAGGCACTTGCAAGTTAGAGGAAGCATTCTGGCACCCAGGAGTGCAGATGGCCCTGAGAAACTGGAAAAGGTACAGACAACAGGCTCTCCCCCGGACCCCTTAGTAGAATATAGTCCTGCTGACACTCCTTTCTAAACTCCTGACTTCCAGAACCATAAGAAAAATAAGTAATAAATATATAATAAATAATAAATAAATAGTTACTTATATAATATATAAGTAATAAAAAAAGTAAATAAATACGTAATAAATAATAAGTAATAAATTGTATAATAAATATTACTATATTATAATAATATATATAATATATATGTTATACACAAACACATAATAGAATATTATTCTATATAAAAAGAATGAAATCTTGCCATTTGTAACAACATGGATGGAGCTAGAGAGTATAATGCTAAGTGAAGTAAGTCTGTCAGAAAAAGACCATAATAAACAAGCAAAGGAAAAAAGAGACAGACAAAAAACAGAGAACAAACAGATGGTTACCAGAGGGGAGGGGGGATGGGTGGGGGGGGGGGTGGGTGAAGTAGGTGAAAGGGATTAAGAGGACGCTCATCGAGATGAGCACTGAGTAATGTATGAAATTGTTGAATCACTATATTGCACACCTGAAACTAATATAACACTCTATGTTAACTACACTGGAATTAAAATTTAAAACTTTAATAAAAAAAAAAAGAATCTAGAAAATAAAGAGCAAATTGAATCTAAAGTAAGTAGAAAGAAAAAAAGATTGAGGATGAGAACAAATTCCAATGAATAAAAACCAGAAAAACAGTAGAAAAGTAAACAATATCAAAATTAATTTCTCTGAAAAGACTAATAAACTTCTCATAAGAGTCTTCCGCCTGCAAAAGAAAGCAAGATAGAAATTGCCAGTATTTGAACTGAAGAGTGGATATAATTTCATATTCGTGGCCTAAGACTGCAATAACAAAGGACCACATACTTTGTGGCTTAAATAACAGAAATTTATTCTCTGGAGCACAGAATTACAAAACCAGAAGCCTCTAGGGAGGCTCCTTCTTTGCATGTCTCTGGCTTCTGAGGGCCCCAGCATATTCCCCGGGTACAAGCACGGGTGACGTCTGTGCCTCCCACTTCACACGGCCATCTTTTCCTTGCGTGTCTCTATGTCCTCACAGAGTGCTCTCCTCTCCGTGTCTCTCTCTTCTTTTTACAAAGTCATACTGGATTAAGGGCCACCTTACTGCAATATGAACTCACCTTAACCTGACTAATTATATCTGCAGTGACCCTATTTCTAGATAAGGTCACATTCACAGGACTTCAACATTATCTTCTGGGAGGGCACAATTCAACTCCTAATACACTACAGCTGGCCTCTGAATAATGCAGGGGTTGAGGCGCTGACCCCTGCACAGGTAAAACTCCACATATAACTGACTCCCCCAGACCTTAACTATTGCCTACTGTTGACCAGAAGGCTTACCGATAACATAAACAATTAACACACATTTTGTATGTTGTATATATTACACATTGTATTTTACAATAAAGTAAGCTAGAGGAAAAAATGTTAAGGAAATCATAAGGAAGAGAAAATAGATTCACAGTAATGTACTGTACAAAATATCCATGTATAAGTGGATTATATTGTTCAAGACTCAACTGTATAAGCATTAAAAAGATAAAGTCAACACTAAAACAACTTTATGTCAATAAATTTCACACTATAATGGACACATTCTTTGAAAAACGTAAACTGTAAAGCCAGAAAAAGAAGAACTAAGAAATTTAAATAGCCTTATACTAGGTTAAAAAATGTAAATGAATAGCTAATATCGCAAAGAAAACCTGAGGCACAAATAGTTTTCCTACTGGTTCCGTCAAACATACAGACTTACACAAACTCTTCCAGGAAATGAAGAGAGAATACCTCTCAAGTCATTTTATGATGCTGGAATTACCCTGATACCAAATGAAGACAAGTATTTGGTAGCATTAAAAAAAACAGTACATAAGTATCTCTCAGAAACATACAAGCAAAACCCCTTTAAAATAATGTTAGCTAAAAAACCCCAATCAAGCAATATATAAAAAGGAAGCACTTCATGACCAAGTGAGGTTAATTCCAGAAATATAAATTTAGTTTAACATTAGAAAAATCAATCATTTACTTCACCACCATGATTGAATAAAGGATTAAACACTGATTATCAGATAAAGCAGGGGACTGAGTTTGATACTCATTAAAGATAAAAAAAAGAACTCCATAACAAACTAAAAATGGTAAGATATTTATCAGCATCCAGGAAAGGGCATCCAGGAAAAAAATATAGCTAAGTTCATACCCAATGGAAAACTGCTACAGGACGCAACTCCAATTTACAAAACAATCAATTGTATCTCAATAGAGAAGCAATAAAAGTTGAAAAGTGGATTTTATTCTATTTTTTTATTTTTTTTAAACGTTTATTCATTTTTGAGAGATGGGGAGAGACAGAACACAAGCAGGAGGGGCAGAGAGAGAGGGAGATACAGAATCCGAAGCAGGCTCTAGGCTCTGAATTGTCAGCACAGAGCCCGACTCCAGCTGAACCGCAAGATCATGACCTGAGCTTAAGTCGGATGCTTAACTGACTGAGCCACCCAGGCGCCCTGAAAAGTGGATTTTAAAACAAATCCACCTAGAATAGCATAAAATATATAAAACATTTAAGATTCAATTTAAAAAAGATGTTCAAGGGGTGCCTGGGTGGCTCAGTCGGTTAAGCGTCTGACTTCAGCTCAGGTCACGATCTCGCGGTCCGTGAGTTCGAGCCCGGTGTCGGGCTCTGGGCTGATGGCTCAGAGCCTGGAGCCTGCTTCCGATTCTGTGTCTCCCTCTCTCTCTACCCCTCCCCCATTCATGCTCTGTCTCTCTGTCTCAAAAATAAATAAACATTAAAAAAAATTTTAAAAATAAATAAATAAAAAAGATGTTCAAGAACACAACACTGAAAACTACCAAATGGTACAGAAAAAAAATTTTTAAGACCTAAATAAATTAATGGATATATTATACCTGTTGACTGAAAAACTCAAGATTATTAAAAGTCAATTCCCTTCAAATTAATGTATAAATTTAGTATATCTGATTCAAAATCCAGATAGGTTTTTAATAGATATTTAAAAGCTGATTCTGAAATTTATATAAAAATGAAAGTAACCAAATAACCTTAAACAGCCAAAGATTAGCTAAAATTGCCAAATATAGCCAAAATAATCTCTTAAAAATTTCATGTTTTATATAATCCAAATTAAAATCCTTTTATTTATCTACACTAATTATGGCAACTGATAATGTGTAAGAATAAACAAATATATTAACAAAATAGACTTAGTATGGGAACAGAACCGTACATTTGTAATTAATAAGCTTTCAACGCCTGAGATAATTAAATGAGAAAAGAAAGTCTTCCCAAAAGTGGGGCAAAAACAGTTGAATCAACATTTGGGGGAACTTTATCATTTTTAAAATTTTATTTTACAGAGAGAGAGAGAGCTCACAAGTGGGGGGAAGGGGGGGGCAGAGGGAGAGAGAGAGAATCTTAAGCAGGCTCTATGCTCAGCACAAAGCCGGATGCAGGGCTCAATCCCATGACCCTGGGATCATAACCTGAGCAGAAATCAAGAGTAGGATGCTCAACCGACTGAGCTACCCAGGCACCCCCAGCATATGGGAAAATTTTAAATTGAACTCTGCATCATACCATATGCAAAAATCACTCTGTCATGGATCATAATAATGAGTGTAGATGCCAAAACTATAAAGCTTTTAGAAGACATGCAAAAACATCTTCATGAATTTGAGTTACACAAAAAACATCTTAGGGTGACAAAACTATCAGTTAAAAATACCTTTCATGGGGCGCCTGGGTGGCTCAATCGGTTAAGCGTCCGACTTCAGCTCAGGTCACGATCTCGCGGTCCGTGAGTTCGAGCCCCGCGTCGGGCTCTGGGCTGATGGCTCAGAGCCTGGAGCCTGCTTCCGATTCTGTGTCTCCCTCTCTCTCTGCCCCTCCCCCGTTCATGCTCTGTCTCTCTCTGTCTCAAAAATAAATAAACGTTAAAAGAAAAATCTTTCATGAAAATTTGATTTCATTAAAATCAAAACTTCTCCTAATCAAAAGACCCCATTTAAAAAATGAAATGGCAAGCAACAGGCTGGAAGAAAATATAGACAATCAATGACAAAGAATATACAAAGAACTTGTAAAAAATAATAAAAGAAAAATTTGTATCCAGAATGTATAAAGATTTCCTACAAAACAATAATCAACAGAAAAATAACCCTTATGTAAAGCGGGCAAAACATTTCAAAAGACATTTCACAAAAGAAGATATATAAGTGGCCAGTAAGCACATTAAAATGTCCAATATTATTAGTCATAAGGGAAATTAAAATTAAAATCAAAATGAGATGCCTTGTCAACCACTCAAATGGCTAAAATTTAAAACGAGGTCAATGCCAAATATTGCAAAGATGTGAAGCAACAGGAACATGTTTAGACTGCTGAGGGAAATGTTAACTGGTTCAGCCAGTTTGGAAACCCTTCTGTCCATTCATGTGTGTGTGTGTGTGTGTGTGTGTGTGTGTGTGTGTGTGTGTGTTAATGAAATACACATCTACCAGGGGCACCTGGCTGGTTCTGTCAGTACAGCAGGCAACTCAGTCTCAGGGGCATGAGTTCAAGCCCCACATTGGGCATAGAGCTTACTTAAAAAATGAAGAAAGAAACAAAAGAAAAGAAAAGAAAAGAAAAGAAAAGAGGAGAGGAGAGGAGAGGGGAGGGGAGGGGAGGGGAGGGGAGGGGAGGGGAGGGGAGAGGAGAGGAGAGGAGAGGAGAGGAGAGGAGAGGAAAAGGAAAAGGAAAAGGAAAAGGAAAAGAAAAGAAAAGAAAAGAAAAGAAAAGAAAAGAAAAGAAAAGAAAAGAAAAGAAAAGAAAAGAAAAGAAAAGAAAAGAAAAGGAAAGAGAGAAAGAAATCAAGAAAGAAAGGAGGGAGGGAAGACATTTTTCCTTCTTCAAAAGAATGTACACTTTTTACCACATGATCCCACAATTTGATTCTTAGGATCCACACAGAGAAATGGAAATGTATGTCCACAGAAACAATTGCACAAGAATGCTCGTAGCAGATTCGTAATAACTCAAAACTGGAAGCAATTCAATTCCCATTAACAGACACATGGATTAATAAATTGGACATTTGTGGGATGAGAATATTTAGTTTTAAAAAATAAATTGGGGTGCCTGCCTGGCTCAGTCAGTAGAGGATGTAACTCGATCTCAGGTTGTGAGTTCCAGCCTGATGCTGGGTATAGGGATTACTTAAAAAAAATTAAAAACTCAAATACAATAAATTAACTCTCTTCGAAGTGTTTCTTTTTAAAAAAATTTTTTAAAAATGTTTATTTATTTTTGAGACAGAGAGAGACAGAGCATGAACGGGGGAGGGTCAGAAAGAGGGAGACACAGAATCGGAAGCAGGCTCCAGGCTCCGAGCTGTCAGCACAGAGCCCGACACGGGGCTCGAACTCACGGACTGCAAGATCATGACCTGAGTCGAAGTCGGATACTCAACCGACTGAGCCACCCAGGCGCCCCTCAAAGCGTTTCTTAATAACAAAGGTAAAAACAATAACTTTTCAGAAGAAAAAAACTGGCAGACATCATCTTAACCAGGTATCCAATGTAAACATCACAACTAATAGGTCAAAACAACATTATGAGCCTCCTGATAGGATGCACTGAGAAAGATACATCATCACTCCTATGCTATTCCTGTCAAAAAACGCATAGCCCAAATCTAATAATAAGGAAATATCATACAAACCCAAATTCAAAGACATTATACAATGCCTCCGACTCTTCAAAAATGTCAAGGTTATGAAAGAAAATGTCAGACTGAGGAACTGTTCCTAATTAAAAGATCCCAAAGAGACCTCAAAAGTAAATGTAATACTTGATCCTGGATTGGATCCTGAACCAAAAACAAACAAGCAAATGACAAACAAAAAGAGCCAAAAACCACTTTTTTCCCATCTATATAGGAAAATATTGGGACATTTGGTAGAGTTTTAATAAGGTGTCTAGATTGGATGTTAGTATTATATCAATGTTGATATTCTGACTTTAATAATTACACTAATGTTTTGCAAGAGAATGCTGTTTTGAGGAAATACACAGGAAATATTTAGGGTTAATGAGGCATAAAGTCTACAACTTACACCAAATGACTCAGAAAGGGAAAGAGAAAGCAAATGTGGTAAAATATTAACAGTTAGCACCTTGGATGAATGGTATGCAGAAATCCCTTGATTCTTGCAACTTTTACATATCTTTTAAAAAGTTTTCAAAAAAGCTACACTGATACACACAGCATCGATGAAATTCGTTATTATTATGTTGAGTGAAAGAAGCCAGACCCTAAAGGTACAGACGATATAAAGCTCAGAACAGGCAAAACCAATCTATGATGACAGAAATCACAACATAGTTTTTTATGGGCGTTAGAGATGGACTGTAGAGGGGCAACAGGAAACTAAGAAGGAAAAAAAAAACAGGAAATAAGGCCATTTCAGATTATATTTTGCTGTGAAGCAGGAAGTACTGAAGCAAGCCCCTCTCTGGCCCTACCTTAACAGATCAATTGTTCTGTAATAGTTGATTACGTAGAACATCTTTCTTCCAGAGGCATCATATCAGTTAAATGAGATGGAAGAATTTTTGTATTGTTCTTTTTTTACTGACTTCTTGCATTAATTTGCTATATAGGTGAAATGTGGACTCTTAGGGAAGCTGTTTTTGATTCTTCTAAAGCAATTTTTTAAAATAAATACATGCTTTAAAAATGTGTAAAACTAATAATAAATTAATAGTATTAACAGTTCACAATTACCGATTACTTAGAACATGCAAATACCACGTAAAGTATTTTGTATGTATCGTGTCACTGAATTACTGTGATTATTCCCATTTTACAGATAAAGAAACTAAGGTTCAGAAAGTGTAAGCAACTACGAATTTGCACAGAGGCAAAGCTGGGTCTGGAACCCAGATATTTGTTAACCCAGCTGTCCTTATTCAACAAATATTCGGTCCATCTGTTGTTCAGGGTATATGATATGAGTATTACTTCCTTTCTGTGACAGAGTCTGCATAAACAAGGAGAACCACATATCCAATTCTGATCTTTGTAGAAAATTGATAACCCCGCATCTCTCACATGGATTACAGAGACAGGATAGCATGTTGGATCTTGCCATGTATCATTTCAGAGTAATGTAAAAACACCTTAGTAAAGAATTGATCAAATATATTTGTATTTATTTATTCCACTAGGAGTTCAAATAAAGTATGCATTCTGTTGAGGCTCTTCTGTGGTTTTATAATCGCTGATGAAATTCACTAATACCAGTACCCCCAATACCAATGCCAGGAAATTTTTTCTGTTTACTAGGGGATCTAAGTAATGATAATAAAGAAAACCAAAATGACCATTTATCATTGCAGACCACTTTTTTTTTTTTTGAGAAAAAGAGTGGGGGGAGGGAGAGAGAGACAGAGACAGAGACAGAGAGACAGAGAGAATCTTAAGCAGGCTCCATGCCTGTGGGCCAGGGCTCAGCTCTGACCTGAGCTGAAAGTAAGAGTTGGATGCTTAACCAACTGAGCCACCCAGGCACCGCCCCTGCCCCCTGCAAAACACTTTTAAATCAATGCAACATGTCTACTGTTTAGAACCTTCATGTGAGTACCATTCTGCAGATAGAATTTCAATTGCAAATGTTTCTTCATTTTCAGTATTAGGAGAAATCTGGTTGATTTGCACTGTTTGTCATACTATTTGAATACTACGTCAAAAAAAATATATATGTACATAGAGAGAGAGAGGGAGAGAGAGAGAGGGAGAGAGAGAGGCTGAGTAACTAGCCCAAGTTTATTGAGCCATATATACACCAACAGATGTAGACTACCTCCTCGAATTACCTCTTTTTTCCTGTTTTTTTTTTTTTTGAGACTCAATTGACATATTTTGACATGTATTCATTTTAGGTGTACAAATAATGATTTGATTTATGTAAACATTGTGAAGTGATTCCCAAATAAGTTTACTTAACCTCCATTATCTCACATAATTACCGTTTTCCCCTTGTGATGAGAATTATTTAGATTTATTCTTTTAGCAACTTTCGAACATACAATAGAGGACTGCTACAGTCACCATGCTGTACGTTCCATCCCCACAGTCACACTCACTTTACAACTGGAAGTTTGTTCTGGTAACTTTCATACAATTCCCTCACCACCACCCCCACCCCACCCTCCGCACCTGGCAACCACCCAACTTTAACTCATTCTTTCACCTCAGTTATTTCACAGGACGTAGATAAAACATGTTTCATTAGAGTAAGATCAACATTTTATTTCTAGTAATAAAGAAAAAGGTGTACAAGGAGACATTCTATTTTCACACCACCTTTTTTTGTCCTATGAACGTACAGCCATTGGGACGGCAGAAAAGCCAAGAAAAATCTACAGCAGCTGACACAACACTCTGATATTATTGAGTGTTGAGCCAATTCGAGAACTACCTCTCTCTACATTTCTTATAATCAGAGATATCTATCTAAAGTCGCAGTTACTTAGCTATGTTGTTATTTTCATCCCAACACATTGCTAATACAATATGTTTATTAATCCCTTTAATTCTACTTGCCACATACCAACTTTTGCATGAATTCTACCTTTTTTTTTCTTAAGAGTCTATTTTTAAGTAATCTCTACACCCATCACGGGGCTCAAACTCATAACCCTGAGATTAAGAGTCACGTGCTCTATAGACTGAGCCAGTCAGGTGCCCCTCAATTCTACTCTTTCTCAAAGTACAACTCACCACCCTCATGGCCTTCTTATGTATGTAAGTGAGTTTGACTTTTAGTCTACTCCCAACAAACCAGTAAATGAATACATTTGATATGTGTTTACTTATTTCTAGTTTAATAGTTATGTTTTGTATTATATGTATTCTTTTATTCCTCCCGTGAGTCTTGAAATAAATGCCCTCCTTTAGTTGGCTAAAGCTAACTGGTGTTGATGTCGTTTGTTCCCATCCTTAAGGGTATCTGTCTCCACAGCTACTGTGAGTTCTCCCTCTCACTCAGACCCTAGGCCTCTGCCCTCACGTTTTCCATGCTTGTTCTCTATTTGTTGTGCTTCTTGGAATCAGGAATCAGGTGAACATCATCCTCCCCACAGAATGTTTTCCTCTTTTCCATTCCTTCCCACGAGCTATAATATGCTGACCCTGCCTCCATCTCTGACCACCTGTGATGTTCCTCATGGACTTGGTCTCGCTCACTTAGCACTCACGGAGTACTCACATATGTTGCTCTAAACATTTGCATTCCGCACTTGTAAGCCTTCTCTCTTTGCCTTTTGGGGAGCATATTCATTCTCACCATTTTGATGGAAATGGTGCTGGACTGGGAGCCAGGTCATGTCCCCATCCACAGGCCAATTTCTCAACTTCTCCAGATCTCAATTTTTCGTTTGCCAATGAATAGTTTTCTTTAAGGCAACTGTTCCAAAATATTCACTAGCTACTGAAATCTGCATCTCAGATCCTTCCTTGTGACCATTTTCACTCCTTGTTCCACGGTTCTGTTTTTTTCAAGTCAGTATGATTAAAACCAACCATTTCCTCTTTCTTTTCCTAACTTTGTCCTCTTCAGCTGGTCATTCCTTCTTCCACTCCTGTGTCTCCTCCATGACTATACACTCTCCCATCTGTCTTGTTTTCATTAAATACAGTTTTTATCACAGTATTTGGCTCTTCTGAAAATTTGATTAACTTTGTTTTATTTAAGATATTGAGATTAACTTCTGTTTTCTTGCATTCGGTACTCTTTACAATCTGGGCTTAGCGTACCTGTGAAGAACATTCTCTACCACTCTCTTTTACTCTCTGCACTTCTAAACCCAATTCCCTAAATGCTTGAGAAAAAAAAAATCACGTTTGCCGTTTCTGCTCATAGCTTTGCTTATACAGTCTCCTCTTAGAAATTTTCGTCCAATATCCTATAAACAATTAAATTGCCTATTTGAAAACCCCTTTCTCCATGAAGTCTTCTAGGAATGATCCATATTATTAATCATTTCACTCTTTTCTGAAATCCTATTCAACTAATGATCTGCATATCACAGATTATTATTGTTAAGACCTTAGACTTCACATCTTAGATTTCATGTATATATTTGTGACCCTGTATGGTTTGCTAACTGCTTCATGTGGGTGAGTGAACACTTCCCAGTTTCCTACAGGCATCCCAGGGCCAGGCCATATCTCTTGTGTCTATCATTTGTCACTCATCTATTGAGTGGATCAGACGTATTAGTGACAGTCCCTTCCAAAACTAGGAAAACTGTTAATATTTTTCCAAATTTATGGTTGAAAACAATAAGGTTCTGTGGGATTCAGTCATTGACTCAAATTTACACAGTGATTAAATGTGGAAGCCAAGACCTGGCTCCAAATCAGCCTTACTCTAAAGCCCAGGCTTTAACTTGTTAATTGAGCTAGTAAAGAGCCTCAGAAAGTACTCACCCTTTAGAAATTGTCACCAGCTCTATGACTCTGTAGGGAGCAGGGGAGATATAGAGTGCAATTCAAGTACTTGAAACTTTTTTCTCAGAGACCACACTTAAACATAGTGGTACAATGCAATCAGTAGTAGGAAGTTCCCACACCTGAGATGATGCAACATTTCCAATATTT
Organism: Neofelis nebulosa; assembly: GCF_028018385.1. Classification (NCBI taxonomy): domain Eukaryota; kingdom Metazoa; phylum Chordata; class Mammalia; order Carnivora; family Felidae; genus Neofelis; species Neofelis nebulosa. The sequence goes on from NC_080794.1 coordinate 9,882,832, forward strand.
CACAAGTGAAGTCTGTGTCAGCTCATGACTTATTGGACAATATAGTAGTACTTTGGTCTTGTCACACACGTTGGGTAAACTCATCCATTTACAGTAAACCACTGTTCTAAACCATGAAGAAAGGAGTGGGAAAAATAAAAATTGTTGCCTTGGAATTCGTAAGTGCAGAATTAAGATATGGTTTAATCTGGGAAAGATTTATTTATCTCACTTGATAAAATTTAAGTTAAAAACATTTGGGATTCGGGCACCTGGGTGGCTCAATGGGTTGAGTGCTGCACTCCGGCTCAGGTCACGATCTCATGGTTTGTGAATTGGAGCCCTGCATCAGGCTCACTGCTGTCATCGCAGAGCTTGCTTGGGATCCTGTGTCTCCCTCTCTCTCTGCCGCTCCCCTGCTTGCTTTCTCTCTCTCTCTCTCTCTCTCAAAAGTAAATAAACATTTAAAAACCATTTGGAATTAAATTAAATATAATTAAATATAATGATTCAAAAATGTGTGTCTGTGCATGTGCACGTGTACTTATATACACATGCATATAAACATACATATAAATAAAGTCCTTAGGAAATTTTTTGTTGTTGAGAGACTTTTTTATCTTCTCTCCACATTCCATTCTTATCCTTAACTTGGTATAAAACTAGCACACATCGGGGTGCCTGAGTGGCTCAGTCTGTTAACGGTCTGACTTAATTTCGGCTCAGGTCATGATCTTACGGTCATGAGATCAAGCCCCGTGTGGGGATTCTCTCTCTCTCCCTTGACCCCTCTCCACAGTTCAGCTCTCTCTCTAAAGAAAACTTAGCACAGATCTCTTTTCTTAAAAATGTTTATTTATTTATTTTCGAAAGGAGGGGGGGGCACAAGTGGGAGAAGGGCAGAGAGAGAAGAAGACACAGAATCTGAAGGAGGCTTCAGACTCCAAGCTGTCAACACAGAGCCCAACTCTGGGCTCAAACCCACAAACTGTAAGATCATGGCCTGAGCTGAAGTTGGATGTTTAACCCGCTGAGCCACATAGGTGCCCCCATATCTATTTTTATATTAGGATCCATTAAGCCTGCATTTGAGATACATTTGAATTTGAAAAAAAAATTAGTCTGACAACAGAAATAGAGTTGTCTTGAGTATTTACCAGTCGTGAGAAGGAGGTAAATGTGAAAACTCAAAATGGGTATAGGATTGGTTAGTACATCCAGACCCCTGGAAGAACACTGAGATGAGGTTCACACAGCAAAGCACACGACACCTGGGACATGGGTGTCACTGATTATCGTTAAGTTATGGAGTACAGTTTAGATAACTAATGGGACTCTGTCAGAGTAAAGAGAACCTAAGTGAATTTTAGATCAATGACCTTAGAAATTTAACTTTCCTGAGAAACAATTTATATTATAAAAGTCTGTTTATTCATTTGAATAAACACCCATCGAATACCTATTCTGTGCCTAATGCTCTAATAAATGCTGTTGATGGGGAAAGATAGCAAGACTGGACCTTGTCCCCAAGAATTTCACAGTCTAAATGAGACATTAAAGCATAAATTACAATGTGACATATACTATAGGGAAAAATATTAAAAGCGGCTTGCAAAAGGAGCTGAGAAAACTAAAGATGAGACATTTCTAAATGCAGTTAGGATTTGAACTGAGCACTGACTCATGAAAAAAGTTGCTACACAGAGCTTCCCAGCATGTTTGCTTCCTAGCATATACTGCAAAATAGTTTATAGTACAGTTTCCATTAACACTGTGCCAAGTTTAAGTTCAAGTTCTTGCCCAATAAGTGATTAAAATAGGTTTTCTTTTCTTTCTTTCTTTCTTTCTTTCTTTCTTTCTTTCTTTCTTTCTAGAGAAAGCATGAGCTAGAGAGGGGCAGAGAGAGAGGAGGAGAGAGAGAGAATCCCAAGCAGGCTCCGCCCTCCGTGCTGAGCAGAACAAGGTGTTAGATGGAGAACCACGAGATCGTGACCTGAACTGAAATCAAGAGTCTGACACTTAAATGACTGAGCACCCAGGCGCCCCTAAAATAGGTTTTCTAGTGAAGTTATTATCCCCCCTTTGGAGATATAGGAAGGCACAAAATCCCTTAACCTCTTAGACTTACATTACACATGTCCTACAGAATGGGAAAAACAAACATTTTCAGTAACATGTTTGTAGAGCACGTAATGGCATTCAAACTAGTTTAACACAATTTTTATCAAAAATGGTGTATGAGTAATGAGCAAGAGAATGGCAAAACAGTTTTAACACCCTTATTAATTATGATGCAATATAGGAATTGAATTTATTATCAGAGGATTGAGTTGAAATATCAAGTTTGTCAGTAATAAGCTCCAAGACCTTGAGCATATCACTCCACCTCTGTGAAGTTCAACATTCTCATCTTTGACATGGTATAATACCTACCCTGCAGGGTTATTATAAGAATTGAGAGCAAGAGGAAAGCAAGAATAGACAGAGATATCTTCCATATATCTCTTTCTATGTATTTTGGCAAAAAGTTCTATTTCTTTTTTGGGGGCACCTGAGTGGCTCAGTTGGTTAAGCGTCCAACTTCGGTTCAGGTCATGATCTCACCGCTCATGAGTTCCAGTCGTGCATCGGGCTTTGTGTTGACAGCTCAGAGCCTGGAGCCTGCTTCAGATTCTGTGTCTCCCTCTGTCTCTGCCCCTCCTCTGCTCGCTCGCTCTCTCTCTCAAAAATTAAAAAAAAAAAATTCTATTGCTTTTCACACCCTAAAACTTAATGTTATTTTTGAAAGCGGATGAATTCTTTTGCAAGATATAAACATCACAAGTTTTTTTCATTTAGTAAAGTATCACACTCTAGGTAAGTGTTTTTGCTAAATATTTGAAGCAAAACTTGTTCAAAACTGAAGATGTAAGATTAGGCTCTAGTTGAGTGGACTGTCTCATTCTAAGTAACAGAGGAAGGAAGTAAAACATTCTTCAAACATTTCTCCAGCACTTTATAAACACTAGTACTTTCAGCATTCAAGTTGAAAAGAGAACTTATGCCATGCATCTCACCTTCAAAGCTTGTCTGCAATGTGGGGAAATGGACATGAAAAGGATCAACGTGTCTTAGGAACTAAGTTTTATGCTGAAGACTAGACTTAAGACATTATAATAATAGATGTCCAATATTGGCCAATTCCTAAACTAAGAAGTTCAAAAGAAAGAAAGAAAAACGCCTACTCAATTCTACTCTGAGATTTAGGAATAGAACATGATGCACATTCCTGGCATTCAACAATCTGAAACCCACATGCTTTCAATATTGGCTCAGACCTGTTTGCATTCAAGACTCAAACACTTTTACATAGAATTAATAATTCTCACATTCTCTTGTGAGGGGGCAGGAGGCACAACAGTGCTTACGTACATCTTACAGGATTGGCAAGAGACTGGTGTAATGTTATCCAAAGTCATAGAGATTGTTGCCAAGACTATAGTTGATATCGGAACTGCAGTTAAAATGTAGTCATTATGGCTCTAAGAATTCTTTGCAACTGTAATCATCTTAAAATAAAAATGATGTAATTAAAATTTTTCCTGCCATCAAAATCCTAGATGAGAGATGGGCAACAACCTTTTTGACCTCAGCCTCAACAACTTCTTACTTTGACATGTCTCTGAAGGCAAGGGAAACAAAAGCAAAAATGAACCACTGAGACCTCATCAAGATAAAAACCTTCTGCAGAGTGAAGAAAACAGTCAGCAAAACTAAAAGGCAACCGATGGAATGGGAGATATTTGCAAATGACATATCAGATAAAGGGTTAGTATCCAAAATCTATGAAGAACATATCAAACTCAACACCCAAAAAACAAATAAACCAATGAAGAAATGGGCAGATAACATGAATAGACACTTCTTCAAGCAAGACATCCAGATGGCTAACAGACACATGAAAAGATGCTCAACATCACTCATCATCAGGGAAATACAAGTCAAAACCACACTCAGATAACACCTCACACTCATCAGAATGGCTAACATTAACAACTCAGTTAACAACAGATGTTGGTGAGGATGCAGAGAAAGGGGAACGCTTTTGCACTGCTGGTGGGAATGCAAACTGGTGCAGCCACTCTGGAAAACTGTATGGAGGTTCCTCAAAAAATTAAAAATAGAACTACCCTACAACCCAGCAATTGCGCTACTAGGAATTTATCCAAAGGATACAAAAATGCTGATTTGAAGGAGCACATGCACCCTAATGTTTATAGCAGCCCTATCTACAATAGCCAAATTATGGAAACAGCCCTAAAGTCCGTTGACTGATGAATGGACAAAGAAGATGCGGTATATATACAATGGAATATTACTCAGCAATCAAAAATCTTGCCATTTGCAACAACATGGATAGAAATAAGAGTGTATTATGCTAAGCAAAATAAGTCAGAGAAAGATAAACATCATATGATTTCACTTATATGTGGAATTTAAGAAACAAAACAGATGAACATAGGGGAAGGGAAGCAGAATAAGATAAAAACAGAGAGAAAACAAATGATAAGAGACTCATAAATACAGAGAACACAATGAGGGTTACTGGAGGGGAGGTGGGTGGTGAGATGGGCTAAATGGGTGATGGGCATTAAGGAGGGCACTTGTTAGGATGAGCCCTGGGTGTTATTACATGTAAGTGATAAATCATTAAATTCTATTCCTAAATTCATTATTACACTATATGTTAACTGACTTGGATTTAAATTAAAAAATTTTTTTCCTGAAAATATGTTCATAAAATAATTTTCTTAGCTGGGCAACCAAATCATACTTGAGGTAAACCAGCTCAAAGTAAAAGTGACTTTTTTCAAATTTTTTAATTGTTTGAATTTTATTTATTTATTTTGAGAGAGAGAGACAACTTGAGTAGGGAAGGGGCAGAGAGAGGGAGAGAGAGAATCCCAAGCAGGCTCCTCACTGCCAGCACAGAGCCCAATGTGGGGCTTGAACTCACAAAACTATGAGATCATGACCTGAGCCAAAACCCAAAGTCAGATGCTTAACCGAATGAGCAACTCAGATGACCCAAAAGTGAAAATTTTAAATCAGAACTACTAAAATTAGAAATTTAGTATTTTATTCCATCCCCAAAATTCATGGTTTTGTTTGCTTTGTTTTGTTTTCATTTTGTTTTGTTCTTATCCAACCCCCAGCTTCAAATAGTGAAAATACAGAAACTTACATAAATCCTCTGAGTTTTAGACTCAAGTTTGGAGAAAATGCATCCATATAAAGAAAAATATAATGATACAAAGAAGTAATAATGTAAAAGATAACTTTAATTTCGGTGTGCCTTCTATGAAATAGGTGGTTCTAGATGTTTTTAAGATACTAAATTGTTCTAGGCGCCTGGTGGCTCAGACGGTTCAGCATATGACTCTTGATTTCAGCTCAGGTCGTGATCTCACTGTTGTGAGATTGAGCTCCGTGTCTGGCTCGGCACTGACAGCCTGGAGCCTGATTCTCTCCTCTACCTCTCTCTCAAAATAAATAAACTTAAAAAAAAATTATATTGTCCAATCCTCACCTCTACTTTTAAAAAATATATGCCTTTTATTCCCATAACCCAGATGAAGACACAACCTCAAAGAGGTTATATAGTTTGCCTAAGGCTATAGAGTTAAAAATAATAGAGCTGACATCTGAGACCAGTCTGTTGGAGGCAGTCCTGCCTTTTTTCTCATTAACCATGAGACGTATTTACAGTGAATGCTATCACATCAAAAGAATGACAGAGATGGGTTGGTCACCCAGGACTAAACTGAGCCCTTAACAGATAGACAGATGATATAGAAAACATTCTAAGTGGAGCTGAACATAAGCAAAACTATGCTCCCACTCCTCCCCCTGGCTTGACTGAAGCTCTTCAGGGTGCCTCAGCACACGGTTGAGAAGCCTTGGAATCAGTACCGGAAATCAGACAAAGACCCCCAATAGTAAGCACTGGAATAAACCGAACTCAAGTTATAAACATAAGGGTATGTCTGATGGTAATAACGAGATCAAGGCCAGGCTGACCTGAAGGGGAACATAATGAAGGAAATGCTTTGCAAGTCTCTCAGTGGTCGAGTCAACAGAAAGTTTAGAAAGAAAAATGTGTCAAATGCTTCAGTTCTCCATCCCTTCCTGCATTTATTGCTGATTTTGTCCTAACTGGAGAGGTATTTGTGTGGCTCCGGAAAGGTCACTTCCCTGGACTGGCCTTAAGAATATTCACTGAAACAATGAAGGACTCTGATCAAAAGATCTCTAACAAGCTACAATATCACTAAGTAGTCATTTAGGAAGCTAACAGATCTCCTTCTAGATATGCAGCTCTATTATGTTTTGCTTAGATGTTTAATAAATACTTCTTGAATAAAGGGTCCCTACTTCCCACATAGGGATTCATTATAATCTAATAAATGCGGAATGCTGAAACAAGTATAGAGAGATGTCAAACAGTGAGTGTTGTTCAGAGCACTGGAATTGTTTCCCCTTCTGATGAGGAAAATAAATTGGAAGATGAGAAAGGTAAATTATAAGACATGCTAAATTTCATATTTGATTGGGGCAAAGGAACAACCAAAATAGCACCTGTTTCAGGATAGGTATTTTTCTTTTTGTAGATTCAGTGGTTTTCTTGGACAAATCTGCTCCTATCAGTGGTGAATGCCATTCAGAAAAAGACATTATATGACTGACAGCATAGGGGAAAAAGCTGATGAATTAGTCACCAAAGCACTGAGACTCACCATCTATAGTAAAACAATTTACAAAAAAAGAATTTATAAGAGTCAAAGACTTCTTCCCAAAGTATAAACCCATTTCTGCAGCTAATTAAAATTCAAAGGAAAGCTGAAGTAAAATGAGGGGAAAATCATAATAATTCCATAAATTTTACCCTCTGAGAACAGAACTGACATCTTGAGGATTTGGGGATAATTTTCTCTTAAGATAATGCTGTAGATGTTTCTAAAATTGTTTCAAGGAGAGACGTCACTGCTCCCCGAGCATGATTTAAGGAGTTTAAGGAAAATTAATAGGGAAAATAGTTAATGAAAAGTTAATGAAAATAAAATTTTGATTGTATGATAATTATAACAAAATTTAGTAAACAAAGGTAGCAATTGAAATGGAAAAAAACTGAATCAATGAACATTATCTTTTAATATTAGTATTAGAGGAGGTATTATTTAGTTTTTTATTTTATTTTTTATCCATTATCTTTTATTTTTCAAAAATTAAAATAATTAAACATAGGGGCACCTGGGTGGTTCACTCTCTCTCAAAAATAATAAATAGACATTAAAAACATAAAATAATGAAACATATCTTAAAATTACGGAAGTAGATACACAAATGTTTATTATAAAAGGTTCTACTTTTCTTTGCTGTTGTTTTTTAAATGATTTTTTTTAAACATTTATTTATTTTTGAGAGACAGAGAGACAGAGCGTGAGGAGGGGAGGGACATAGAGAGACATGGAGACACAGAATCCAAGGCAAGCTCCAGGACCTGAGCCGTCATCACAGAGGCCAAAGAGGGGCTCACACCCACGGATCAAGAGATCATGACCAGAGTCAAAGTCAGTCACTCAACCTACTGAACGACCCCAGAGCCCCAAAGGTTCTACTTTTCTTGTGTTTCAAAACTGTTCTCATACAACTATTTTAATTTATTTTATTTTAAGTTTATTTATTTATTTTGAGAAAAGAGAGAGAAAGGAAATGAGCTGGGAGGGGAAGAGAGAGAGAATGAATCTCAAGCAGGGCCCACACTGCCAATGTGGAACCCAACATGGGGCTTGAACTCCGGAACCATGAGATCACGACCTGAGCTGAAATCCAGAGTCAGATGCTTAACCAACTGAGCCACCCAGACACCCCTATTTTATTTTTTATATGATTTTTTAAAAGTTTTTATTTAAATTCTATTTAGTTCACATACAGTGTAATATTGGTTTCAGGAGTAGAATTTAGTGATTCATCACTTACATATAACACCCAGTGCTCTACTTAGTATTTTACATTTGATTAGTATTATCTTTTTGATAATATTGAATACATTTGGGACGCAATCACTAAATGTTGATTCATTGGAGCCTTTATGAGCACCCTTTGCAACCAGGATCTCTCAGCTCAACCAGAATAACTTTAATATTTCACCATTGGTTAAGAGGAACATTGGACAACAGAATCCATTTACACAAAATCAAATCTATTTCCATTACTAGAATATTAATCTAGGGACTATTTCTTACTGCAGTGGTTCAGACCATCCTTAAATATGGAGGCTGGCATGTTTCTAACTTAACCACTGATGACAATAAGCTTAATTCTTGACGGCTAACCAGACTAACAGGATTCACCTCATATATTAGACCGGATATATAACTGTAGGTATTAGTGAATATCCCAGGAGTAAGGTAAATGGTGATTAGAATTTTCTATAATTCTTGGTGGTTTAAATGATATGGGTTTCAGTGAGAACTCTGACTTGATATTTTTCTATTTTATAAACTTCCATAATATCTTTTTAATTACATAAGAGAATTGAATTAAAAGAGAAGTTTCCCTTCCATAAATTCATCTAAAGCCTTCCTTCTTTCATTACTTTATCTGCTGATTAAGTAATCATTCTTTGTTACAGAATGCAATATAATATATAATTGAAACCATACTTCTTTCTCATCCAAAACAGCAAGAAAAAAGCAAGCAGCACATACTTTGTAGTGAATAGTTTAGTTTATGGATGTTGATTTCCCTTCTGTACTTTGTGTCACTGTTACTGAAACCTTCAACCATTATGTGATCACGCAAGGAAATAACATTTTTTCAATTTAATAGAGTTATAACTCTATTTTGGACCTTTCTGATACAGTGGAGACCTACACAGCTCATATTAGTGATTCAGTCTTTCATTTCTATGTTCTTTCCTTAGAAATAAGAATATTCCCTCAAAGTCATTGATAAACTTGTTTTTTAGTTTACTATTTATAAGAGCTCATCTTAAATCATTAGACAAAATAGAAATAATAGCAAAATAATGAGCTCCATACTCCTTACCATGTTTGGACCAATGGTCCATTTGTGGTGGTGTTGACATATTTGGTACTAATAGCTCACTTAACAGTCAAAAAACAGAGGAGCAAATAACTCCAAATGCCACACAACTACATGAGAATGTCAGGATACAAACCCAGGAACTCAGGATCAAATTCTAGAATGACCACTGATTAGGCTATAGTGGGCAGCTTCAGCAAATATCAGCATTTCAAGGCCTGAATACTACTTTTCACCTTCACAGCAGGGTAACTCTGAAGTTGGCATTCTAAGCTAAGAGTAAAATAAACTTAAAAAAAAGAAATGAGTATGTTGACATTTATTTATGTATTTATAATGTATATTTATTTTGAGAGAGATAGAGCGTGAGAGAGGGCATGGGGGGAGGGCGGAGACAGAGAAAGAATCACCCAGTGGCAAGGAAGCGGAGGGGTGGGGATTGAAACCACGAACCAAATCATGAGATGATGACCTGAGCTGAAACCAAGAGTTGGATGCTTAACTGACTGAGCCACCCAGGTGCCCCAACTTTTATTATTTTTGAGGGGAAAGAAGTGATAAGAAGTGTTTTGTGACAATATGGTTTTTAACTTTTTTTCATTTTATTTATTTGAGAGAGAGAGAGAGAGCATGAGCAGGGCTGGGGGAAAGGCAGAGAGAGAAAAAAAGAGAGAGAATCTCAAGCAGGCTCCACACTCAGCCTGGAACCTGACACAGGTCTTGATCCCATGACCCTAGGATTATGACCTGAGGCCAAATCAAGAGTCTGACACTCAACCAACTGAGCCACCAAGGCACCCTCATTATGGCTTTTAAAATACAGTTTGACTTCTTTTCATAAATATATCACAACTAGAAAATTAATTTTAAAATTATTCCAAAATGTATGGTTGTAAGAACTTTTATAAACACCTAATTATTCAGGTTTTGTTTCTTTGGACTTTCTAATATAATCAATAGAATATCTCCTTTATAAATCTGAAAAAGAACACAATTCAAACTATCTCAAACTTGCTTACATTTATAAAGAATATCTGACATTATGCTTTTAATTCAAGAATCCATATTGGTCAATCACTAATTCAAGGGCCCAGGTTAGAATTCTACTTATGTTTCCATGTCTTTTCTGGAAACTAACTATTTCAAATCTAAAGAGGGAAAAAAATTATATCAAAAAAAATAAGCTTTATTTCTAGTTTTATTTCCAACTGCTTCTATTGAAATTGGACAAAGAAAACAAGTTGATACAATAAAAATAGCTGCAAAAAATGATTCTGAAGAAATCACATTATTCAGGCCAGGCCTGTAATGAAGAAAAAAAGACATCCTTAAAGACTAAAAAATTCAATGAAAATAAGAATCATATGTTCAGGAATAGTCATAGATGACAAGGAAAGACTATATGACTAGTCCAAGCCTTGGGGTTTTTACTGCTTAACTTTGTACGTATCTATGTATGTATGTATTTATTTTTGCTTTTATTGGAGGAAAAAAGGGAACCAAAAACATTTAAATGTTGAAGTCCAAAGGACTAAGAAAAAAGAGTCTCATGAATGTATTTTTGATTTGGTGAAATAAAATATATTTCATGCTAAAAGCATTTGTATTATTCTTGGCTTACGATGAATACCATCAAGGTAGTTCTCCCTGAATGACTTGATATGCAGAGCTTTAAAGGTTCAGGACATACAACTGAATTCCCCTAAGTACCTTCTACCCAATGTATCATAATAACTCATAGGAAATTAAACACATTTCCTATTCAATGACTTTTTTAAAATTGGGTTTACTATTCCTTATGCATACAAGCTAAAACATGTTCTTTTGTCCTGCATGCAGGCATATATTAGAGAAAAACTAAATAAGCGATGATTTTTTAACAGAACCAAGCTATTATTCTGTAATTTATAAATATTGTATTTTGTTTACTGGAAGAATAACTCAGAAGCTTTGTCAGTATTTAATAAACTAAGGGGAATACAAAGGAAGTGGGCATACCTTGATGCAGTTAGTAGTTTTATAATGATCATAAAGTATTTTCAGGTGGGCCAGCCAAAGAGTAATCCTTCCATATCTTCAATTCAGCATAAGATGATGTCAGGAATAAATGCTAACTGGGATAACCAACAGGAAGGCCTTAGTGTAGGTCTACTTCATACCTGAAAAGGTATATAGGCAGATCTACTTACAAGAATATTACTTCATTTTGTCATCCGATTTTACTGAACTCAGAAATGTGACACAGCACTCGGAGTGGAATGAAACATTCTTCCTGTTTAATTAAATATCCAGTTCATCAAGTATATGTCCACACTAAACCATTATTTAACATACAAAGCTCTGGCTTTTACTATTGCACATAAATAACCATAAAGAAGATTGCATAAGTAATTAAATATGCTATATAGTGATTCACTGTGGGTATATAAATAACCTTTGATTATGCACAGAATATATGTATATTTGCCATTTTAATAGCACCAAATGATGAAAAATACATGTGGGAAATCAAAAACCAAATGATTCACTTTTTCTTGATATAGCATAGCGTCGGTAATTCACACAGATGATACATTAAAACCTTTGTGATTTCATTCAAAGGAATATTAGGAAGGTCTAATGTTCGTAAGCAGCATACAGGTAATGATAACCACCATTGGCAAGCTTTGGACGCAAAGAAGAGTGGTTTTCTTACTACCCAAAAGCCACCGCTCATTTGCATTTTTCCATAGGGATGGGTATTGATACGAACTGCCTGCATATTCGTGATCTTTATTTCTACTTTGTGACCTAGTTTCACTAAAGTTGGTACATCCCACTTCTTACTACACTTGGAGAAGAAAAAAAAAGAGAAGAAGGAAGAATAAGAAGGGGAGGAGGAGGAGGAGGAGGAGGAGGAGGAGGAGGAGAGAGGTTGAGCACTGACACAGTAATATAAAGAACCAGGAGCATAGGATAACATGACATTAAGCTAAAGAAATTATGTTTCAAGAGGAAGCATGTTCTCTAGTCTGGGAAGAAAGTCTTTTCAAGAATCCATTGGCTCTATTGGCCAAGCACTGACAGAACGTGGGAAAGGACCACATGTGCTTGAGAAAGGAGGCAGACATGAGTCATTCGGCTCCATTATTGCAACAATCTACCCCAGAGGACATAGACCACATTGCCACTGGCTGGGGAAAAAAAAAAAAAGGATGAAGACTGAGAAAAAGGTCACTGGATTGGTACTTAGAGACAAGTTTTAGGAATAAGAGTGGGGCAAACCCAGATTGAAAAAAAATGTTTAATTAAAAACTATAAGGAGAGCAAATGGAGGGGGGCTATGTTCTCCTCTTGAAGTTCTGTACTGGCAAAAGAAAGAGGAGAAACGGGCCAATGTGAGAAGAGGCAGCAACATTAGAGAAGATTTGTCAATTTGTTAGTCTTTTATTGTTTACTTTAGGCAGAAGTGTCTTCAGAAGTTTTGTTGGTAGAGAAGAAAATAGAAAAGTTTTGAGAGACACGGGCACAGATTATTTCCCAAGCAAAGGCTGGTAGATTAAAAAAAAGAAGGTGAATCCCAGTCTCCTTGAGTCGTGAACTGAATGAGGTGTGAGCAACTGGAAAGTTTATGCCTACATGTTAATGATTAGACATAGTAATAATGTAGGAAGGTGTTTATTTGCACAGCAATATAACTGGCACTCATATAAACTTCCTTGTAAACCCCTCCTGCCTTACATCTCTTTGTAGCTGTGGAGCCCTCAGAAGCTCTGGGAGATTTACCTGATTCACCACCTGCCATAATTGGATTATCAAGAGCAATGACGCTACAGGGTCCCTGGCCCTCAGAGCAGGTTCCCTAAATTCTTTTCGATTTACTGTCATCCTGATTGAGAGGAAAGAGAACAAACATGTTCCATAACCCCAGAGTTTAATCCTTGGGAACTTAAACAAACATTTCTCTGTCTTAAAAAAAAAAAAAAAAAAAAAGGATATATGTGTAGTATTTATGGAGTTGTAGTTGAATGATCTAAAAAGTCAAGTACCGTGATATAAATAAATGCCTGGACTTTCCCAGTAATACATTCACATATCTCATCAAACACTATTGATGATACTGCTAATAAAATACATGGCAATCACTGTGCAGGGGACAAAGCAAAAAAACAAACTAAAATCTAGTTCTTGTCTTTTGACAATTTAGTTAAAAACAGGCTGTTGGTTGATCACTCTCAGGATACAGTATTTACGTAAACTATTCCCCACATTCCCCTTGTAGTTGATGCTATGAATAGCATTAAGGAAAAAAATAAATCTAACCCTAGCCAAAGAATTTTGTAAAACCAGTAAAATAATATAATCACTTGTTTTGAAATGGTAGGGGGTAAGAATAAAGAAAGCCATATTTTCAAAAAGACTTTAGGAACACACAAGAGTTTTTGATAAATGTGATGTATATTTAGGTACCTAGGTTTTTGGCTTCACTATAAACTTATGTTTAAATAGCAATTTTAAATTAGGCAAAAAATATTATTAGGCAATTCACAAAATAGTAAATATAAAAGTTTAGTAAACCTGTGAATGGATCTTCTACTTTATTACTACTAAAAATGTGATAATCAAAAACACAAAATAAAAATATCAAAAGATTGATACTATCTAATTAATGTTGCCATGGATGTAGGGAAATGAATCTGCTCACATGACACTGAATGGTAAATTGCCTTGAACTTTCCAAAAAGTAATTTGACAATAATTATTTGATCCAGCAACATAACTTTTAAAAACCCACTGTATATTCATATAAATATTTAATCCACAAGCATATTTCCAATAAATACTTATAGTAAATTATATTTCTCACAGTAGTGTGTCAAAGGGAAAATGGAAATATTCTGAATGTTTGTATCAATGAATGTCTGAACAAATGACACTATATTCATATATGAACTAAACTGTTTTATGGTAGTTATTAGAATGGTTCAAGGGGCACCTGGGTGGTTCAGTCTATTAAATGTCCAACTTCCGCTCAGGTCATGATCTCACGGTTCATGAGTTGGAGCCCCATATCGGGCTCTGTGCTGACAACTGACAGCCTGGAGCCTGCTTTGGATTCTGTGTCTCCCGCTCTCTCTGCCCCTCCCCTGCTCATTCCTCTCTCTCTCTCTCTCTCTCTCTCTCCCTCTCTCTCTCTCTCAAAAATAAATAAACATTAAAAATTTTTTTTTAAAGAATGGCTCAAAAATATGTCATTTATCCTCTTCAGGGCATGTAACATAACTTTGAGATTTGGGATCCTTCTTAAAGTTTGGTGTGGCCATGTGTCTTGCCTTGGCCAATGAAATGGCATTGCTGTGTTAGGCTGAAGCTCGTGTATAATTTGTTTTCTTTCCCTCTAGCATAAATATAACTTGTTCCAAGACACTGAATTAAGAATATTACATAGAGTTCAGATCCTAGAAACTTTAATAAATATGCAGTTGAACAAAAAATAAGCCTTTATTGTCTTAAAACATTGAAATTTAAAAATGGTTTACTATTACTGTTATTATTATATTTACTATTACTGAAGCATAACCCAGCCTACCATAACTGATATAAAGTATTTTTGTTCTTAATATATGGCTGTGATATACTGAACAGTGGGGAAAGCAAGTTGTAAAAAATATGTATGTTAGAATCTTACTTTTTAAAAAACTTTGAAAAATATATACATATATGAGATGTATATGAGACAGGGAAAAATATTACAAGGTAGACTTATAAATGTTAACAACTGATGACTTCTAGAAATTAAGAAATTATGAGTAATAATTTTTCCTATACACATTGTACTTTTATTTTTTTAAACAAAAAGCAGTTATTTCTAAACTAAACTTAAAAATAATAAAGGGTGAGGGGTGCCTAGGTGGCTCTCAGTCAGTTAAGCGTTTGAGTCTTGATTTCGGCACAGTTAGTGAGCTACAGCCCCATGTCAAGCTCCATGCTGGCAGTGCGGAACCTGCTTGGGATTCTCTCTCTCCATTCTCTCTGCCTCTCTCTATCTCTAAATATAAATAAAATAAACTTAAAAAAAATGATAAAGAGTGCCTGGCTGGTTCTGTCAGTTAAGCATCCAACTCTTGATCTCAGCTCGGGTCTTGATTTCATGAGGTTGTTAGTTCAATCCCCATGTTGAGCCTGGGCTGGACTCCACATAGGGCATGAAGTCTACTTAAGATAATAATACATACTATACTTCTATATTTATTGAAAAATATTATATATGCATGAGAACAAAATGATCAAAGAAAGTGAACAGCAAGTCCAGAAACAGATTCAAATAGAATTGAGTACAGATGAGTTTACCATTGGCAAAAAGAAATATCTATTCAATGAATTAGGCTGATATATTGGTTAAACATTTGAAAAAGATTAAGCAAAATTTATACCTCTTCTTTTTAGCAAAATTAATTCCAGATTCATTACAGTTATGACTATAATAAAATAAATCACATAGACAAACGGTATATGTCTAGTGGATTAGGATGGCCTTCTAAATGTGACACCAAGACCGGAAAGAGTTATGAGTAAACTGACAGATTTGACTACACAGTGAATCAACCAAATCAATCAATCAGTCAATTTCAAAATAGGGGAAATATTTGTGACACATGTAACAGAGCTCAATCAAAATGTGTAAGCCTATCCAATAGCATAGCAATCACACTCCTAGGTACAATTAAGCAAAGATTATTTGTAAAAGTATTTTATTTCACTACTGGGATATTATGGGCAATCTGTGTGACTTTTCCTGGGAGACAAGACTCACAAAATGAGATTAATGAACACAGAATTATTTTGTAAAAGTCAGAAGTAATAAACTAGACATAAACCCAATAATCTGGGTTGAGCTTTTTTTTTAATATGGTAAAAATGAGAATATAAAATTTACGTAAATTCGTATGTGTATAAAGAACAACATACGTACAAATGAAAACATATACAAAAAATGTACATTAAGTACTTTAGAATGAACATCTGTGTGGGAGGAGATTAGAAATGCAATAGAAGAAATGGAATATATAAATAAGTAAAAAAACAAAAACAAGGAACACAACAGAATTGCACTTATTGTACTTTGCAAAGAACAATCATAATATCATGCCAGACCATTGATGAGTACAATTAACTCAATACACATGAAGTCAAAATATATCACCAGTATTTTAAAAATAGGCTAAGACATGACCTGGTAAATTAATAGCAAAGGAACATAAATAGGTAGTAAGAATATTAAAAAGAATTTCATTTTTACTAACAGTTACAATTACAGATTAATACAGACATTGATTTGTGTTTATTTATTGACTAGTCTATTGAGAACTGTGGTATCGAGTAAAAAGTATCATTCATAGCCATTGTTAATGGCACTAGACAGTGGGAGAACATTTCTGGACCACTCAGCTGCCAAATAATATTTGAAAAAAAGTATTTATTGTAACATTCGTTATAGAAGCTAACACCTGGGGATAAATAATTAACACTTATGGGTTTGATCACACAAGTGCTATATCAGAAATGGAGTATTATAGGGGCACCTGGGTGGCTCAGTTGGTTGAGCATCTAACTTCGGCTCAGGTCATGATCTTGAGGTTCGTGGGTTCGAGCCCCACACAGACTCTGTGCTGACAGCTCAGAGCCTAGGGCCCGGTTTGGATTCTTTGTCTCCCTCGCTCTCTGCCCTTCCCCTGCACTCTCTCTCTCTCTCAAAAATAAATGAACATTAAAAAAAAAATTAGAAATGGAATATCATATAGCCACTGAGAGTTGATGAAACAGAAATTTTCTCTTTGCCCCTACTCTTAAAATCTTTCTACAATTAACACGTATTTTTTCTGCAAAATATAATAATAATAAATATTAGGATAAAATTAATTGGGAGGAGCTACAAAAATTGAATTCTTCTAGAAGAAAAGCTCTACTGTTTATTATCTGTTCTATGACAAATAAAATTAGACTCCTAATGTATTTTCTTTTGCTTCTTTTCACACAGATAACTAAAGTTGACTTTTTAAAAATTTTTTTATTAAACTTTTTTATGTTTATTTATTTCTGAGACAGAGAGAGACAGAGCATGAGTGGGGGAGGGGCAGAGAGAGAGGGAGACACAGAATCAGAAGCAGGCTCCAGGCTCTGAGCTGTCAGCACAGAGCCTGATGCGGGGGTCAAACTCACGAACCGTGAGATAATGACCTGAGCCGAAGTCGGATGCTCAACTGACTGAGCCATCCAGGTGCCCCAAGTTGACTTTTGATTTGGGAGTTCATACATTCCCTTCCCATCATTAGGAAATATTTGTGCTTAATACCAAAACTCTACATGCATTACTACTATAGTTAAGTAGGGGGAAACAACTCAGGTTTTTCTACAATAAAAATATTTCAAAACGAAGTGCCAAGCCAGGTTAAAAATCTGTTTAACGGGAAATGGCATTCTAAAAGTATGTATTTTTTTGCCATTAAATTAATTCAGTATTACATTTTGTTAAAATGTAAAATGAAATAACTGAATTTGATATGTTTAATGTGACTTCTTGGTTTGTGGGTAAATAGTAAAATTTATGGCCAGCCATATTTTTATGAAGATTTTACTTTTTCAGAGCAGTTTTAAGTTCACAGCCAAACTGAGCTGAAGCTGCAGAGATTTCCCATCACCCCCTTGCCGCACACATACCTTGTCTCCCATCCCGCAATGATCAACATCCTCCACCAGAGGGGTACATTTGCTAGAGCCGAGGAACCCGCATGGACACATCATCTTCACTCAAAGTCCATAGTTTACATTACGGTTCACTCTTGGTCTCGTACACCCTGTGGGTTTGGAAAAATAGATGATAACATATATCCATCTTTCTAGTATCAACAGAGGGTTTTGACTGCCCTAAAAATCCTCTGCGCTTCATGTATTCGGCCCTCCCCACCCACTGATCTTTTCACTGCCTTTTCCAGAATGTCATATAGCTGGAATCATACTGTATTAAAGCCCTTTCACATTGACTTCTTTCACTTAGTAACATTCTTTCAAGGTTTCTCCCTGTCTTTTAATGACTTGATAGTTATTCGGTCTTCAGTGCGAAACAGAATTTTATTGTCCGGATGTACCAGTTTATTTATTCATTCACCCTACTAAAGGACATGTTGGTGACTTTCAAGTTTTGATAATTATGAGTAAAGCTGCTATTACACATTTGTGTGCAGGTTTTTGTATGGACATTCGTTTTGAATTGCTTATGGTAAATACCAAGGAGTGCAATTATAAATACAGATTTTTTTTTTCTGCAAGCTAATAAGACAGTTCAGGTATCCAGGATTAAACACCCCACACCCCAATAACTTTTATTCCTTATGGTACGGAAAAATAATTTTATGCTGAGATGAATCTGTCTTTGCCAACGAAGTTATCACTTACAAGAAAAATTTGCCCTTCGCATCATCTGGCCCCACAAACCTGTCTTTTGCCCTATGTAATTCCCTTTTCCTGGTGTGAGACTCATTTACTTTTTAACAAGATGTTTGTTCTATTTCTACCGGTTCTCTCCTTCACGAAGAAGCAGATAATTAAAGTAACAGTACCGAAGAGTCCCGGACGCAGTCTGCATCAACGGTGTGCAGTGAGGACAAAGGGCTAAGGCTTTACAGTCTTATTTTGTCACGAGAGTTTATCCCTTATTTTTTTCTTCCTCTGCAGTTACAGGAAATGAAGAATTCACTCTTTTATGTATAGTCTGATGACAGTTGAAAGTTTTACTGAGGATGTGGTCAGGCAATGGTAATCTACAACCCACACACAAAACATAGCACTAAAATCTTTATAATTAACTGCATATGATTTAGCAGGGTCATTTAGAAAGATGATTCATCAGCAGTAGGTGTGAACTGGTTCACTAAACCTAAAGCTTAAAGGGAAAGAAGAGACAGAATGGGTTCTTTATTCCACTTTAGGCGAATAGCCAGGTGATTCAGAGTCCTTAAGAGCCCTGATTCAGTCTTCATTTCTCATCACCGATAAGATGTGGATGTGTCATGCCAAACAATTTATCTTTCCACACCTCAGTTATGTAAATCTCTAACACAAGCCTCTAACAGGGGTCTGGGCAGGTGCTACTTATAGCCTATATTCCGAAGTCCTAACATTTTTTCTTCTTTCTTCTTTGTAATTGAGTGTGTGTCTGTGTATAGAAGATTTTTCCCCAAAATGACTGCATATCTTGGAACAATTGTATGATGGGCACTGTTCTCTTTGGTCCCTTTCCATCTTTTTGCAGACTAGCTATGCCCAGGATTCTTATGCTATCTGAGCCCTGGCAGCTCAGAAAATTCTATCATAATAGACTGTCTCCCTAGGCAGTCCTCAGCTTCTACAGAAATCTTTACCCCTTTCTCCTTAAACTCTGCTTTCAGCAAGTTGCCAATGTAGAAAGATCTGAAAATCTCGTCCTCTAAATTGTGACTAGCTCACTGTTGTTCACGGTTGTTCCCCTCAGAAGAACTTGTGCCATAAAAGGGAAGAGATCCTTGACTTCAGGCTGTGTTTCTCAAGTAAGATCAACAGAATCTCTTGGAAGGAATGTTTAGGAATACAGGTTTGCAGGGTACCAGATTAAACACATATGCTTTAGAGAATCTCCTGAGACTGAGACTGGGAAATGACAACCATGTACCTGGAGCAAACACATGTGACATCACCACACTCAACTACATAGTCAGGATTAAAGCAAGGGGTTTTAGTACCTCTCAAATATTTTCCATCACGCTCTCTACAGTAACCTTGTATACAGTGTATGAGTGCTGTAATTTGGCCCGATGCCAAATGCCAAGAAGAACAGAATCAGATAATGAGCATTATGTATCCATTACAACATCTGAGATAAACTGTACTTTTGGTCAGCTCACGTTCAAGTGTCAGAACATTCCCTGAACGTATACTGCAAAGCAGCTACATCTCTCATTCAGAGGAAACTGCATCCACTTCGACAGGAAGGGAACACACTTTTGGTACTTCTGACTGCCCACCTAGTCTAGCACCCAGTGGCTTCGTAACGTTTTTTGCTAGTTTACTACAAAGGCTTTTATTGTTATTTTTTATTCCAAAAGGAACATGTGTTTGCTAAAGCAAACTTAGAAAAAGCAATGGCATAAATAATAATATTTGATCACTACTGTTCACGTTTTAATGATCCCTTTATTCTTTCACATATACATTCATCCATCCTTTCTGTAAACATTCCAGGAGCTGTTCTAAGTCCTATGGATACATCCGTGAACAAGCTACCTAAAACTTGTATGGTCAAGACAACAGTACTGCAGTGCAGGAGCCAGCTAATAATGAAACACGGAAGTTTTATGAAGAAGACAAACGTGAATAATGGGACTAAGAGGGTCTGAAGAGGGAGCACGACTTTACATTGGATGATAAGGCAAGACCTTACCAAGGGGGTAGCATTTGAGCTGACAACTGAGTAAGAGGCAGTTCATCCTGAGACAAGCTGGGGAATCAAAATCCAGACAGAGGGACTGTCAGTGCAAAAGGCCTAAGATGGGAATAAGCTTAGCATATTTAAAGAATGAAAGGAGGTCAGTTCGATGAGTCTGAAGATGTGGAGACTGATAATAACAGAAGCAGCAGAATTAATTAGGGGTAAGCCTTGTACAGCTGCACTATCCAATATGGGAGCCACTATTCAGATGTATCTACTGAGCACCTGAAATCAAGTTAGTCTGAATCAAGCTAGTCTGAATTGAAGTACACACGGGATGTGATGGTCTAGTGTAGAAACAGAATATATCCCATTAATAATTTTTATACTTGGGGCACCTAGGCGGTTCAGTTGGTGAAGCGTCCAACTCTTGGTTTCAGCTCAGGTCATGATCTCACAGTATCTGAGTTTGAGCCCCACGTTGGGCTCTGTGCTGACAGCGTGGAGCCTGCTTACTGTTCTCTCTCTCTCCCTCTCTCCCTCCCTCTCTCTCTCTCTCTGTCCCTTCCCTGCTTGCTCTCTCTCTCTCAAAATAAATAATAAACTTAAAAATAAATTTAAATAATTTTACATTGATTATATATTGAAATGATGATTTTGGACATATTGGATTAAATGAAATATATTTTTACTGTTAAATGACTTACTAGGTTTTACTATTAAATTACTTTTTCTAAGCAAAAAAATATGGTAAAAAAAAATTTGTCTTTCTCAGTCTGACTTACTTCAGTTAGCATAACACCTTCTAGGTCCATCCATGGTCACAAATAGCAAGATCTCATCCTTTTCTATGGCTGTGAAATATTTAGTTATACATATAATATATATCTTACATATAATACATATATTTACTTATATAATTTTGTATTTTATTTACATTTACATATAAATTATTTATACATTATATAACATAAATAAAGTTATATGAGTTGTATATATACAATTGTCACATCATCTTTATCCATTCATCTATTGATGGACACTGAGGTTGTTTCCATATCTTGGCTACTGCAAAGAATTCTGGAATAAAAATAGGAGTACATGTATTTCTTTTTAAAGTTTTTTTTTTTTAATTTTTTTAACATTTATTTATTTTTAAGAGGCAGAGAGAGACAGAGCATGAACATGGGAGGGGCAGAGAGAGGGGGGAGACACAGAATCCAAAGCAGGCTCTAGGCTCTGAGCTGTCAGCACAGAGCCCAATGCGGGGCTTGAACTCACAAACTGGGAGGATCAAGTCCTGAGCTGAAGTCGGATGCTTAACCAACTGAGCCACCCAGCTCCCCAAAGTTTATTTTTTTGCAATCTCTACACCTAATGTGGGGTTCAAACTCATGATCCCAAGATGAAGAGTCACATATTCCTCTGACTGAGCTGGCCAGGCACCCCTGAATATATCTTTTTTAATTAGTGTTTTCATTTTCTTTAGGTAAGTACCCAACAGTGGAATTATTGGATCATATGGTATTTCTATTTTTAACTTCTTGAACAATGTCCATACTGTTTTCCACAGTGACTCTGCCAATTTAGATTCCCACCAAAAATGCACAAGGGTTCCTTTTTCTTCACATTCTCACCAACACTTGTCATTTCTTGTCTTTTTAATTTTAGCCATTTTGACAGGTTATGGTTTTCATTTGCACTTCCCTGACAATGAGTGATGTTGAGCATCTTTTCATGTATCTGTTGGCCACCTGTATGTTTTCTTTGGGAAAATGTCTATTCAGATTATTTGTCCATTTCTTTTTATTGAATTTGATTGGGTTTTCTGGTGTTGAATTGTAAAAGTTCTTTACATATTTTGGTTATTAACCCCTTATTGGATATATCATTTGCAAATATCTTCTCCCATTCCGTAGTTGCTTTTTTGTTCCGCTGATGGTTACCTTAAGTAAAGGGGTTACTTTACTTATGTGTGGAATCTAAAACACTACAGAAATGAATAAACAAACAAGCAAAAAGCAGAACAATACCTATAAATACAGAGAACAAACTGATGGCTGCCAGGGGAAAGGGGTTGGGAGAATGGGCAAAGTGGATGAAGGTGGGGAGGGGTACAGTCTTCAAGTTACAGAATGAATCAGTCATGGGGATGAAAGGAAATATAGTCAGTGTATTATAATACTGGTAAATGGTGACAGACGGTAGCTACACTTGTGATCAACGTAGCATAATGTGTAGAGACGTTGAATCACTGTGATGTACACCTGAAACTAACATAGCATTTGTGTCAACTGTACACAAATTAAAAATTAAAATAAGAAAGTAAATAAATAAATAAAATAAAATAAAATAAGAAAGTAAATAAATACTTGCATGTACACTATTAAAACAAGTAAAAATGCAGATATAAGGAACTAGAACCAACTAAAAAACTTAATTACTTTTTCTAAAGATGTTACCAGAAAATTTTAGATTGCATCTGCAGTCCACGTTATACCTTTATAGATAGCACCAACATGGAGACTTGCATGTCATAGTCAGGAATTGCAGTTTTTTAAGTACAATGAGAAGTATTTAGAAGATTCTAAGGAGGTGGTAAGAGTTAGCTTTTAATATGATTTACCCGTTAATGAGATTGTATTGTTGTTGTGTTGAGAAAGGATAAGAATGGTAACAGGGAAACGAGGCATCAGATTACTGATGGTTATTTAGACCAGGGTACCATAAATAAAGATGGAACGAAGAAGGTAGTTTCAGAATTTATTTTGAAAGTTGAGCTCTAGGAAAAAGAGATGATTCCCACTTACTGTGCAACTGCGTAAATGAATTATTGTGGTGCCATTGCATGGGGTGGTGAAGACTGGGGTAGGAACATGCTTGAGAGCAGGGGAAACATGTTGGAGACATTTTCAGATGCCTATTAGACATCCAAGTAAACTTCACAAGAGAAATCAAGTAGAAGAAGAGTACACCAAGGAAGATGAGCCAGCAAGCTGCTGGAAAATAGTACATGACAATGTTCCAGAAGTCAAGTAAATAACTTGGTTCAAAGAGCAAATAGTGGTTCACTATTTTACATTCTGTTCAGTAAGCAAGGAAAATGTGAACAGAGAATTAGACAGTACACCTGGCAATGTGATGAACCTTGGTAACAGTCGTTTCTTATGGTGGTAACAGTGAAGGTTCAACTGAAGCGGATAGAACAGTAAATGAGAGATGATAAAATTAGAAAATAAAATTTCAAAAAAATGCTTTGTGAAGATAAGCAGACTAAAGGAATAGTAGCTGGGGAAAGACATGATATTTGCCCTTCTTTTAAAAGTTTCGACCTATCAGGGCTTCCCTTGTGTGCTAAAGGGAATTATTCAGCAAAGCAGGAGAAAATGATGTAGTACAGAGGATAATTGTTCAAGGTTCTTGAGTGAACTAGTTGGAACAGGATCCAGATCTCAAAGACAGGATTGACTTTTGATGAAACTAGGATCTCATTGTATCATAGATCTGTTGTATCTGAACAAAAGATAGTGTAGATGAATGAAACAGATAAAGGTGAGTCTCTCTCTCTCTCTCTCTCTCTCTGTCTTCTCCCTTCATGTGTTTACAATGCTTATATCATATCAAATTTATCAATTTGTAACATTTGTAGACACAATTCTGAATTCACAGATCTATGTGTTCTAGCTTCAAATGTCATTACAGAAAACTCACTCTGTGTGTGTGTGTGTGTGTGTGTGTGTGTGTGTGTGTGTGTTTAACGTATAGAGATGTTGAATCACTATGAGGTACACCTGAAACTTCTTGAACTTTTATGATACGATATTTAAAAGTCTCCTAAAAATTTGACTTGGTTAAGTCTTAATTCATTATTCTGAATGCTCAATGATTCACTGCAATCTGAAGATTGATTTCCTGCATTTGGGGGAATTTTCTGTATTATTTATTTATTTTTATTATTTCCTCCTTTCCAATGTTCCTTTTCTCTCTTTCTGGAATCTGTATTAGTTGGATGTTCCATGGATTGTTCCTGGAATGATCACAACTTTATTTCTCAGTATCTACTTGGTTGCCTATTGCCTGTGTGTTCTACCTTCTAGTAGTATTCCTTGATTTTAACACTGAAACCATTTTGGTTAGAAAAAATTTAGGGGACCCTGGGTGCTCAGTTGATTAAGTGTCGGATTGTTGGTTTCGGCTCAGGTCATTATCTCACAATTCATAGGTTCAAGCCCTGCACTGGGCTCCGTACTGGCAATGTGGAGCCTGTTTGGAATTCATTCATTCTCTCTCTCTCTCTCTCTCTCTCTCTCTCTCTCTCAAAAATAAATAAACTTAAAAAAGGCTTTTTTTGGTATGGAATTTTTAATTTCCTGGAGCTCTTACTTTGATCTCTATTCCTTCTTCACAGCATTTGGCTCTTCCTTAATGGGTTCAGTGTCTTATCTAATGACTCTGGGTACATTAATTACTGTTTCTTTGAAGTTTTCTTGCTTTCACAGTTGTTCCTGCCCCTTCTGAGCTTCTCAGGTATTATCTGTTTGTTGGTTTTCCCCTTTCTTGTTACAGATTTCTCTCAAAAGTTTTGAGATACATAGCTATCTGTTCACAGTAAAAATTGCCTTTAAGCTCTGTGTGCATGGCAGAGAACACTGACCAGAGGGATGCATTGTAAAATGAGCAGGTGGCCTTTGGAGACCACTACATGGCAAGATCTAGGTTTGTCTCTGGCATGGTTCAATTTATCTAGCGGTGGAGGCTTCACATTATTGATCTTGTACAAAAACCTGATGGCGGGTGGTCTATACAGCCAGGTAGCAGAAAGAGGTTGGAAGGAGGGTGGCAGTGCATCATGTAATTAATATGTGGACTCCCATTGAACAGCTCTCTTCGAATCTTGCACCGCGTCTTACATTCTTCTGTAGCTGGTTATCTTAATCTAAGCCTCTCTGGTTCAGTTCCTCCATAGAGCGTGCTTCACATTCCTAGGAAACCTAGCGGCTATAGTTTTCTAACAATGCTGAGGTGGAGGTGAGAGCAGGAAATCTAGCTGCTTCTTATGTAAACTTACTTCCAAACTGCCCCAGGCTTAGAGCCTTCTCCAACCGCCCTTTTGTAGTTATGGTGCCGCAGCTTTGTCTTTCTAGTATCCAAAGAACAAATCAGCTTCTTCCTCATGGATAACCCACTTTGTAGACTTCCATGTACACCATCTCTACTTTTTTTTTTTAAGATTTTATTTTTAAGTAATCTCTACACCCAACATGGGACTCGAACTTAACAACCCTGAGATCAAGGGTCATGTGCTCCATTGACCAAGCCAGCCAGGCGCCCCTCATCTCTTTCTACTTTGATAAATAATTAAATTCCTACTTTTTCTTTCCATCGTCACACATTGTAAGTCAGAATTATAGATCTCTCATAATTTAATAAGAGATGAAATCAGTGTTTCTACTTATGGGCAGAGGCAGCAACATTGCTAAGTTTCCATCTTATACGAGAAACTGTTTAAATCCAATGGTAATAATACAGTTCCTTTTGACAGTCAAGATTCCTCAAGA
This sequence comes from Neofelis nebulosa, assembly GCF_028018385.1. Classification (NCBI taxonomy): domain Eukaryota; kingdom Metazoa; phylum Chordata; class Mammalia; order Carnivora; family Felidae; genus Neofelis; species Neofelis nebulosa. The sequence goes on from NC_080794.1 coordinate 9,908,896, forward strand.
TACTGTCTTTCAGGAACTCTAAATTAATAGCAATGTTTACAGCGTTCTATACTCCCATAGCCATGGGACTATAGCTTCTATTCTAAATATTAATGAAAATAGTATGGGGGGAAAGTAGCATCTTATTTGAATCTGCACACTTAAACCCAGACTTGTTACTGTTTTCTGAAAAAAAGAAGAAAGGAAGCAAGGAAGGAAGGGAGAAAGGAGGAAAGGTCTTTAGAACCAAAGAGGAAAGCAACTAATTCAGCTTTCCTGGTGAATTAGGGAAGGCTTCATAAGAGAACTGATATGTCATCTGTATCTTAAGAGATTTGCCTACCTTTATAAAAGAGGGTATTATATATCACAAGAGAATGGAAGCAGAAAGGAGACCAACATGTTCAAAGAAAAATGAGATATTTGAGAGGACAAAACCAAGATAATGTATTAGATTTGGGGAAAAAGTTAAAAGTTTACATAAATTCAAAGAAGCATTTTTTACTGATACTGATTCTACCTTCTTCCTGGAGTTTTGCACCCTCTCTGTGAATAATATGCATATCTAATGATCTAGTTTACAAGGAACCCACAAATCTACTTCACAGGAACCCCAGAAGATTCAATTCCAATTTCACAGGAATAATTACTTAGTAGAAAACTCATAAAAGAGTCTTTTTTCATCGTTAGGAATTAGGCTATCGTTGATGGTTGTGATGCATTGTGCAAACTCTCCTGAGCATAGCTGACTTCAGCCCATGAGAGGTGGACAGTTCCAACCACACTGCCAGGGCCCCATGTCTTCAAGGCCTTCTCCTAAGCCACAGGAGGCCACTCAACTGAACCTGGTTCAACCTGCAAAGGTAGGGGAATTAACCCCTTGAGAACAATCTTCTACAAGTGGGAGACAGGAGTCTTGATAAATGCCCACCCTTCCTATCCTCTACAGAGACTGTGGAAGGGAGGTCGGATACAGCTCCTCACCAGGGTCCGTGGTAGGACCGAGCTTCACTCATTCACAGGGGTAACTGGACTCTCAAAACTCAGAGCTTGCTCCTCTACCTTCTTTTTTCTCTCATATTTCCCGCTCTTTTACTTCTGCTCCTTGAAATTTCCCCTTGAACAATTTACCTATGCCCCATTTCTGTTCTCAGGTTGTGCCTTTGACAAAATCAATATAAAACATGTACTTAACTAGTTATGTGCCTCTACTATCTACTTATTTTTCTTAACTCCACAGAATTTGCGGCATCCCACCTTTTCCATCTCTTTATCTTAAAATATGAAGAATAATTAAAAATTAAGTATTTTCTTATTTATTAGCATTGATTACTTATATTTAGAATATTCACCACTGATACATAAAAAAACACTGAACGAAGAACCAGAAAACCCATATTCTAGTCTTAGGTTTTGTAGTAACTAGTGGTGAGACTAAATGAAAGCAACTGTATCTCTCTAAAAATCTTAGCTCCCAATTTACTAAAATATAGGAATTGGTGTAGAAGATTATTCATAGGCACTGGTTTTATGATTCCATGAAATAAATTATAGAGGTAGGCCTGCTGTGGGTGAAGCTGTCAATCCGACATGCTGCCAGGTGGGCAGTTGGTCATGTTCACATCATGGTCACCTGCACCTGTGGCCATGCCTAGAGCAACTTCCGACCAGCATCCAATTCAAATCTGTCCCTTGTATGAATAGTTCCCAATGCTCCAGTAGCCCGCAGCTTTAAATATACATCGTATTTGATTTGTGTAATCACAGTTAACCCCAGGTTCTTCTCTTTTCTTATATTTTCTTATATTCTTGAGCAACACACAAAGTAACCATTTGTTACTCAACAGTGACTCCAAAGGTGAAGTTTCTAGACAAAAGGGAGAGGGACACCCAGGGGTGGGCAGAGTTTAGAGGCAGAAAAGGCTTTACTGAACTTTGCAAATCATCCCATGTAGCTGGGTTGCCAATTCAACCACACCGAAGGCTGGCTCTGGCAGGAGGCATTAAAAGGAGAAAGTAAAATAGTTCCTTTGTTCAGACTCTACAAATGCCGAAGGGAAATTCCTGCTCACAGCAGGTGATTAAACAAGCTTTATTAGAGGCCATTACATGGAGTCACTAACACTGCTTTGTTGCAATAAAATGGTTCATTTTCCCATTTTCTCATTCTTTACCTTTCAAATTGTATTAATTAGATTTATCAACAATTTGGTAACTCCAAACTGGCTGCCAGAGTCTTATAAGAACTCTTTTACAACCTGTTCTTTTAAAGCAATAAAGCTCAAACTTATCCAGCAAATTCCTCCTAAGATAGAGGAAAGTGGATTTGTATCTTGGAGGAAAGGGGTCACCATGTGGCTCAAAATGTTTGGCCACAAGCATGAAATTTCTCCAAAGCCTTATCCTTTATCTTAAAAGTTCATGTGAATTTGCCTACTACTCAGTCGTAAACCTCAACTTACATTAATTTCAACATAATGTGTGCATCATTTACTAATTATCCCATCAACACGCCTAAGGAAGAATAATGTAATTTGGATTTTATGTTTTATTCTTGTACTCTTCATCTTTTTATAAGGGTAAAATAGAAATGTTTCTCTTTCTTCCAATGATACCTTTAAACTGTTCCTGCATCATATATTAACCTAGGAGAAAGACTTCCCCATTCATTATGAAGCCTGTTTTTGTGCATCTGAAATCCCATACCATATATAAATACGAAATTCAAATGTCAACTCCATTATCCTTTCAAGAGAAACACAAGGATCAAAATTCAATGCTTATCAAGTAAAAGTAAAAAAAAAAAGGGGGGGGGTGATATTATGGTCTTTGAATCTTCAGACTTCAGAACTCATATGTTTAGCATCATACATAGCCTGCACCAGCTGAATAAGCCCAGGAAATTATTATTTTGCTGCTAGCATCTGACCTCCCACATCAGGGAGGGCAGGGTCAAAGTGAGCACACAATGTGGAACAGAAACATTCATTTCTCTCCCTATATTCCTTTGACTTCCTTGTACCTCACCAACTCACTCTTTTCCTTCCTTTTATTTTGCAAACTCATCACTGCCCGCTTTATAGCATATTTTCGTAATTTTGTTTCCACCCCACATTGTCCTGTACGATAAATACCATTGTTTTGGTGCATTAAAGAAAGGCAGAGATATTCTTTTCCCTTTCCCTTTAGCCAGTCTCTTTGAATTCTGTATTCATGAAATCATCACATTTCCTTGCCTAATCAATTATTACTCTGCTACACATAAATTCGGTGAGTTTGATGGCAAAAATCTGCCAAGCACTTTGGATCTCATTGAATGGAAACCTCTATATAGATGTCTGCTATGATTTCTATTAGATGAAGACACTTTAAGGTATGTTTTATTGGCCCATTAATAAATGCCTGGAGTGGTAGGATATCTGGCTAGAAGCCCTAATTTTTGCAAGCACAAAAGATTGGGTTAATGGAGCAATTAAATACACTTTTATGTCCCAGGGCTGTAATAATATTGGGGAAAGGTAAGTGAACTACTACAAAGGAAAGACAACTGTAAATACAGAGTAAGAACTAAAGGTGTAACTTCTATAAAAGTGATAGAGAAATATATGACAGAATTTCAAACAGTTGGCAGTTTATAGGGCACCAAAATTGTTATCTTTTATACATTTTCTTGTCAAAAGAGGTATCTTGTTTCACTGAGGCAGAAGAAATATAAAGTGGAGAAACAGGCCTACAACAGAAGCGGTGAGTAGTGCGGGGGGAACAGCAGTCAAAAAGCGTTTTAAGAAACTTTAGCAGCTACCTGACTATCGGGTATTGATAAAAAAGACTGTTTTGAAGCTACAGGAGACGTGAGAGTTTGTAAAAAGAAGTGCAAGAGCTGAGAACACCGTCAGTACGAGGCCAAGTACTGGGCATCTCTGCATTCCTAGCATACTGCACATGTGTGCCATGTCGGGCTCATTCAGGAATTGGTAATATGCCAGGATTAGTGTACCAATGTTTGGTTACAATGGCTCTAAAGGTGACAGAGTGATTGAGTCTGTTGGGCAGTCTCTTGTCAAAGCTCAGTTGAAGGATAGGGATCAGGGGAAGATTTACTCACCCCAGTATCAGCATCACGTACTCCCAGAACTGCCACCTTCTTCTTTGCTCTTCTCTTTCCTACGCAGCCTGTTGCGGAGACATCTGGTCTCCCCTCTTATCTGCCACCCTGGTTCCTTTGCAGTCTTATCTTTCCACCATCCAGGCTCAGTGCATTTATTATGATGATCTAACTTCTTAGCTCCTACACCCTGGAAGCTGAGGGTTGCTACAAATAGCTGCCTAACCATAAAAATCTTGTGGCATTAAAAGTTAGCTGAGACCTCAGGGGAACCTGTAAAAATTTCACTTCATTTTTTTTCAGCTTCTTCTGTCAGCTTCTTCAATGACTTTTCCAAAGATTTCTATTCTTTACTCCCTTCCTTTCACTCTCTATTCAAACTCCATCTTCCACACTATCAGAGAAAATGTATCCTCTAATTCATGAGTTCTACTTGGCTTACCCAGTATGCATGATCTCTGACCATATTCATCACCACTGATTACAAACTGTGTATGTGTGTGTGTGAGTGTGTAAGTTTTGGCCTTAAGTTACTTGTACAAGAGTTTTGTATCCAAAAGACACACAACTTTTATTTCAAAAGCATTGAAGAGTGATGGAAATCTTTATTGAATTCCCAGAGGAAGTACTAACAGGATTATACAAATGCCAAGATGTTCTAAAACTTCCCCAAACTTCCACCAATCATTACAGCTACTGGGACCATCTCTTTTGTGTGGGTCTCTAAAAAAACTTGCCTGTGGCTTCCTCACTCAGATATGCTAGAATTTCCTCTCTGAGAGGATTACTGTGTCTTTCCTTGGTATCTCAGTTTTTCTGTGGAGTCCTCTTCCAATGGGTCACCACAAAAGTTCTCTGTGGCAAGTCACAGAGTAAGCAAATACTCCATCCTGGGATGGAATAAAAATCGTGAGATGCGACGAGTATTCATGCTTCTATATCCATGGTTGTCTTTGCCTTTTCTCCTCCAGGTAGAAGACAACTATGCCAGCTCTTTTCAACTAACCCTGCTACCTATTCCTTTGACCAAAGTCTTTCTGTCTCTAAGACATTATCCATCAGGATTTCTGTCTTCAGCCTTTGTCTTAACTCAGTAATGAAAAAAAAATTCTTAATGGGCAAAAGAACGGAACTGACACTTTGCCAAAGATGTACCAGTGAAAAGTAAGCACATAAAAAGATCCTCAATATTAATAGTCATTAGGGAAATGCAAATTAAAACCACTGTAAAATACCACTACGCACCTCTATGGCTAAAACGAAAAGGACTGACCCCATCATGTGTTGGCGAGATTATGCAAGAACTGGAATTCTCATACACAGCTGCTATGGCAATGTAAAATGGTACAGTTCGGTAGTTTTTTTAGAAAAATAAACATGTACTTTTTGCATAATCAAACCATTCAGCACCTGGGTATTTATCCTAGAGGAGTCAAAGTATATATCCAAAGAAGATTTGTACAGAAATGTTCGCAGAATCTGTACATGTAATAGTCTAAGCCCACACGTGAGTGGATAAACTGTGATACTCAGCACCAAACAAAAAGAAATGGATGACTTAAAATAACTACATCATGATCAATACTGCAACACTATGCTGGATGAAAGAAGCCAGACCAAGGGTGCCTAGGTGGCTCAGTCAGTTGAGTGTCTGACTTCAGCTCAGGTCACGATCTTGTGGTTCTTGAGTTCGAGCCCTGCATTGGGCTTGCTGCTGTCAGCACAGAGCCTACTTTGGATCCTCTGTCCCTCCCCCCATCTCTGCCCCTACCCTACTCATGCTCTCCCTCTCAAAAATAAATAAGACATTAAAAAAAATAAAGAAAGAAGCCAGACCAAAAAGAGAGTATATAATGTAGGAGTCCGTTCATATACAATTCTAGAAAAGAAAAACTAATCTATAGTGACAAAAAGCAAATCAGAGGTTGCTTGGGGGTTACAGGGGTGAAGAACAAGTAGTGTGTGTGTGTGTGTGTGTGTGTGTGTGTGTGTGTGTGTGTATCACTCCTGTGCTTCTCCTTTACTTTCATACCACTAGCACACTCACACCACTTGTAGTGGTAAGCTTTCCACATAGTAAGCATTTCTGCCACACTAGCTATCTGGAGTTAGCATCAGATCCCACAGGTTAAGGCTTCAATTTCACATGACTGCCCCCCACTTGGAATGTCAATGTCAAGTCCCAGAATGTCACCTGTGGTTCTGAGCAATGGGCTATAAATTGGGGGTTCTTATAGGCCCCTCTGTGGACTCAGTAGTCTAGAATGGTCCACAGAAGTCAAGGAAATACTGAGCTAAATTTACTGGTTTATGATAAAGGATATACTAAAGAGTACAGATAAGCAGGACACAGCCAGATAAAGAGATGCATAGGGTACGGCACACAGAACAGGACATGGGGCTTCCATGCTCTCTCTGGGTACCACTCTCCCAGCACCTCCATGTGTTCCCCAACCCAGAAGCTGTCCAAACTCTGTACTATAGGGTTTTTTATGGAGATGTCATCATGTAGACATGGTTGATTATTAACTCCATTTTCTGACCCTCCCTCTTCTCTAGAGAATGAGGATGGAAGGATCGTGAAGGACCCAAGCTTCTAATCATGCCTTGGTCTTTCCAGTGATGAGTCCCCATCCAGGAGCCTACCAAGAGTCACCTCATTAGAACAAAAGACACTCCTATTACCCAGGACATTCCAAAGGAGTTAGGAGTTCTGGGTCAGGAACCCAGATCAAAGACCAAATATTAGAACAAAAGATGTTCTTAATACTCTTATTACTTAGGAAATTGCGAGGTTTAGGAGCTCTGCTCCAGGAACCGGGGCAAAGATAGATATATACATTTTTCCCCATAATCTGATTATTCACACACACACACACACACACACACACACACACACACACACACAGGACAAAACTTATCAAACTGTGCACTTTAATAGGTACATTTTATTTAATGTCAGTTATACCTCAGGAAATCTATTAAAATTTTCATACGCTTGCTTTCCCATTTATCTTTTAACCCATTAAAATTTGGTATCTATCCCTATCACTTTAGAGAAACAGCTTCAATAAGATCTTCATTAATATTTGAGTTGCCATCGATCTATATGTATATATTTTAAATCCTTAATTTTACCAGATCTCTCCAGTGCATTTGATTACTGTGATAATTCTACCTTCTTGAATTCCTTTACTCTGCTGACTTCTGTGACACTGTGGTATTCTAATTGTCATCACAATCTCTGAGTTTCTGGTCTTTCTTCTGTATGCACTCCGCTTTCTCTTCAGATTTCTGAACTGTAGTTGTTTCTCAGGATTTCACTGACACCTCGCCTCAAGCTAAACATTATTCCTGGGGGCACCTGGGTAGCTCAATGGGTTGAGGCTCTGACTTCAGCTCAGGTCATGATCTCACGATTCATGAGTCTGAGCCCCACATCAGGCTCTCTGCTGTCAGCGAAGAGCCTCCTTGAGATCCTCTGTCTCCCTCTCTCTGCCCCTCCCCTTCCCTCTCTCTCTCTCTCTCTCTCTATCTCTCAAATAAATAAACATTTAAAAAAGTAAACATTATTCCTGAATATTGTTCTCAATTCCCATTGACCCAATGTCTCAAAGACGGAGGTGACCCACATCTACATCCCTAGCATGAGACCCACACTAATCTTCAGACTATTATTTCCAAATGCTTGATGGACATTTCCAGTTTCATTTCCCAAAGGAAAGTGAATACAACAAAGGAAACACTGAAATTGTCTTCACTCAACCAAAGCCATTCTCTAGGACTAACGGTTTTAAACATCAGAGCCTACTTATCCCCCAGGGAATCACCCTTGAGTTATCTTCTTAAGTCACTTCCTCACTCATTATTTCTTGCTTATAATTAACGGAAACGGCCCCCTAAGTAATCCCTCTGCTTCTAGTCAATTCTCCATCAAGCCCATGCTTGACACAATGCTTGTCACTTCACTCTTCAGTTGAATACCCTTGTGTGGTACTTTATTAACCGCAACATGAAATGCAAACACCTTATCATAGTAATCAAGACACAAGTCTTCAAATATTTGGCTGCCATCTGTTTAGTTAGCAAGCATCTGCATTTACTAACATCAAACAGCTTTTAGTTCTACACACACATCATGCTACCATGTCTCTGTTACCATTAACCTCCGTGCCTCAAATGCTCTTTCTTAGTCTATTATTCTACTTTTCTGGATAACTACTGTGTGTCTGCTAAGATTTACAACACACTATTCTAAGTTATTCATATTATTTATTTATTTATTTATTTACTTACTTACTTACTTACTTAATTTACTTGCTTGCTGACTTCTATATCAGAAGACCAAGCTGGGTATAGAATTTTGGAATTGGTAGAGAAAAAAAAAAAAAAAAAAGACCGAGAAATGAAAAAGTGGTTGAAATGTTGGTAAAGGCTTGATATTAAATGTCCTCAAAAACAACTTGAAGAAATATACCAAACTTAAAGGAAGTTAAAGAAAAAACTCGAGTCAATGTGAAGCAATGATGTGGAGTGAGTTCTAATGCCAATAGTCATGTGAATCCTGAAACAATATGCCTTCGCTGAGCTTGAAGAGTTTGGAGCTAAGGAATTGATTTCATACCTCTGTGTACTTTGCATTTTCTTTGGTTTGAAGGAAGTTTAACGTGGGCATGCAGGAAAAGCAGAAGAACTGTATGTAACCATATAAACTTACTAAAAGATACACTTGTTAAAAAGCATGCCTAGTCCTGTGCAGAAGGTACAAAGAGGGAGGTAAAAAATAATCAGCTAATAAGGTTTTAAAGGTCAAGTTGCTAGTACACCTGAAACTAATATAACACTATATTTTAATTAATTGGAATTAAAATAAACACTTAAGGGGTGCTTGGCTAGCTCAGTCACTGGAGCATCTGACTCTTGACCTAGGGGTTTTGAGTTCAAGCCCCACACTGGGTGTGGAGCATACTTCAAAAAAATTTTTTAATTAAAAAATAAAAACTTAAAAATAAATAAATAAAAATAAAATAAAAGTCAGGTTGCCATTATCAGTAAAGCTCCATAACTTCTGAGAGTCCTAAAAGACAAGTTTTGCTCTTTCTCAACTAATTTGTGTTCTCATTTAATTCATTTTGACTAATTTCATGGTTTTCATATTTAATAAGTCTTGACCAAGTTGTGAGAGCACATAAAAACACTTTTCTGCTTATAAGGAACCTATAGTTTAGAGGAGGCAAATGCCTTTAGTACCAGCTATTTTTCTATGTTCTTTACTTAAGTTTAATTCAGTCTTAGATCAGGCTTGTTTAGGATAGTATAGATATGTATATACAGCAATGCAATGTAGTTATACAGATTAATCTATTTTATAAAGACACTGATATAGGCAGTGATGATTACAGTAGAATTACAAAAGTAGGATTACAAAATTATCTGAGTTGGAGACTATTTTATGTCTAGAAGGGTAGTAATGCTTCAAACTATGTTATATATAAATCTTAAGAACAAAGAGGAAATGTAGTAAAGATTTTTAGTGTTTTTATCTGATATCCATTTTCCTCAATTTTCTTATTTATAAAACTCCAATCATATTCTGAGCAAAGGACCCCATTCCATAGCCTCCTTTGCAAATGGAGTTGCCAATCAGGTATAAAGGGGCAGATGGGTCCTTACAGTGGGCGATCCCAGAGTAGAGATTATCCTTTTATCCTGTCTTATTACCATGTCCTCCTTTTTCTTGCTTCCAGCACAGACATTATTATAGGAACTCCAGCAGCCATTGTAGACCATGAGGAGCTCTTGATAATCGATACAAATTTCTCGTGGAACAGAAAGCCAGAAGGAACATGCCTCCCTGATGACTGTGGTGTGGTGTTACCATACTTCTGGATTATTTTTACAGATGAGAGAAATAAGCTTCCATCTGGTCTAATACTGAGGTTAATCTGAGGTTTTATTTTATATATATCAAATTTAATCCTAAAAGCATCCATATAAGAACAGGATACCAAGTCCAAGTAAGAGTCAAGAAATTGACCACAATATTGACCACTATATTGACCACAATATTGACCACAATACAGAGTCAGACACCACTGTCACTGACAAGTGTCAACGTAACTTCATCTCTAGCCTCCCCTTTGCAATTATAACTCTTCGTTTAAAATGGCCTTACACTTGTTGAATACATAACCTTCAAATGTAACTCTCCATTATCGACATCTATAGAAATCAAGCCAACTTTTCCAAGGAGAACTACTAAAAACTGTAGATTAAAAAGAAAAAAATCAAGGACATTAAACAAAGTAGCCTGGATTCAGGGACCAAGACCTCTAGAAGCAAAAAGCACATTTGAGTTAGCCTGATAGAAGTCATTACTTTTCTTTTAGAAGAGCTTTCTTGAGACAAGGGGCTGATGTTGACAGACAACCTTGGGATTACCCCAGGTGAAATTCAAAACTAGCCCCGATACACAGAGGGCAAGGAGAGTCCAAAGAAAGAGGAAGACCACTCCACATTGGTAGATGGCGGGTTTAATTTAATAAGCAAGGGGATTTACATATGAAGCTTGTCTTGGGCGACCACAAGCCCAGTAAATCTCTGCACCCACTTTCCAGAATCTTAAAAGTGTGTATAGAGGCCTTCACAGGGTTCAGTCACATAAGCTGTCCAGCTGGTTTCAATGATACTTTATTTCTCAAGACTGCATCCTTAAATTGGCTCCAGCTATGGGAGCGTAGTCTTGTTTCATTTTGCTTTACTTAAGTACAACAGTCCCATCACCAGAGCAGTATTATTTGTAGGCAGATATCACCACTGTGTGACTTGGTGGGGAGGGGGGGGGGTGTGGAAACTAAATATGAACCCAACTGATGAGGGAGCATAAGGCAAGCTGAGAGCAAAGTATAGGCTAACAGCACCCCTCCCCCACCTCCCCACCCCAGGTGGGACATGTGTGATATTCCTCCGACACGTCTGGCCGCCCAAGAACAGGGAAAGGAAAGAAGGCAGATGGTTGACTGATACAGATCACAGTCATGCAGGACAGGAGTCTCCCTCAGTTTACAGATAATTTAGTAAACTGCAAGAAAAAGGTAATCTTATCCAGAGCCTAATCTCCAGAAACCTATAGACTCCGTTTCCTGGAGCCCTAATATCACCCTCCTCAAGACGTAAAGGAGTTAAAGTGCTTGCATGGTGATACAGGAAACTAAGGCAAATGAAAAATTAAATTCCCTTACTGCCCACAGCCCATTGACAAGTCCTTGAAACAGGCAGAGTGACCTCCCTCTAGGAGCTGAGCTGCCCTGATGATGACACTTTGCTGGGGCAAAAGGGAATCTTGGCCTAACGTTATCCTGACCGCCAAGGATCCTACTTTAACGTATAAAAATTCCTTTGGAAACGTCCTTTAACTGAACTCCCCCAAATGCAGGCTGGCAATCATACTCCAAGCTTATGGCCCCTGGTGTCCATCTGAAGGGTCTCATGACTGAGGTTTTACTAAAAGGTACTAAATGGTGTTTCCCTAGCAACAGACTTACTCTGTCCCTGACCCCCTACCAACCTGAGGGTATATAATCAGTTACCTGTCACAACCCCGTGCAGCTCTTTCTGCCCAGGGTCCTGTCCCCGTGCTTTAATAAAATCACCCATTTGCACCAAAGCCATCTTCAAGAATTCTTTCTTGGCCCTGGGCTCTGAACATCCCCCCCCATCCCCCCAAACCCCATCACAGCTTCTGCCATCTATTTGCTTCTGTCACATTTAACAAGACATTCATGACTATGTGAGTCTGTTTTCAGCACTCCGAAAGGAATTTCATCGAGAGATTACGATAATAGACATAATAGTGTATTAAGACGCCACAGTAAGCATCAAGCACAATATCTTAATACTGTTCCCAGAAATGTGCAAAACCCAGGGCCCCAGGCATGAACACGGGGGTCCCCCGACCCTTCCTCGGGAGAGAGGCCAGTGCCCTGAAATGCGCCAGAGCCAATAGCCCCACGAGGGCCCACTGGCTGCAGCCCGGTGGAGAGCGAGTGCGACGATGGCGCCCGCTAAAGAAAAAGGAAAAGAGAAAAAAATAAGGAAAAGAAGAGAAGAAAATGAAACAAAGAAAAGAAAAAAGAGGAAAAGGCAGGGCGCCCGCTGGCTCTGGCGAGGCGGGGGAGATGGCGCCACCAGCGCCGCCAGGGGGAGTTTCCCAGCTCCTCCCCAGCTCGCGGAGGCCCCAGGCCAAGGAGGGTTCAAAACTCCCACACAAGGGGCGCCTGGGGGGTGGCGGGCTCCGTGGGTTCAGAGCCGCACTTTGGCTCAGGTTGTGATCTAGGGGTTTGTGAGTTCGAGCCCCCGCCTCGGGCTCCCTGCTGGCAGCGCGGGATCCTCTGACCCGGCTCTCGCTGCCCCTGCCCCACTCGTGCTAGCTCTCCCTCCCTCAAAAGTAAGTAAACATTAAAAAAAAAAAAAAAAGATAAAATGAAATGACCAAACGAGTCCCTTTCACATCAAGTCTGGGCACTCTGGGCGGGCAGGCCTGGACGCAGACCCGTTATGAACGAGCGCCCTGCGTCTCTTGCTTGCCGGTGGCCTTGGGCTGCAAGGCCACAGGTTTTGGGGTCTCATCCTTCAGGTGTCGGTCTTAAACTTGGGGTGTCCCTCAGGGAGGAGCCTCAAGTTTTGAGTTCCCTCCCACGTATTGGGGTTGGGGAACAAGGGGTGGTCCTCATGGTGAGACGTGTCTCAGTCTTTCCTACCTGCTGCCGCGTGCTTTCCCTCCTGCCTGCTGATGGGAAGGCGTTTCCTCTGTCGGGTTGAAGGTTTTTCTGGGAGGAAACGATTCCGTAAAGAACCGAATTCTGCAGTTCTGTGGGAGGAGAGCAGCTTAGGGTCTTCCCGTGTCGCCATCTTGAACCCCGGCGCCTGGCACTTCTGCTGGAGAAACAAAATGGCCCACAGGGAAAATCCGTGGAAATGGTTCCTCCTGTGCCTCCCCTATTCAAACATTGCAGCCCTACGTTGGTTGCAGGTTAATAACCGAAAAATGTAGTTTTACATATGTTGTCCACGTTGTGTAGTTATTTTATGGTAGAAGGGTAAGTGTGCTATTAGCTTTCTGTCTTGTCCAAAACCAAAGCCTTATTTAATAATTGACTCATTGAATAAATGAATAAATCTTATACACACCCCCTGTGTTTTATTTTTGAAAAACGAACCAAAAAGGCAGGATTTCAAAATGTATTTTATCTAGTTCATCCCTTTTGCTATAAATCAACATCTAAAGTAAAGAACTGTTGATGAAGTCCCAATAGTTCATTCTGCAAATGACGTATGGGATAAAGGGTTAGTATCCAAAAATCTATAAAGAACTTATCAAACTCAACACCCCCTCCCCCCGCCCAAAAAAAGTAATCCAATGAAAAAATGGGCAGAAAACATGAATAGATACTTTTCCAAATAAGACATCCAGATGGCTAACAGACACAGGAAAAGATGTTCAACATCACTATCAGAGAAATAAAAATCACAACCACAATAAAATACCACCTCACACCTGTCAGAATAGCTAAAATTAACAACTCAGGCAACAACAGATGTTGGAGAGGATGTGGAGAAAGAGGAACCCTTTTGCACGGCTGGTGGGAATGCAAACTGGTGCAGCCACCCTGAAAAAGAGCAGGGCAGTTCCTCAAAAAATTAAAAGTAGAACTACCCTACAACAAAATGCTGATTTGAAGGGGCATATGCACCCCATTGTATATAGCACTGCTATCAACAATAGCCAAATTATGGAAAAAGCCCAAATGTCCATTCAGTGATGAATGGATTCAGAAGATGTGGAATATATGTATGTATGTATATGCGTGCGCGCACACACACACACACACACACACACACACACAAACACACACAGTGGAGTACTGCTCAGTGATCAAAAAGAGTAAAATCTTGCCATTTGCAACAATGTGGATGGAACTAGAGTGTATTATGCTAAGTGAAGTAAGTCAGAGAAAGACAAATACATTTCACTCATATGTGGAATTTAAGAAATACAACAGATGAACATGGAGGGAAGGAAAAATAAGATAAAAACGGAGAGGGAGACAAACCATAAGAGACTCTTAAATACAGAGACAAACTGAGGGTTGTTGGAGGGGAGGTGGTTTGGAAGATGAGCAGGATGGGTGATGGGCATTAAGGAGGGCACTTGTTGGGATGAGCCGTGGGTGTTTCACGTAAGTGATGAATCACTGGGTTCTACTCCTGAAATCAATACTACACTGTATGTTAATTAACTTGAATTTAAATGAATAAATTAAAAAATAAAACAAAAACAAAACAAAACAAATAAAGAACTCTTTAGATTTGACATTTAGTGTCTTATAAATTATCACTGCCCCTAATTTGGTTCATTCTCAAATCTAAGAAGTAGCCATATAATTTGATAAATTTGCTGAACAATAGGGCACCACGCTCAAAACCAGACACTACTCTGATCTAGCATGAATATAATTACCAAGACACTTCAGGAAACCCTCCCAACTATTGGTTTCACTTTGTTCAATATGACCATACAATTTACACTTGCCTTGTCCATAAAGATAATGAGAAATTTAACAGGAATTGGGAAATGCCACATGTATGAGTTTAATGAAGAAAGAAATAAATGAAGCAAGGTCTGGGAAGATATTTTTACTAAATTATAGTTGTTTTCTGACTACTGGCAAATGATTTATTTCATGATCTTCTCTAGAGTATTGCCAGGAATCCATCTGACACTTAATCACTATATAGATAAGAAAATCTACCTAAAAAAAAAACAAAAAAAAACCTGGTACATTTCTTTATGTCCATTCTTCTGGCCTCCTGTATGTTATTTATGGATTTACAAAACATTATCAAAATATATATTTTATATCAAATTATGAAAAGTAAATAGCAATTTTGTGTAATGGAAAGATATTTTAAATTTGAATTTACTAGCTCTTACTAGCTGTGTAATGGGTATTTATCTAGTCCTTTCAATTTCTGTCCATTATTAAATGGGGGTAACACACTTTTTTTTATGTTTGCTTTGACGATTAGGGATATATATTTGGAGGCAACTATTATATTTCAGTCTGAGAGGTATCCAAACAAGATGCCTACCTTACTAATAGTTATCATCATTCTAGTATTTTGCATGTAATTCATTTGAGTTTGGGTATTTAAATTTAAGTAGGCATATGCTTTCTCACTAGATTTTTCCTATTTTGACCTTAATTCTCTCTAAGCAATGTTTAGTGTCTTCTGTCCTGAAGATTGCTCTACCTAGAAGAGAATATATAGACTCAGAATGTAATATGTACACTTTTATTTCTCTCTTAGCATGACTTACTTTCTCAAAGAAGAGCTCTTTTCCTGTTTATTTTCTTGCTCCAAATAGATTTAACAAAATCATTTTTCTCTTCCCATATTATTAAAACTTTAATTTCATGCTGTGCTCTAAGTTCTTTCCCCCCTTCTCTCCAGAGTCCTTTCTCCTTCCTCAAGGGATTCTCCTGCAATTGTTCCTTACATGATCTTCTATAAACCTTCAGTGCGCTGTGGGGCAGCCTCATTGGTATCTCTGCAACTTTGGCCTCTTTCCACTTTGTCCTTATTTAGTTAGCTGAAAGTAGTATAGTAAGACATTTTCCCCCTCTCCCCACCTCCTTCTTCTCTCCTTTTCTTTCCTCCTTTCTCTCTTTTGAACTTCTCATTCCTCTTGAGCTACCTATGCAATATAAAAGCCTGGCTAGCAAGATCCTATCTTTTATCTTCTGACTACAAAAAAAAAAAAAAAAAAAAAAAAAAAGGGTCTGGGTGCGTGTGCACGCGCGCGTCTTTTTAATGCATGTTTACCTTTTTTACAACTAAGGCGTCAACTTCTGGAAGAGGAAAAGCCAGGTCGTCCTCTATTACATTGTTCTGTAATGAAGAGACTATCATCAGGGAGGGGGCGGGGAAGACTCAGGCTGCTCTCTAAGGAAAGGTTCTCAACGGAGTCGTTTATTATAACCGCGCTGGGGTTCTCTCGGCAGTAAGTTGTGCCCAAGAATCCACTTCCTCTCAATCCTTCCAAGCAGCCCAAGCAAATGGACTCAGGAGAGAACACAGCAACACTGACCCACAAGATCTGTCCTTGAAGCACTGGGGGCCCGAGTTGGGGACACGCGTGGACAGAGCGAGCCCAGCCCGGAGGCCGCGGGGCTCTCCCGCCGCCGCCGGGCTCCCCCGCCCCCAGGCGCAGAAAGCCCGTGGAGCCCGCACGCGGGAGCTGAGCGCGCGCCAGCAAAGCCACTGGGCATGCTCAGAAGCCGGGCAGGTTTGGGTCTGTGGCAGGCAGCTTGTGCATTACACCCGTGCTCGCCGTCCTGGGGGAAGGAGGAGGAGGAGGAGGAGCGCGGGAGGGAGAGAAGGAGGAGCGGCGAGCAGTAGCCACGACCGCCACCACCAGGCAGAGAAAGAGTTCGTGAGGAGGGAGAGACCCTCCTTCCACTTGGAGCGCCTTGTGTCTGCTTTTGGAAAGACAGAATACAAGATAAAGGAGGAGAAGGAAAGAAGGAGGGGGAAGAGTGAGGAGGGAGAGAGAGAGAGAGAGGAGAAAAAAAAGACGCGAACAGAGAGGGCCGGAGCGTGCCGGGCGCCCGAGGCGCGGGGGCGGCGGTGCCGAGCCAAGAGCGCTGCCGCTTGGGCAGGTGCCGGGCCGCTGCCTGGAGGCGGCATGTGACGCGGCCGCAGCTGCCCGCGGGCGGAGCGCTCTCGGACCCGGGAGCGCACACCGCGGGGCAAGTCGGTGCCTCCGGATCCCCGCGCTGCTGGTGAGATCGCCGGCGGCAGCCTCGCTTCTGCAAAGACGCGCGATGAACCGAAGGGCGGCTCCGGGCATGGGCGTGCGGTCCTAGGACACTCGCTCCCGGAGCGCCGAGCAGGAGGCGACTAAAGGACAGGGGACCCGGCGACCCCCGTGAGTCGAGGAGGCGCGGGCGGCCGGCGTGGGACGGTCACCTGGAGCGCAGCGGCCAGGTAAAAGACGGTGCTCGCCACCGGGGCGCTGGGCGAAGCGGGTGGAGGTAGCGGCTGACCTGGTTTCTTGCCTGATCGCGTTGCCAAGGGAGGAAAAAGTTTTCGGCCCGGGTAGGAAATGTCTTTGCTTTGGGGAATGCAAACAGGGTATTGGGGACGCTGGAGAGAGCTGGTCTGTCGATTTGGGGAGTAGGGGGGGTGGGTGATGGAAACTTGAACCTAGAGAGAGCGCGATATTGTGCGGAGTTGGAGCCTGGGACCCAGGGTGGGAATGCTGGGGTCACCGCAAGTGCCAGGAAAATGACGGGAGTAACAGGAGCGGTGGCCGGGAGAGAGCGGGGGCGCACCACTGGGCTCTCCTCGAGCCTTGCATCCTCTCTCCCCCAAATGCCGGATTTGAAGCACCAAGAGTCCGGACAAGAGGAGCTACTCGGCTTGGTGTGTGCTCGTGCGCGCGCGCCTGTGTGATGTGCGTGTGTGGCTTCCCTCAGATGATTTCCTACCGCTTTTAGGAAAGCTAAAGCAGACACCCGCCAACCTCGAAATAGGGTGGCTTGTTCGGATTGCATTTCAGGGGGCGAAGAGGCAAATTTGGCACTTAGTGTAACACCTGGGCGAAGGTGGGTAGCCCCGGTGCGCATCTTTACTGACCCAGAGAGAGTCTACACTCGCGGAGCCGTGGCCGTTAGACCGCACCGGATCTTCTCTCTGGAACCCTCCCCCAGAACAGCCTCCTTACAGCTGGGTTAATTTCTGCGTGTTTTTAAACCGTGGTGGTGTGGGGGGCGGGGTGGGGGCACAGTTGACTCGTGCAGCAAAATGCACTTGTCTTTTTCGCGCTGTGCGTGTTGGAATTGTGATCCTGTTCGGCGTGCGTGTGCATGTGTGCGACTCTCCTAGCACGCAGGTTGGAAGTGGGAGAGGAAGCAGGGGTTTGGGAATTGCACCCATATGGACAGATTACAAGAATGCAAACATTCATGTGTCTGCAAGTGTTATTTGAACCTGTCCGATGGCTGTAAGGATATGCTGTCCTCAGGCTGGCTGTGTTGCGATGTTGAACGGGATGGCTCTTCTTAGGAGGTAAATGTATGTATCCAAGCGTTTGTGTTGTTAAAGACACTGGTTATTTCACTGTATGTTTTGCACAGACCTTTTCATGCCTCTCTTGGCCTCTGAGTCCCAACAAAACAGATAGCCTGATCCCCCATTTTGGGTCTTTCTGTGTTACTATTTGAAAAATAATTTTTTTTCCAAAAAAAAAAAAAAGTATTTGTTGATTCTGCGGTTCCAAATAATTTTATATTGTGAGATCATTAAATTGCATGAAACATTCAGCACTATTTCCTGTGTTTAAAACAATGCCCCTGTATTTACTTAAGAAAGAGACCCTGCCTAAGAATATACACTTAAGAAAGGGGAGAGGTGAACCTAGGACAAATACCAGCATATAGACAAGATTGTGGTAGTCACGTATTAATTTAAAAAAAAAAAAAAACTGAGGTCTTTCTGTTCCAAACGTGGTGGGATAGATATGGCGTTGGGTGCACCCTCTTGTTATGGGAGCTGGTATTGCGAACAGTATATAGAACATGCCTGCCTTTTTTCTGTGTGCATTCAACATGCCACAGAATTGTGGTTTAGATCATACGCTCCTATCCTTGAATAGCCTATTTGAGTTTTTGTTTACATAGCTTGTCTCAATTAGCTTAATGTATAATTAGCTATTGTTGCATTAGAAAGCATGTTATTTTTAAATGGGTTTCCATATGGAAATATACCTTTAGGTTAAATTGCTGACTTAAAATTAATTACATTGCAGGTCTGATTTAGACTGTTTCTATAGGGTGGGGGGGGTTGCTAATAACATTGACTTCCAAAATGAAAATAGTACTACTGAAATGCCATTTTTAAAAAAATAATAGCAAATATTTATGCAAATAGACTTAATATTTTAAAAAGGAAAAGAGAAAAAGATTTTGAAAAGAATCTTTGACAATGTATATGTCTACTGCATGGGAAATTATTGTAAGAGGAAAGTGTAATTCGGGAAAAGGGAAAACGTGTGTGGAATTGGTCAACATATAGAGAAAGATTGATTGTGTTATAAGAGTAGTTTTGCATTAAACCCTACATTTAAACTTATTTAGGAAACTTCCTATTAAAGTTTAGTGAAATGTATGAATTGTACATTTTTCTTTTTGGGAAAAAAGGGAAATATCACATCAAAAGTATTACCAATTTCTGAAGATTATTTAGGCATACTGGGTTTTTTTAGGATGCACCCTTTTTCTTCTCCTTATAAAGACAAATGATTTACTTCCTTACAGAAAGAGTGTGTTGTTTAAGCTACAGTGTGTAAAAGCGTGAACTTCTTTTAATTGTGTTTCGGCTTTAATTGAGGGCAACCTGTTGAAAATGAGCTTGGCGGTGGGGGTGGGGGGGGGAGGATATATGAAATTCACAATAATATAAAATTTCTTACATCCCCACCAGTCCACTGAATAGAAGGAAATTTCCGTGATATAATTAAAAGCAACATTCCCTTGTGTATTTGCAAATTCTAAAGTAATAATTTTGTTCATATTTGTACCTAAAATTTCCTCTAGCATTTCCTGAGCCCACGTACTGTTCTTGCCTAATAGAGTTGTTAGCATTGGAAGAATTACTTGCCCACTCCTAAATGGCCTGGACATTGTCAGTGTAACTATTAAGGAACTGGGTCTTTGCAATGCAGGGAAGTTTATATTGAGAACAGCTGTGGTCTAGTGGCACTTCAGACATGAGATGAATGAATGGTGAATCATATGAAGAGGGAGTCTCTGGTGGGTATGCTGAGAGATGCACCTGTCATTCACTGAGGGAACCTACTTTTATGTCATAATATATTATGACCCATAGCATTATCCTCACATTGTGGTTCTGAAGCATCAGTGAGTAACTGGAAATGTTTTACTTTATGCAATATGTTTGTGAATTGAAAAATACATTTTTCGTACAGGAGAATATCAAAAAGACCTGTATGGCTCCAATAAAAAAAAATTAAGCAAATGCCTCCACCACGGTTATTTTAAAAAAATCAGCATAATAAAATGTGCCTTATGCTTAATTTTTGATGGCAGTGCTTCCCTAGATGGCCATGAAATGGTCCACTGGATTTTTTTTTTAACCTATCAATCTCATTTAGTCCAGTGGAATCCCTGCCCTAGTTGCCAGTATGAACAGAACTGGGGGATAGAATTGTAGCTTCGGTGGAAAGTTTTGATTTTAGGGGAGAAAGGTGAACAGATCACCTAATGAATTTGACAAGAGGCAAAACCTGTCAAATTGGAAGTTAATTTCTCATGTCTGACAAGACTCCATCTTCAACATTAAGGAAGGGGTTCTTGTTCAGATCAAATTAAAGACTCTGAATCCTAAATCAGTAGTTATGGCCCTTGTCTCTCCACCAGCACGCCACAGAAAGGCTGTGCAGGTGCAAAAGGCATTCCCTTTTGGTTGTAATCCCACATCCCATGTGCTCCATTAGATTTCCCCGTTCCCTAAAAAGTGCATATCCTGGGCGACTTAGACCTGCATTAGCACTGTCATCAAATAAGGAAATGAAGACAGTTTTGTTGCAGTGAAGCTATTGGAAATATTGAATCACAATGGGCCGTACAGTGGAAATGGGGTGCCCTCCCCCAGCAATTCTTTCCCCATGTGCAAGTGGAGGGGATAGCAGTCTTCCTGTCTACGTTGCAGAATGCTTTTGGCCATCCATAGCCATGACTTTTGTGGAAGTGCTTTTTGAACAATCTCTAAAGCACTATTAAATGTGGCGCACGATTTGGACCCTTAATATTATTTGATGTGGAGCCCGGAGAGCCAGAGTACAGGTTCCCCTCTGGCTAAGTAGCTGGCTGCACTTGCGTTCCCTTCTGTCCGGAAGTTTTGGCGGCTTGTAGACTCCCTGGCCTCTGGCAGGCTCTCCCCTTCCGACTGGCACTTCTGCTCTCCCACCTGTTGAGACGTCCTGCTCATGCACTCCTGAAGGCTAAGTCCTCTGGCTGGCATGCACCTTCTTTGACTTCTCTCTGCCGAGGCTGTAGCTCCCCACATCGACAGAGCCCCGGGATCCACCGGTGGTGATGGCAGGCCAACAGAAGGAATATTTGAGCTCCTGCCATCTTCTCACCAACTGTGCCAGTTCATCCTGAAGCCAGCTAGAATGTGAACACTTTGAGGAGAAACAACGATGGGGGGGAAATGGGGGAATACGATTAGACAGACAGTAGCTGGCTGATGCCTGTGGGCTTTGAGCTCTTGCCTTCCCCAGCCCTGCATTGTGTGACACTGGGAGACTGGGCTTCTGGACTCTTCAACCAGTGCACTGCAGAGAAGGGAGTGTGAGGTTCACTGGCCCTAACCCTAGTGAGCTCTAGTGTTTCCCATGCCAAGCTAGCCTCAGTTTCTCTTACTCTTGTCATATTTTCCAAGGCTAGGCTTTTCTCATGTTTGCGGTTTTAGTCCTACAGGCTTGCCTGGAAGGGCTTTAGCTGTGACCTTGGCAGTTAGCCTCACCCTTGCCAAGAACTTTTCTCCAGGAGCAAGACTGCATTCTTTCTCTTCTTAGTCTCTGATGCAACCCTAAAGTGGACAAACCCCTAGGCCTAAGGCACAGTCACCCTCCTGACAGTGTATCCTTTCTGCCTGAAGAGTCGTGCTGCCAAGTTCCAACCTGACAAATAAATTCTCCTTGTGTGTCATTGTTGGCAGGATCAAATCTCAGTTCTCCACACTCCTCCTGGCCACTGTAATTTGAGTTGCTGACTATCCACTACAGAATTAATTCTTCATTAGGTCATTTGTTCTGGCCTAGCCCTAGCTTATTTCCTGTCCCCAGTGTTCCCTTGAAATCTGGCACACCAGCTGAGCCCTGACATATTCTACCTTCAGTCACCTCTACTGCAGGAAGTAGAGCTAGTGTAGACATCCTGGGTCAGGCAGGATATCCTCCCACTACTGCTGTGCAGATAAAATTCAGGTAGGATCAAGCCAAAGTAAAATACTGCCAGCAGGCTGTAAAGGACCATGCGTTTATGGTTGTGAGGTGTTCTTCTGCTGAGGCCTTTTAATTTATCACAGGTAGCTATGGCCATGGAATTAGATTCACACCAAAATATCCTGCCAGTAAGCTTTAGGGAAAGGGACCTATGGACAGCCTTTGTCCATTTTTTTTCAACTTCTCACTTTAGAGTAGTGATATTTGCTCTGGACTTGCCCATGGAACCAAGTCTGGAGAGAGACCCCGTTACTACTCAACTAAGAACCACTTCTTGCCCATGGCCATTTGGAGTTTCATCTTGCCGGCTCTTAACCTCCCGTGGGGCCCAATCCAGTTGTATTTTGCAGAATCCAAGAATCCACATAAATTTCAAATATTACTGGGTTCTATGTGTCTGTGTATCTATTTATATGTGTGTGTATTCATTGAGAAGTGTTCAACACAGTGATTTTTTTGTTATTTTCAATTTTTTTCAGTTCAACATAGTCTAAAAGCACAACTTCTCTCATGTGCAAATCCCTCAAATTATCTGCATTGAAAAGAAGTTCTCATACATGAAATGGATGCAGAGATCCTCCTGTCTAGTTTGCCTGTGACTCCTCACGTGATAATGACATGTGCCATGTGCATTATTGTCAGAAGGGAGACATTTGGGAAAACTGGAATTGCCACAGTATCCCTTCATATGAAGTCCTCCTTTCTTCCCTCCTCACCCCCAAATCCTCAGCCAACCTCTCTCAACTTTCCTTGAATGCAGCTATCATTCTGTTTTCCTTGTGATAAATTATTTTAAACCCTTTAGTTCATGTAATAGTAAGAAAACTTGTCTAAGCAACTATAAGCCTCATGTACTTCCTCCAAATTCTGGTTGTACCCTCTATCTTGAATAGTAAATGTGGCATTCGAGGATAACCCAGGTAGTATTTATGAAGTTAACTTCATGAGAGTATAAATAAATTTTAATTTACTTGCTTGAGTAGGATGAGTCTATCCATCTGCCTTTCTTTCTCCTTCCCTGTTGCTTTGTCTATCTATCTATCTATCTATCTATCTATCTATCTATCTATCTATCTATCATCTGTCTATTATCTCTCTGTATGTCTGTGTATCCATCTCTGTGTTCCGCTTACACATGTGGGTGTACATCTCTGTGGTATTTCTCCCTGACAGTGTTCAGTGTTATCTAATGTGCCGGGTACCACAGACATCCTTCTTTGGATTCACAAGAGGGTGAGTCCAGGGCTGTGCCTTCCAAGAGTTTATGATCTGCGTGTGTTGAGAGCAGCTCCAGAAATCTAAGAGTTGGAAGGTGATGTCAGGTGTCATATTGATTTACTATGGCTTAAAACAAAATAAATGTTTCCTCTCATAATTCTGGAGAGCAGAAGTCTGAAATCAAAGTGTGGGCAGGTGCACAGTCCTTCCAAAGCCTCCAGGGGAGAATCCTTCCTTGTCACCCACAGCCTCTGATGGCTGTCTACATTCCTTGACTTGTGACTGCCTCTAGTCTCTGCCTCTGTGGTCACATCACCACCTCTTTTTCTGTGTGCCTCCTCCTCTGTGTTCCTGTCTTACAGGGATACATGTGATTGCATTTAGGACCCACCCAGAAAATCCAGGATAAGCTCCTCCTTCTGAAAGCCTTAATGTTATCATACCTTTTACCACATAAAGTAGTATTTACAGGTTTCGGAAATTAGGATGTGGACATATATTTTGAGAGGACACCATTCAACCAGCTACAGATGTCAGTGATGAACCACATTCTACTTTGTGATTCCCTGTTGAATTGTGCGATCTGTGAGCTCTGAGAAATGAATTTATACAAGGTGGCCTTTTCCATTTTCAGACAGCCCTGAGCAGATTCTCCTTATGTTGAGCCAAAAATCTAATTCTTACTGTTTGCCCTCCTAATAATTCTGAGAATTATGATGAGACTACTTCTCATCTTTTCTCCATAAGCAAATCTTTAAAGTTCAACAGTTTAAAGTTCATTCAACCTGGTCTCTTACGCCCCTTCAGAATTTTCATTTTCGTTCTTAATCTTTTCATTCGTGCTCAGTGCCACCTCCCTCCACCCCCAATTTCACTACCCTGCGACCCTAACCTTTTGCTCTCTAGCTTCCCTCCTCACCAGGAGTAAAACCACTACCAAAAGTCACCCCTGACCTCTTAGTCATAAAACAAGTAGCCCTTCCCCAGGTGTCCCCTTTAGTCTCTTAGCAACACCTGTACCTCTCTTTATTTTCAAAGCATCGTATTTCCCTGGCTCTGTCTCTCTTGTGGTTCCTCTGCCTTCTCCCAGCTTCCCTACCCCATCTCCTGAGCGGAGTGAGACTCTCCAAGAATTTCTCTTCTGTTGACCCCCATGCCTTCCTCGCCCCCTCCTCCCTTGGTAACTGCACTTGTTTTCATGGCTTCCAATGCCTCCTGTGTGGAGCACACCCATTCATGGTCTCCACGCCCAGCTTGGCTTCTGGAAGGAGTGTTTCCATGAGTTTGCCGGACAGCACAGCCTTCATCTGTTTCCTCCTCATCCTGCTCCTCTTCGATTTCCTATTTCTATAAATAGCATGGCCATCGTACAACTCAAAATGTCTGAGTAATCTTGATTTATTCCCTTCCATTGCCTCCCACATTTAGTCAGATGCCAAATTGTAATAATTCAACCAAGTAATAGCTCAAACCTCTTGGCTTCTTTTCTTCCCTATCACCAGCACCTTGATTTATTGCTTTTCCAACTTTATTGTGCATTCAGATCACATAGAGATCTTGGTAGAAGGCAGACTGATTCGGGAGGTCTGGGCTGGGGCCTGAGAATCTGCAGTTCTAACTAGCCCAGGTGATGCGAATGCTGATTCGAGTCACCTCGTTCATCCAGTCTCTGGGCCTCCCAGATGACTGTGCCCTCTTCTCATCCATTTTATACAGATCACTTTTATTGAAGACCCAATCTGATCGTTGTTTTCTCCTATCCTCACAAAACTTCTTTGACATCCCCTTCTATTATTATTGAATGACAATTAAATGTATTCTATCAGCATTCAACTAGCATTCCACTTGTTCCATAGCTTGGATTTACATTTTAAATTCAATCCCAAGTCTCAAGGTCGCCTCTCACGGTACCCTTGGCACTTGCTGTTGTGTATACGCTCTGCCATTTCCCTGACTTTCATGTGTTCTCAGTGCTGCACAAAATGCCCTTTCTTCCATATCCTCATGGGCTCGGATTTTAGCAGTTTGTCAAGGATTGCTTGAACTGACATTTCTTACCATGAATTCATCTTTTAGTACTTTATCAGACATTCAGTGTCATCACCGGTCACATTTACTCGTGCGTGCATGTGTGTGTGTGTGTGTGTGTGTGTGTGCGTGTGTGTGTAAATTATTTCAGATACTGGAGTGTGAAGTCCTTTGAGGACACTGTGTCTCATTTGTCCTTTATTGCCCTAAAGTACCCTGCGTGGAGCCTTCCTCCGAATGCTCAGTATACTCATCAACCTATAAACTGTGTAAATATACTGTATTTGTTGCTTTCTCATTATGTAAGTAATAGGGATTACACTAAAAATCAAGCATTACAACAATGTATATGACGTCAAAAGTAAAACCAAAAAGTTCACCATGACCTAATATCCCCTAAAAAACCATGGTTAACAATTTGATGCAAAATCCTTTAATACTTTTTTTTAAAGCAAGCTCTGCACCCAACGTGGGGCTTGAACTCATGACCCCGAGATCGAGAGTCATGTGCTCTACTGATTGAGCAGCCAGGCGCCCCAATCCTTTGATATTTTTCTATATACATCCTCACGTTTATTTTATACAAAACTGAGATAATAATAGATTTTTGTGACCTGACTTTAAATGTAAATCTACCTCTTCCTGTTTTTTTTTTAAAATCTGCAATGTATTCCAAAAGATCTACTGATTTCCCTGCATAAAAATCAATCCACTTAAGATGGCCCAGTGGTATAGAAATATGTTTGCTTTGAAATTCTGATCAGTTAAGCATGTCTTTATTCAGCACTTTCTCTGCCCCCAGGATTAGACACTTAGGATTTACGAGAGTAAGACATAATACTGCCCCAGAGGGCACAAGCTGTTCACGTCCCTTCAGGCTGATGTTGGACCATAGACTGGTGGTGATGTAGTGACCACTCAGGTTTGATGCCCTGTACTTTCAGATAGTTGAATTTCATATTGAAATTTAAACTGTCACATGCTTTATATTTTAATAGTTTTTTTTAAGTTTATTTTTTAGTTTTTGAGAGACAGAGGGAACGTGCGTGCAGGTAGGGGAGGGGTAGAGAGAGACGGAGACAGAGGATCTGAAGCGGGCTCCTGGATGACAGCAGAGAGCGTGATGTGACGCTGGGCTAGATCTCACCAACCATGACATCATGACCTGAACTGAAGTCAGACGCTTAGCTGAATGAGCCACCCAGGCGCCCCTAATCTTTCACATACTTTAGATCTGTGGAAAGCGGATGATTCATGTTGAAATCTGAATGTGGATATATTTATTGAAGACACACATATAATGTATATTAGTTTTTGTTTCATGAATGAATGTAATCTTGGAGTAAAAAAGCCCAGAAAATCTTTTTCCCCCAGAAATTCTTTAACAAAGATTTAATAAAATCATGTTGTATATTTAACAAAAGTGCAATTTAGAGAGAGGAAGGGCAAAAAAAAAACCCCACAAAGTCATATGAGCTATGTTTTAGAATGCCAATAAATGAATGCACAATGTAAGACATTGATTGAAAAGAAAATTCCTATAGAAGTCAAAATCAAAATTCCTCTAAGGATTTTGGAGAGACAGCTCCAAATGACGAATGTTTGTTACTGTGACCGTTATTTGTCAATTTTTGAAAAATCAGTTTTGCGGTAGAATTCTGGAAGTTCGTTTTGCCTGGGTAGTGGGTCAGGTGGAGTATGTAGGGGGAACCTACAGTTATCATTGAAGCTGGCTATGTCTCATGAAGAAAAAACCTAAAAGCAGAATGCCAGACAATAAGGGGCTGATGCTTAGACATGTGTGAGGCTGCTGTGGTCTGAGTTTGTGAAATTGTATGAAGAACACTTCTAGATCGTATCTCTTCTATTTGAGGAAAATGAGGTCCCAAGACTTTGAGTGATTCACCCAAGGACACAAACTTAACAAGCCTGGGTCTTTGGGCTGCACATCAGGGTTTCTCGGTTCTTCCAGGGAAGAGTCATCCCGCCTGCTGTCTGTGTGTGTTCTCGCCCCTGGAGATCTCAGCTGCACTTAGGGCTTCGGTGACAGCAGACCCAGGTCCGTTCCCTTGAGTGCGGGACATCCATTTCTGGCACTCTGCTGGACATTTCCACAAAGGATATCCACCGGGCACCTCTCACACCCTGTTTGGACATTGGAACCCATCACCTTTCTCTGAAATACACCATTCTGCCTGGTTTTCCTGTATTAGCTGATTGCATCAGTCCCCCTAGGATCTCAGACCTTTTGCCACTGTATTTCCTTTATACCCTCACTCTGCACATGCAGTTTCCACATCCTAACAGATTTTCTTGAGCTGTCTCATCCATTCCTTCCCTCCCCTTCCCACTGCCTTTCCCATCTCCCCCTCACACAGTGCCCATGGCCTCGAACGTGGCTCCCTGCTTTCATTCTGCTTTGGCTTTTCCCTATTCTGTAACGAGGTCAAAGTCATTCACATTTGGCTCTATGCAACTGTCCATACGGTCCTCCTTGCCTCCCTCTGCTACGGCTCTTAGATCCATGTCAGCCTGCTGGGGAACCCTCTCACTGGCCCCCATTCTCCTTCCTCCGGGTGTCTGTAGAGACCCCCCCCATGCTTCCTGACATTCTACTCCTGCTCTGACTGTTAGCAGACCCACAGATGCTAGAGGCCTGCCTCCCCAGACAAAAGTCACCTTTTCAGTCCCCATGCCCCTTTAGTGTATTAGTCCCATGCCCGCTATCACATTTGCCACATATGTTTGCGCTAGAATAAGTTATGTGAATAACTGTCTTTTCCTTTAGATTTTCCGTGTCTCATCAGGACCCACCATTATTTATTTTTCGATGCCTAGGACTTCACGCTGTAAAGTCCAAACGAGAAGATCTCGAAATCTGTCCCTGTATGGGCAGAGATTTTTATGTTATGTTTTCCTCGCCAGCATCTCCCATGGGCCAAAAACAGTGCTTGGCACATGATAGACTCTCGTTATGTGCTTGTTGTTGAGTGAATTCCCTCTCACTTTTCCCCTTGCGGGGCGGGGAGGGGGGGCTTGAATTAAATCTCAGGTTTACCAGTTTTCAGTGCATCTTAATAATGACAAAATAGCTGACATGTTTATAAACAGTAACCAGTTCTTGATGAGTATCATACAGAACATAATAGAATTATCCCAGGCCAGACCCAGAGTGTCGCTTGGGGGGTTGTCTGTGTAGATATAATGGTTACGCGGGTGACCCTAACATTTTGAGAGGTATAATCCTTTCAGAGAACCACCTCCAGATGTGGCTCCTCTCACCGGCCAATGCTGATTGTACTTTTGAAGTAGTCATTATTGGTCGAGCTTCCTAAGTAGCGGCTTCTCATGGGGATTCTTGTAACCACCGGACAGGTTTAGAAATGGTGATGTTTCTAAAGCCATACATAGCCCAGGATTGAGTGCCCCAGAATTCTCTGGGGGTGGCTGTTAAAAATGCATTCTTGGGGATTGAAACCAGACCAGCCGAATCAGGTTCTGTCAGTCTGCATTTCAAATAAATACCTTGAAGGATACTTACGCTTGCTCAATTTTAAGACCCACTAGTGAGGATTAACAGCGAACAGGAGGGAGACAGACATAGAAAGAAATTGAGAAAGAAACATTTTCTTTCTTTCCTTTTTTTTTTTTTTTTTTTTTTTCTGTGTAGATTGTGAGTAGCCTGGTTGGCAAGGGGTGCATTATCTTAGGCTGTTCTCTCTGGTAAGATGAGTCATATTCAATTTAGGGTGTTTCTCAGGCTGTGAGGAAGGGTGGAGTGCTCTTTTCCACTGGAATTTAAACACAATCGAGCAAGGACTGAGATCTCAGGTGTAGAAATAAGATGAAACTGTTTCCATCAAATGTCCTCCACTGTATCTAAATATATTGTTGTATTTAAAAAATACGGATATGTGTTCATAGGTGGTATTAAAACAGAAGTTCTGATCTCGAATACAGGAAGTCCTTGACAATTTTTTTTCTTTGTTTCTTGATTTATATTATGGAGCTATTATACGCAGACCATATATTTGCATGTATTTAATGCTATATTTAAGGATTACCTTTCTGAGAAAGTATATCATATGCATTACTGATATGAAGAAGATAATGTCAGGAAAGTGAGACGGTATAGTCTAGAACTGCTACCTATGTGCCTAATAATTCAATTATTGTAAATATTCATAGAATAAGCATAGATTCATTTTACTCATTGATTAAAGGTCATTCCGTCTAGATCATCTAGAAATAAATAAGTTTTAAAAAGCGTATGTAATACATTTCATAGTACTTCACAAATTTAAAGTATTATATTAATTTCTAAGACAATTAAACAAAATTATCAATCACTCTGTTCCGATCTGTTTCCAGTTCCTCTACTGCCATTCACTAGCTCATTAAATTTATCACGTTCCTAAATTGTTTCAGGCACTGTTCTAGGTGCCAGAGATAAGGAGAGAAATAAACAGGACAAGATGCTGCTTTCATGAAACTTCTGTTTTTGTGAAAATCCATAGGATCTAGACATAAGATCTACAAGTTTCATGAAATTTCTGTTTTTGTGAAAATCCATAGGATCCATAGCAATCCATAGACTCCATAGGATCCCAAGGGGTTTTACACAGGCCTTCCTTAACTTGATGTCAAAGTCAGAGAGATATGGGTATTACAGTAGCATGGTCACTTAGATGTGTGACCTTCCTAGGTTTCACTTTTCCTCTATCTTTTAAGCTTAGAGCTTAGATTGGATTTTTCTCAAAAAAATATATGTGTATATATATGCATGTATATATGCATACATATAGACTGTTTTCTAGAAAAATTAGGCTGCCGATTCTGATTTTTGCCACTAGATGGCAGACATCAGCATTTGTGTCCAATGAATGGGTCAAGTCTTGAAAAATTAAAATGAGGTTCAAAACGAGTCACTTGATATGGGGAAATGTTGTTAGTTCCATGTGAGGGAGAGGGAGGAGTTGCTGTTATATTCCATAGATTTCATGCTTTAAATATGGTCATTCTTTACTCTCTGGCATTTAGTTTGTTGTTTTGTTTTGTTGGGATTTAGTTTTTAATGTGGCTATCTGCTCTTTCTTTCCAAACACAGGACAGCCCATTTTTGAAACCTATGTTGAAAGTCACGTGTATTGCTGGAATTATGATATAAGACATTATCTCTAATATCTTATAACCTTATAATATCTAAGTTATGATATAATAAATATATGAAATATAAGATATTAGCTAGAATAAAAATTCCCTAACATACCTTGACCAGTGTTTCTTACATATGAAAAAAATTAAAATAGACTTTGCAAGTTGAAACCTAGATGAACACATTTAGTAGCTGTAGGGAGTAGACTACTATTCCAAATGTGTGAGAAACAAAGGTTTCATTTGTGTGTGTGTTGGGGTGGGGGGTGACAGAAGAAACAAAGATACTAGAAACCTTAAGCCTGACTAATTAATTTTATCTGCCATTGGTTATAGGAATCCAAAAAAAATCAAATATAAACAAGTTATATCAGGCAACTCATATGTGTAAACCAAGATTAACATTACCATTACAGAGTAGAAAGCTGGCCCAGATCCTGCTAATGAAGATCCCACCAATGTATCTTCTTTTTAGCACAGAAATAACTAACCAGGGGCTCCTGGGTGGCTCAGTTGGTTAAGTGTCTGACTCTTGATTTTGGCTCATGTCATGAGCTCTCTGTGCACAGAGCCTGCTTGGGATTCTCTCTCTGCCCATCCCTCTCTCTCCTTCTCTCTCTCTCTCTGTCTCTCTCTGTCTCTCTCTCCCTCTCTCTCAAAAATAAATAAATATTAACAAAAAAAGAAATAACTAACCAAAGCATGACATTCAGTGTGTCTTTTAGAAGACTGAAGGCGCCATCTTGTTTGTTTTCCAAGTCCAAACCAGACCAAGCTATAAAGTGGTGCCCACTGACTCTTTAAAATTTTAGAAAGCCAATACCAACTGTAGATGCTGTTTTTGACCTCCAGAGCAGCTTGGAAATAATTGTTTTAAGGCAATGAGGTTCAGAAGGGGAAAATGTGTAGCAAACTCTTGCCCTTAGATATGTGTTTATAACCTATAAAAGTGTTAATTGGTGAAATAGAATTATCTGAGCCAAGTTGTTCTTGGGATTTAAAGGGTGGGGAAGCCAAATCTTTTTGGAGGGATTCCAGGAACTTCTTAGTTAAAGGAATTTCACTTGAGAAATACTTTAAAGGACTGGTAAGGTTTAAATAGGCAGATATGCAAGGTACACTAATTAGGCAAAACTTACCTTACATGTGGAAACTCTTTGCTATTTTTTGTCTGTGTCAGGAACATTCCATCTCAGAGTCTTTGCACCTGCTATTCCGTTTGGAACACTCTTTCTGGAAATCTGTACAGCATGCTTCTGCACCTACTTTAGGTTTTTCTCAAATGTCACTTGATCAGGCCAGCATTTTGTGACCACCTCATCTGAAATAGTATGAATTCTCTTCCACTATTCACTGTCTCTTCAATCTCTCGTCCTTTTCTTCATAGTATTTATCACCACCTGACATCATGTGTATTTATTTTTTCATTTATTGCCTGTTTATAATCCACATAATATGAGCTCTCTGAGACCAAGAATTTAATTTTTTTTAAACTGGTAAATCTCCAGTTCCTAGAACACTGCCTGACCCACCATAGGCTCTTAACAAACACTAACCGAATAAGCGAATACTCAGTGCCACTTTTGCATTTCTTGTCACATAAACACTGATAAACTTACCCCGTATTGTCCATTCAGCCATGGCCCTTTCTTTTGTACATTCATAATAAAATCATCACTCATAGCATCATTTACAGTGAAGTATAGAATTATAGATGTGCAGAACAATGAAATAAACTAGCACATTCACTCAGATTTACCTGATTATGCCTAGCCTTGTTTCTAATAATGTTATTTCCCCTATTTTCCCATTAGAATTACATAAGAGAGAAGCAACTTGCTACCTTCTAATTTTTTAAAATTTTATTGTGCTCACAATAAATAAATAAATAAATAAATAAATAAATAAATAAAATGTATTAAATAAGTGCTCACTTAATTATAAGCATATGCACTAAAAAGGAAGTCAAGAAATTCTTTGGGTTATAAAATGGAAGGGGAAGTCGAAGGACTTTTCTGAGTTTGATTCTGTGGCGTAATTAGGAAGTCACCAGTGAGTACCTACTATGTGTCACTGTGCAAAAAGTGACATAATCACAAGTGTGTTGGCCCGAAGTACCACAAGATACTTAATTTTCTACGTTACTTGGCTAATATGCTTTCTAGCAGTTTGGTGATTCTGAGGCTCTTAAAAATAACCAAGTATCATACTCTGTTAGGTTTTTCACAGCAAAATCTAGGTCTTGACATATTGCCAAACATACTTGAAAATAATGTATTCTATTTTTTCATTCATCAGATTTTTTTTTTGAGCAACTGCCCATGCCAGAATGCTGTTCCACGTCAGGGATACAGTGATGCCGAAAAAAGACAGGGTCTTGCCCTCAAGAGGAGTTTCAAGCTTCAGTGAATCAACTAATTGTTCTTGCTATTGAAAAGTAGCTTTAAAAAAATGTAATAAGAGTATAATAAATATAATATAAATATTATAATAAGTAATCTGGCTTGAAGGGTGCTGATCCGTGGGCATCACCGTGAGATTGACATTCCTAATATGGTAAATTTTGCTCTGATGATGGTGGGATAGGAGGCATTCCCTGGAGACGCTGTTTCTCTGGAACCTGCAGATCAAAACGCACACACACTCGACTGTGTGAACCATCTTAGCAGCACCCAGAACTCGGTTGGGGCTGAATCTCTCCCATCTCTCAGGTCTTGAAACCGTATGTGTAGGTGAGAACTTTTGTCTGGGCTCTGAATCAAAGTGGGAAACGATGCTTGTACAGGCATGGTTTCAAAACAGGTATTTGGAAGTTAGGAAAATATTTTACTGGAATCACACAGAAGCTATTGTCCAATAGAATGTGAGGTTGTCACAAGCTTGACCTCTTGATCGCTAAAAGGACAGTGAGATGCTTGGAATTGGTAGCAAGAGATTCACTGAGGGGCGCCTGGGTGGCTCAGTCGGTTGGGCGTCGGACTTCGGCTCAGGTCATGATCTCACGGTCCGTGGGTTCGAGCCCCGCGTTGGGCTCTGTGCTGACGGCTCGGGTCATGATCTCACGGTCCGTGGGTTCGAGCCCCGCGTTGGGCTCTGTGCTGACGGCTCAGAGCCTGGAGCCCGCTTTGGATTCTGTGTCTCCCTCTCTCTCTGACCCTCCCCTGCTCATGCTCTGTCTCTCTCTGTCTCAAAAATAAATAAAGGTTGGGGCGCCTGGGTGGCTCAGTCGGTTGAGCGTCTGACTTCAGCTCAGGTCACGATCTCGCGGTCTGTGAGTTCGAGCCCCGCGTCAGGCTCTGGGTTGATGGCTCAGAGCCTGGAGCCTGCTTCCGATTCTATGTCTCCCTCTCTCTGACCCTCCCCCGTTCATGCTCTGTCTCTCTCTGTCTCAAAAATAAATAAACGTTAAAATAAATAAATAAATAAATAAATAAATAAATAAATAAAGGTTAAAAAAAATTAAAAAAAGAGATTCACTGAATAGAGAATATCTTTTGTTAAAACAAAATCAGTGATGTAGATACTAAAGCAATTTTCATTTGAGGGCATCTGCTGCTCTAACCTTTTGAAGAACATTTTGCTGTATGGTATCAGATGGCTGATATTAACCTTAAAATGTTTTGTTGTTGCTGTTTTTTAATAGTTTTTTTAAAGTTTTTGTTTTATTCTTATTTTTGAGACAGAGAGGGCCAGTGTGAGAGAGGGGCAGAGCGAGAAAGAGAGAGAATCCCAAGCGGGCTCCACACTGTCAGTTCAGAGCCTGATGTGGGGCTCAAACTCACAAACTGTGAGATTAGGACCAGAGCTCAAATCCAGAGTCAGGCACTTAACCAACTGAGCCACCCAGGCATCCCAACCTTAAAAATGTTTTTAACCACAAAATGCTGTCATGCTCCCAGAATTATAAGGTCCTTCTCAATTGTTACCAATTTCCATTCTGAAGCTCTCCCACCATTATTTTCCCTCTTAACCTTCTTTTAATTAAGTGTTTCTTATTTGGACTTTTTTTGGTCCTAATCTCTGTAACCCATGAAAATTTAATACCATGCATTCACTGTGTAGCTGTTTGTAAAATGTGGCCATTCAGAGATTTGGAAACCATTGCAATCTCTAAAACTTTTTTTTTTTTTTTTCCCTCTAAGAACGCATTTTAAAGGCTGGGTATGCCCTTACATACTTTGATCATTTACCAGGACAGTATCAAGGCAAAAGTGGTTCCATGGCCCCTCACACTTCATGGTGCTTTTAGTCTCCTTTGCCGTTCCCCAGAAGAGTTCTGTACCGTTGACGTGATTCTCTCATGGAAGCATGCAGGATCCCTTCCCCACCATCTCTCTGCTGGAATCCTCTGATCCCTCAGGACTCGTGCTAGAGTGGACGCATCTGCTGTCCCTAAAAAAGGATTTCCAGTAAACCTCTACTACACCCTGGCCCCTTAATACTGGGTTTTTGAGCAGTGGAGAAGGTCAGTGTGTTCTTCTGAGGCACAATAAGAAAATCCAAGCACAATTTTATTTATTTTCCAGCTTCTTACTGCTTTTCTCTAGCTCCACTGCTGTGGGTGTCCTTAAATTTGCTTTGTTCTGCCTGGCAAATCTGCCTGTTCTCACCACCCAAGTACACTTGAGATAAAGGGAAGCCTAGATAGGGCCACTCTGTTTTGTTTTCTTACACGATTTACACAGTTGTTGCATTCCTGTGTCATCAAAGAGTTTTGAAGCTTTTGTAATACCTCAGTCCTTCACAAAGTCCCATGGTTCCCAAGGCTATGAGAAAATTATAGCAGCCCTCAGTGCCCCAGGCCTCCCAGCTTCCCAGTCTTAACAGGTGAGCATTTTTAACTCTTTAGGCTGTTTTTTCCCCCTCTTATTTACTTTCATATTTGTAAATACCATGCTTCGACTGATGTGTCTTACTTTTTGGCTTTTAGTTTTTTCAATAACTTTTTAATGTTTATTTTTGAGAGACAGAGAGAGAGTGAGCATGAATTGGGGGAGGGGCAGAGAGAGAGGGAGACACAGAATCCAAAGCAGGCTCCAGGCTCCGAGCTGTCAGCACAGAGCCCGATGCAGGGGTTGAACTCACAGACCACAAGATTATGACCTGAGCCAAAGTTGGCCACTCAACCTAGCCAGCCACCCAGGCACCCCTTACTTTCTGGCTTTTAGAATTTACTTCTTACTATAGAAAACCTCCATCCTTATACTGAGAAAATCACATTAAAATTTTGGTTATATGAATATTCAATATTAACATGTTTTGACTATATAAATGTAACCATTTAGTGAACTTCTTATGATATTTTCTCTTTTTGTATTTTTTTTTATTTTCTAGGAAGTAATACTTGTCTCATGTTCTCCCTTTCTCTCTCCCTCCCTTTCTTTCTTCTTCTTCCTTCCTTCCTTCCTTCCTTCCTTCCTTCCTTCCTTCCTTCCTTCTTCCTTCCTTCCTTCCCCCTCCCTTCCTCCCTTTCTCCCTTCCTTCCTCCCTTATCCCTTCCTTCCTTCCTTCCTTCCTTCCTTCCTTCCTTCCTTCCCCCTCCCTTCCTCCCTTTCTCCCTTCCTTTCTTCCTTCTTCCTTCCTTCCTTCCTTCCTTCCTTCCTTCCTTCCTTCCTGTCCTCTTTCATTTATTAGGAGCGTTCCAGAACTGTTTGCTCTCTAGACCTGCCATATATCTGCACTCTTAAGATATTCCTTCACTCTACTCTTCCCTGAATTACCCCTTTTCTTCAGAGTTCCTCAATTTTACCATCTGTAATATGAGAAGGATAATTACTATTCCTTGCCTCTTCTGGTTATCAGGAAGATTAAACTGAGTATATGTATAAGCCCTTAAGTAGAACTTGAACGTGGTACGTGCCTCAAAAAACAGTGTTATTATCACTGCTGTATCTACTGTTCTGTTGTTATTTTTCTATTATTATCTTACCAGTCTCATCACCGTCTCTATGGCATGATGTGAGTAGAGTAAGAGATTATTGTAGAATAAGTTAAGAGTCTTGCAGAATGATTATGTAGCCATAATTATTACAATTACTATTAATGGTACTGCATACTTCTTTCATGGATAAATCAGAGCAGATACCTCATGGAGGAGAGTCTGGCTGAGGGTTGCTGGCTGACCGCTGCTGTCCAGACCTCGCTTGTACTTTGACCCTCAAAAGAAAGGCCCATTTCCTGGGAGGGTTAGAACTGAACCGTAATCCAAATTGAAATTAAACCGTCACGACTTTTAATAGTCTTCTATATTTTTTGTGAACGTCAGTCAACTACTTCAATATTAATTTGAATGAAACTGTAGAACATAAAAGCATGAATGGCTGTGTTGAAACACAGAACTCACTTGCACAGGTTATTTAGCTAATTAATTAAAGGGAAGGACTCAGGGTGCCTAGGTGGCTCAGTCGGTTAAGCATCTGACTTCGGTTCAGGTCATGATCTCGCGGCTTTGTGGGTTCAAGTCCCTGCGTCGGGCTCTGTGTGGACAGCTCAGAGCCTGGAGCCTGGAGCTTGCTTCGGATTCTGTGTCTCCGTCTCTCTCTGCCCCTCCCCAAGTTGCACTCTGTCTCTCTCTCGAAAAATAAATAAACATCAAAAACAATTTTTTTAATAAAGGGAAGGACTCAAAAATAAGTGGATTTAGATGTTACTGTGCAGTTAGAGTGGTTTGGGGGTATAGAGAATACACAAGACACATAGACACACACTTTTTTAAACTAAAGAAGTAGACATCAGCTTGTTTTCTGTTGTTCTTATTTCCATTGCAAATGTTTACTTGGGTAGTTTTAAATCATATGAATGATACCAGAATAATGCAGACCCAAGGTGGGGAGTGTTTGGTGACAAGAAACGAGGGTTCTTGTCTTGTCTCAGGTTCTCCCTGAGAATGTTCTCCCTGAAGTTCAAAAAGAATTTGAACCTAGGACCTCGTCATTTGTGGTAATTTTGTGAGCAATCCCGGAGTTTGCTGTGTCTCTGTAGCTGAAAATCCAAATGTGTTTGAGTGGGTGGTGGGGCACTGGCTCACCTCATCACTGCTATGTTTTGTTTTGTTTTGTTTCACTACTATGCTCTTTGTTTCATCTAATCCTTGGTTTCTTTTCTATTCACAATTAATTTTATACTGAACACACATGCTTTGTGACAGCTGAATACTTGTTTTTGACGTCAATCAAAAGAATAATTCTACGATGAATCACACAAGTGGCTTACCTTTTTTTTTTAACTTTTATTTATTTTTGAGACAGAGAGAGACAGAGCATGAGCAGGGGAAGGTCAGAGAGAGAGGAAGACACAGAATCCAAAGCGGGCTCCAGGCTCTGAGCTGTCAGCACAGAGCCCGACACGGGGCTCAAACTCACGGATTGTGAGATCATGACCTGAGCTGAAGTCGGACGCCCAACCGACTGAGCCATCCAGGCGCCCCTGTGGCTTACCTTTTTTTTAAAGGGGTTCATCCCTTCCTTACTTCGATTTTAACAAACCTAGGTAATTTTTAATACTCACTTAGGTTGCATCTACCTCAGGCAAGTGTTTCCAACAGTTTGATGTTATTTGGAACACACTTTCCAAGTTGCCTGTGCTATGTGACATTCAACAAACATCAGCCTCTACCTTATGTTTGCTCCAAAGCAGGTAGTAAAACAGCTGGAACAGAACAAAATAGTTCAGATCAGATAACATCCATTTCAGAAAAATGGACTAGCATAGATAGTACACTTAATTTCATATATTTTCCTAAATTCAATTCAGCTGAGATCAAGGAGGATTGATTCAATATATAGAGTAGAAACTGAACATGCATTTTATTTTATGATCAGTTTCTTGGGAGCTCCTGCCTTTATGGAACATATGGCTAGTAGTGGAAATACTGGTGGTGGTGGTGAGTTGTAGGAAACCAGCTTGACCCTTTTTTTTTTTTTAATGTTTATTTATTTTTGAGAGAAAGAGACAGAGAGCGAGTGGGGAGGCGCAGAGAGAGATAGGAAGACACAGAATCTGAAGCAGGCTCCAGGCTCTGAGCTGTCAACACAGAGCCCGACACAGAGCTCGAACTCACAGACAGTGAGATCATGACCTGAGCCAAAGTCGGACGCTTAACTGACTAAGCCACCCAGGCGCCCCAAGCTTGACCCTGTCATACAGAATGATTCACTGTCAATAATATAAACACTAATATTTACCCAAAAAATGCTGGGTGCTTGCTCTGTGTTAGAACAGTGCTAAGTATTTCCTTTGTAATATCTCATTTGCCCTTAAAACAATACTGCAAGGTAGGTATCCTGTCTGATTAATAGGTGAGCATAATAAACCACACATACGCTAAATAACTTGTCCAGTCCAGGTATGACTGTGGTTTTGGTTAAAGGTATTTGCAATCTCCGGACTAAAAAATGAAACTTATTGTGGTGCCTAGGTGGCTTAGGCAGTTAAGTGTCCGACTTTGGTGCAGGTCATGATCTTACAGTCTGTGAGTCTGAGTCCCATGTCAGGCTCTGTGCTGACAGCTCAGAGCCTGAAGCCTGCTTCAGATTCTGTGTCTCACTTTCTCTCTTCCCCTTCCCCACTCACACCCTGTATCTGTCTCTCACAAATAAAAATAAAAACATAAATTTTTTTTTAAGTTACTCATAATAATGTTACAATAAGAGGTTATTTTATTCATCTAAGTAGGATCATCTACTGCTCTCAATATGATCTCTTTGCAACTTGGACACTAATTTAGTGAACTTATGTAAATAATGCACTGTGGCTATAAAAGATGACAGATAGAATTACTCAGTTTCCGTGTTTGGTATGGATTTTCCAAACAGTAAACATTTAAGGGGAGAAGAGCAGACTTTTCAAATAGGAATGTGTATCAGTGATTCTGCCACTGTGCTCAGCTTCTTTGATAATTCAAGTTGTTGAGAGTTCTAGAAGGCTCTTCAGGAACAGAATTAAATATTGTGGGGAAACCACAGTTGATCTGAATCTCAAAATCTACCTGAAGGAAATAAAATCATAAAGACCATTCTTCATTTGAACATTGGTCTTCAATGATCATGGGTTGGTTTTTGTTAAATGATAATTTAGTTGTGTGGACTCATTTTTATCTGACTGTGTCATTCATTTTCCCCTAAAGTTTAGATTATATAAAAAAATGACAAGATGTTGTCAGTGCAGAAACTAACTATTGGCCTATGTAGTAAAATAAAAGAATTTCCCCTTCCACGAAAGAGAGGTGTTCTCTGTAGAACACTATTGTTGTTCTCTGAGGTGACCAGTAGAGCCTCATATGGGCATTTCCTTCACATTCTACGGGATCTGACTGTTTGAGTGATAAAGCCTCGAGAATAGGAACCAGAATGAAATATATTTATATCTTCTTTCTGGTGAAAATATATCCATCAATATTAATGACTATGAGGTATCAGAAGCAGTTGTTAACTTTGTGTTCTTCTTTTGCTGCCAATTAATATTTTCCTTCTTTTCAGAAAATGATTTCGTGGACTTCTGGTTTATAAGTCAAGACAATGGAGGGGAAAAGCGTAAATGAAAGAAGTGTGTAAAACTGAGCAAGGAATATGCCCTCACATTTCACACTCATTCCAGGGTTGGAAGGTGAGGAGACTTTCTCGAAGGGTTTATATGTAACCTTCCTCCTCTCCCATGGATATGGTTTGGGAGCCCAGATTGCTGCTGGCTAGTAAGCTGCTTTAAACTCACTCTTTTTTCATTTCTTTCTTTCTTTTTTTCTTCCTTCCTTCCTTCCTTCCTTCCTTCCTTCCTTCCTTCCTTCCTCCTTCCTTCATTCCTTCCTTTCTCTTTAATGTTTACTTATTTTGAGAGACAGAGAGCAGCAGAGGAGGGAGAGGGAGAGAGAGAATCCCAAACAGCCTCCATGCTGTCAGCACAGAGCCCAACACGGGGCTCAGTCCCATAAACTGTGAGATCATGACCTGAGTCAATATCAAGAGTTGGACGCTTAACCAACTGAGCCACCCAGGCGCCCCAACTCTCTCTTTAGATACGAAGTTGTGTAGTTGGGGAAGACAAGGTGCTGGGTCATGCCATTGTCGATAAGGCTGAAGGAAGGAGAGCCAGTAAGAAGGAAATTGCAGGAATTGCTTTGGAATTCATGGATCAAAAGTATGGAACAAAAGGGTAAACTATTGTGAGGATCCAGGGGTTCGTTTGTACAATAAAAAGAAAGGTCTGCGAAAACAGAATTGTGCAGTATCAGCGGCTACCTAATAACAAACTGACTAGGTGGTTTTACAATCAACCTACCATCTGTTTCTGAATTTGGGGAAAAGAGGTACATGTGAACTTTTCATCATTTTTCTAAGATGAGAAGAAAACAATTTAAGCTGGGAGTATGTGTTGCTCACACATGCTGTTTTCAAAAGAAAAAAAAGGTGTGAATGGAGAAAATTTTAAGATGTGAAATTCATAGGCTTCATGATAGAATAAAGAATATAGTCTGGTATATTTTAGAACAAGTAGTCTGGGCTCCTGGGTAAACTTTAAGTTTGTTCCATTTAGTTCTTTAAAGAAAAGAAAAAGAGATTCCTCCATACTCCTTTTTTCAGAATATTGCCACAGAAGCTGACAGAAGGTTAACCTCCTAATGAACAATAAATTGTAAGTTAAAATAAATTATAGGTTAATTGGTTATTATCCCAGTCACTCTTCATAAATTCTAGGTTTTAAGCCAGTGTACAGATTAAAAAATTCCATTTTAATTTTTGATTTTTTTTCATAATTTACATGTATATGTATATCTCTTTAGAATATAATTTGGGGTCAGAAGTTACTTTGAACTATCTGAAGACATCTGTTTAAAATATTCCTAATTTTATATTTTGAAGTCGACAGGACTTACTAATTTTGAATTCCATAGGTTTCCTTCTTGACTAAAGACAGTTTGGAAAAATAGCACAAATTTTCAACCCTAGACAAGTGGATGCAATGATGAAAATAAGCAATCGGGTCATGAAATTTGTTAGAACTATTTGAGAGCAGATAACCAATTGTAACATACTTGTTTTTCCTTTTCAAAGTTGAAAAA
Organism: Neofelis nebulosa; assembly: GCF_028018385.1. NCBI lineage: Eukaryota > Metazoa > Chordata > Mammalia > Carnivora > Felidae > Neofelis > Neofelis nebulosa. Next base: position 9,950,527 of record NC_080794.1, read on the forward strand.
AAAATTTTTTATGTTGATTTATTTTTGAGAGATAGACACACAGAGCAGGAGAGGGGGAAGGGCAGAGAGAGAGGGACACACAGAATCCGAAGCAGACTCCAGGCTCTGAGCTGTCAGCACAGAAACTGACTCAGGGCTTGAACCCACAAGCTGTGAGATCATGACCATAGCCAATGTCGGACACTTAACCGACTGAGCCACCCAGGCACCCTGAAAAGCTTGGAAGGTTTTTAATGACTAAAAATTTCATTCTTTGGGGTGCCTACGTGGCTCAGTCAGTTAAGCGTCCAACTCATGATTTCAGCTCGTGTCATGATTTCACAGTTCATGAGTTCAAGCTCTGCATTGGGCTCTGTGCTTAGGGCACAGAGCCTGCTTGGGATTCTCTCTCTTCCCCTCCCCTGCTCGTGTTCTCTCTGTTTCTCTCTCAAAATAAATAACAGTCTGAAAAAAAATTATATTCTTCAAAACCTGGTTTCTTTAAATAAAGGAGCTGAAAACTCGAATGCATCTGTCCTCCTGGCCTGGGTGTTTCTTAGAGAGAAATTATGTTGACACTGGTACTGCAGTAGGACAAGTGTAGTGCTTGAGGAGTGTACTGGCCGTGATAATCAGTCACTTCATGAGTGGCTTCCTCAGTGCTGCCTCATGGGACATTGGTGCACACCATTCTTGGTGACTTTGTTCTTTAATGAGATGGGAAATCATTGGAGGGAAAGAACAAATCCAGTGTGTGCTAAACATGAACATGTCTTTTAAATAAACCTTGAAGGATCTGTAGGATTTCTGCAGCAGAAATGATATTTATAGAGAGGGGCATGCTGGTATGTGTCGTAGGCACATTTGGGGTGGAGGATGGGTACCTGGCTCAGGTTGTCTGCGGCATAGGATAAAAGCAGGAAGGAAAGAAGTGAAAGACAAGACTCACGGCCACATTCTAGTGTAAGGGTCCTTGAATTGCTCATCTCTATCTGGTATGTGCTCTGACTTGTCGTATTTGTTTTAATTTTTCTTAATGTTTATTTATTTTTGAGACAGAGAGAGACAGAGCATGAGCAGGGGAGGGGCAGAGAGAGAGGGAGACACAGAATCTGAAGCAGGCTCCAGGCTCTGAGCTGTCAGCACAGAGCCTGACGTGGGGCTCGAACCCACAAACCGTGAGATCATGACCTGAGCCAAAGTCGGATGCTTAACCGACTGACCCACCCAGGCGCCCCTGACTTGTCATATTTTTGAAGGAGAGACATGAATCCCTTCTTTCCCTAATCCATAGTATTGCCTCAATGAATCTGTGAGTTTGACTTGATCTAACTTTAGATATCCAGCTCTCAAAAGGGTTTTTGTAAGTATCTACTTATTAGAGTCAAACAAATTTTAGTACCATAAGTTCCTACCCAACCTTTCCATATGGATTAACTCTTTTGGAAGAGTTAGGATGAAAGTGTTAGGCTTTCCATATCTTTAACCACGTGGAGATATAACTCATCTTGACATTTGGATTTAAGTGATAACAACATGTACAATTGGATTTAAGATCTGATGTTAGGAAATCACAAAGGAAGGATTTTATAAGACTTTTAAGTTTTATCTGCCTGTTTTTTTTTTTTTTTTAATTTTTTTTTTTTTCAACTTTTTTTAATTTATTTTTGGACAGAGAGAGACACAGCATGAACGGGGGAGGGGCAGAGAGAGAGGGAGACACAGAATCGGAAACAGGCTCCAGGCTCCGAGCCATCAGCCCAGAGCCTGACGCGGGGCTCGAACTCACGGACCGTGAGATCGTGACCTGGCTGAAGTCGGACGCTTAACCGACTGCGCCACCCAGGCGCCCCTATCTGCCTGTTGTTTTGAAGGAAGATAGCTAAAAAGAAGGATCAGATTGTGTGTGTTTAAAGCTTTTGGACTTGAGGCGTCTGTGGTCCATATTGTTCATATGTTACGGAATTTAATAAAATTAGATGTAACAGTTCACATATAAACATCAGGATGCAAATGGGGAACAATTTATTGTCTAAAAAGATCAAATGTAAAATAACTTCAGTCTTTCGTTTCAAATTCTATCATTCTTCGTGATCTTATTGCACAACACTTGATTCGGAAAACTTTTATTTTATTTGTTTGTTTAAAGATTTATTTATTTATTCTTGAAAGAGAAAACATGGGTGGAGGAGGGGCAGAGACAGAGGGAGAGAGAGAGAAACCCAAGCAGGCTCTGCATTGTCAGCACAGAGCCTGATGCAGGGCTTGAACACACAAACCATGAAATTATGACCCAAGCTGAGGTCGGACACTTAACCGACTGAGCCACCGAAGTGCCCCTGATTCAGAGAATGAAAGCATAGACTGCAATTCTCAAAGCTCTTATGAAGCTTTAAGGAAATTGAGGCATTCTGAATCTACCTGAGAGATTTTGATTCAATAGGCTTTTAAAAGTTTCACAGGGGATCCTGATTTATAGCAGAGTTGAAAGCCACCGAGCTGGATATTTATTAAGTTTTTGTAAATTTAATAATGTTGATACACTTTAATTAAGGAACATTTCAATTTTAGTCTAAAAATGAGTTTCATAATAAGAACTCTTAGTGAGGTTTTTCCTCACTCTGAGTAAGGTTATTGAAAATACTCTATCTTTTAAGACTGATAAATAGTATTGATTTCAGTATAAATCCTCTGGGACAATTATGCTGGCTTCCCCAGTTTTTCTGTTTAGTATGTTTTCTGTGAATGGTTGAAGTTTAGATGTATTTATTAGCTTTGTTTTTGAAGAAAGAAAGAAAATGAAACTTTGATAAGCCTACTGTGATATTAGGACATTGGAACATGATGCAGATAGTTTTTTCTTCTCTTATTTGACCCATAGGTCTGGTGCTCTGTCATTTGATAACTTTATCTAATTTCCTACAAGTTAGTCTACTTTTTAAAAAGAATTCATGTGTTAAATTTTTTAATGTTTATTTATTTTTGAGAGAGAGAGACAGAGCATGAGCAGGGGAGGGGCAGAGAGAGGGGGAGACACAGAATCCGAAGCAGGCTCCAGGCTCTGAGCTGTCAGCACAGAGCCTGACACAGGGCTCAAACCCACAAACCATGAGATCATGACCTGAGCTGAAGTCAGACGCTCAACAGACTGAGCCACCCAGGCGCCCTTAGAATGGTTGTTAGAAAGAATTCTTCCTGGAGCACCTGGGCTGGCTCAGTTGGTAGAGAATGTGACTCTCGAGCCCCATGTTGGGTATGGAGCCTACTCAATTAAAAAAAAAAAAGAATTCTTGGAAACATTGTGTGATTAGTCACAATTAGTAGCCTCATTTGTCCATTTTATTTTCTGACTTCCTTGTATGAAATACCACAATGTTATTAGTCTTTTATTTGGAGGGCACTGACCTTTTATTACAGTAAAATGACAGAGGGAGGTATCGATTTGCATTTGATTGTATAAGCTTAGCTTTTGGCTAATAAATATTTATCATTTAATTACATTTTAAATCTTAAACTCCCTTTTCAGATTCCCTGTAAATAATGTTAACTTAAAAATTTGCATTTGTATATTGCTTTTATATATGTTTACGTGTGTGACTTGGTATTATTAAAAGAATTTCTTTGCTCTCCAGATATATTAACCAGTCATTCTTGATCTGACCTCCAAAACATAGGTCAGGAAATATTAAGTGCTCTTATGCTTTTATTGAGAAATTCCAATCATCCGTGTGAAACTCACCCTGTGGAATGCTTCACCTCTAATGTGCTCTTTATCTCTCCATTTGTCTATATTAGGCTAGTTTTACAGTCTCTGGTCTTCATTGCCAAACCACACCATACTGATGCCAGATAGTTTTTTTTTTTTTTATTGGACTAACAAATGTGCTTAAATTTCTTTTTATCTTGTGAAGAATGAAAGTTATAATTCATATTACACCATGGAGCGCACATAATGCAGTAATTGTAAGGCACGTAGATGTATTCTGCTCTGTACATGACTTGTCTCCATTGTTAAGTTATAACACAGATAACATCCCAGGAGAATGAAGGCTGTGTGATCCTTTAACCAAGAGATCATAAATGAGGACAGAAGCCACTTATCTATAATGGCCCGAAAAGGGGAGTTTATCTTACTCTTATATTTCATAAAACGTTTTTATTTAATGCCTGTGACGATTTCAATGATGCTACCGTAAGAAAGTGTTGGGATCACAGGATTTGGACATAGACTGTGTTTTTCCCATTGCTGACTTCTGTTGAAGTTTGAAGCTTGACTGTGTTCAATAACTTCGTGTTCTAGGCCGTGTAAATCCTGAGAAAGTGACCTGGCCCGGTGCATGTAAGTAGGGAGGTTCTGGGAAGTCAGTAAATCATGGTTTGCTTTCTTTCTCTGTGGCCGTTACTGCTGTTTTTTAGTTTACTTTGTTTCTTTAGAACAAACATTGGAAGAGTGCGTAATGAAGTTGTATTATGGCAAGCTTCACATTTTTATTTTTAAAAGACCATCTTTGAAAAATTAAAAATAAATAAAAGACTGCCTTAACAATTGAGAAGACAAAGGTTTTGTAATGACAATAAGTTGTCTACGAAATACTTTGCCAAGAATAAAACCCATTTAATGCAGGAAGGCAAGGGATCAGGTAGGACAGGTCATTATGGGACAGCTTTGCATCTAAGGAAATGTAAGTATGATAGGAGAGGATAGGCCTCAAGATCAGAAGGTGTTGGGGTGCCTGGCTGGCTCAGTCAGTAGAGCATGCAACTCTTGATCTCAGAGTCATGAGTTCAAGCCCCACGTTGGGTGTAGAGCTTACTTTTAAAAATAAAATTAAAAAGAAGGCGTGGGTGCCAGTTCTGTTTGATCTCCACTGAGTTGCGTAAGTTTCATTTGATCCTTGGTTTTCTTATCTGTGACACAGAGATAGCACTATCGCTCTCAAAGAGCTGTAGGAGGACAAAGCGAAGTAAAGCATGCTAGTCACCTGCAGGGCACCTGTACCTAGGGAACTCTTGGGAAATGGATTGAAATTCCAATTTATTTCTTCCTCAGTGTTTCTTGATCTTTTTAGGACACGTGTCAAAAAAAAAAAAAGTAGGTACAGCAGGTGTGTACTGTTAATCCTCATATTTTTGCATTTAAAAGAAAATCATATGCAATCAAGAAGTTAAAACTCTCATGATTATGATAACTTGTTTATGGAACACTTTGACTAGAATAGCAGCTCTTTACCACATACGCTCAAAGACCACCTGGATTCCACTCATCTGAAGGTATCCATTAACCACTTAGCCTGTGTCTAGGGTAGCATCCTGGTAGAAGAGGGTAGAGTCAGAATGAGGAAGAAATACAGTATCAGATCCCAGCTTTTGAGCCAGATTTGGGGAAGCCAGGACATTCAGTAAAACTATTTAACAATTATTCAATGTATACTTGATGGACTTTTATTGCAAACCAGTGTTACTAAAAGGTAGAGTCCGAAAAGATTATAAAGTAGGATTAAATTGGTAAATTTATAAAAAGCCTCAATCAGAGTGACTGGCACAGGGCAGAAACCCAGTAAGTAGTAGGTTTAAATTTTTTTTTTATTGTTTATTGTTTTTGAGAGAGACACAGAGAGACAGAGAGCAAGCAGGGAAGGGGCAGAGAGAGAGGGAGACATAGAATTGGAAGCAGGCTCCAGGCTCTGAGCACTCAGGACAGAGCCCGATGTGGGGCTCGAACTCATAGACCGTGAGATCATGACCTGAACTGTAGTCGGCCGCCCAACCGACTGAGCCACCCAGGCACCCCTGTAAGTAGTAGGTTTAAAAATTGCATATATTATTGTGATTTTTTTCCCCTAAGAAATAGAAAAACATTCAAGAAGAAAGCTTTGTAACTTCAAACCCAATGCCTCTTTCTTTGTGAAACCATATTGAATATCCAGAGACTGTCGACCTATTTCTCCACCATGTATCCACAGATTTCAACCACACCTATATTAGTGCACTTACACAGAGTCTGACAATTGGTGGGGGATCCTGCTGGGTAGAATAGGCATTCCTCAGGGGAGCTGATAAGATCTTGTGTAACCGCATAGTCTGTGTCCTTGTAACACAGGACTCAGAACATGAGAATTCATTAATGAATATTTGTTGAATTAAATAACAGGTTTGAGCTGGGCATGAAGGAAATACTCGATTTTTGTTCATGGCGGGATTTTGTTCATGGTGGTGGGGATGGGTGAAGTCTCTTCAGGAAGGGGAACAATCTTGGGGCGCCTGGGTGCCTCAGTTGGTTAAACATATGACTTTGCTCAGGTCACGATCTCGCGGTTCAAGCCCCAAGTCAGGCTCTGTGCTGACAGCTTGGGGGAGCCTGGAGCCTGCTTTGGATTCTGTGTCTCCTTCTCTCTCTGCCCCTTTCCTGCTCATGCTCTGCAACTAAATAAACATTAAATAAATAAATAAATAAAATAAACATTAAATAAACATCAAAATAAACATCAAAAAAATAAAAAAGAGAAGAATGGGAACAATCTTTAAAGATGCAGAGATTGAAATGAGCATGCCATTTCATTCATTCATTCAACAAACATCTATTAAGCAGCTTTTTGGTGCCAAGCCCCTGAGTAAAAGCAGATACAGCTTCTCCCTGTGGAACATACAGACTAGTGGGAGAGATGGGCATTAATCAAACAGTCATGACAGTAAGTAGACATTTGTAGCTGGGATGAATTCCACAAAGGAAAGGTACATGGAGCTCTAAGCGTCTGACCTAGTCGCAGAGGACAGAGTGTTAGGTGCAATGTGGTGACAGGAGGAAGGGAGAGGACTCCTACGAAGAGGAGTGTTGCATACACAACATGATGGTCTGAAAGAAGGCTGTGGGCCGGTACAAGGGGGTCGGTGGCGGGGGGAAGGTGTTGGCCTGTAGAAGGCAGTGGGGACCAGATCAGATAGACCTTGTGAGCCACATTAAGGAGCTTTGACTTTGTTGTAAGAACAGCCCAAACCGCTGAGAAGTCTTAATCTTGCGTGAGCAGTGAAGGAATGGCAGAAATCATCAGACTTTCACTTTGGCATTTCGAAGAGCTGACTCTGCCTGCGGCCTGGGCGATACTGTGGGGAAGGGCCAGAGTGGATTCTGGTTGAGGGCCTGGAGGGCTGTTGCACTCCCTTGGAGGCTTGGCCACGAGTGCTTCTGATGGAGACCGCACTTAGGATAGATGTAACTTGGGATAAGGAGGGATTAGTAACGTCACTACAAGTGATTTAGGAGTAACAGGAATTAAGGTTGAATAGGTAATACTGAGACAGGTGCTGCAAGCTGAAACCTTAGGTCCAATGGGTCAAACCCAAACCAAATGACCTGTCACATCTCTGCCTTTACCTTTCCTTCATTCCCTCAATCTTTTATTAGGTGAGTCGTTTACATATTCATCCATTCACTCAATAAATACTTATTGTGTGCCTACTGTGTGTGCCACAAACAAAACCATGTACCCTTGCTAACCTCAGTCTCCCTTTGCTCTGTCTCTCAGTTTATTGTAATTTTTCTTACCCAAGTGCACCTCAAGCCTGTTCTCCCAAGACCGCTTTGTGGGTCTTCCCAGTTAGAAATAGCAGCTTTTACTCATCTTTCCACCGGGTGGAAACATCGCAGCTCTCAAGCAGTAAGGCATTCTCCTTGATCAGTAGTGTGGACAGAGTGCTGCTTTTTCAGATTTGGTTCCTCCCACTGGAACAGAGACCCACAAAATACAGGCACGTGGTAAATGCTTATTCGATCAAGTTAAAATAAACTGAAGAAAACAAAGGAGGGGAGTTTTCCATGAAATGAAATGAAATTTTGTTTAATTTGAATGATGATCATTTAAATCTGGTCAAATGATGATCAGATTCTGATGATATCCCTAACCGTATGTGTTATTTTTATTATTTCCCTGGCAAGTGACTGTTAATCCACGTGATTGTTCACGTAGAATCTTCAAACACTCCATTCCATGCAGTTGTGTTCTTTCGGAAATCTCTGATGAGCTGGGGAATCTAACCTTCCCTGTGTCAGACGTGCCTCTCAGTGTATGCTAGACCAGCTCGTTCCAGCTCGGGAGAGCCCTGTCTGCTGGCTCCTATTTACTGATGTTGCCTTGGTAGCTTGAAATTGGCAGTGATGGCCGTATTGTCAGCACGGAAACTGCAAGTGCTACAGATCAGAGCTTTGGCCTTTTCCCTCAGAAAGCTGATTGTGAATTACTTTCTAGCACACCACTGCTTTGAATCCAAAACGCACACACACAAAAAACAAAGAAAAAAATTACGATTCATGGATTGCATTAATTCTGAAACACATGTGTGCTGTGTGTGCGTGTGTGTGTGAGCACGCACGGGCACATACAGATTGAAATGGTTCGGGACTATTTCTAAGGCCTATGGGAAAAGCGAAATTTTGTTATTCTCATGTTCAGTTTGCACCTCACTCATTCACTCACTCAAGCAATGCATTTATTTACTGGAGACTCTAGCAAACGAGGGTCTTTTTCTTCAAATTGATCCCAACCTAGTTGGTGAGAGACGGCAGGGATTCCTGTACAATATATTGAGGATGGAATCTGAACTGAAGTGGAAGCCATGCAGTTGCAGAGAAGTAAGAGACTTAAGAACTACGTAGGAGATACAACGAAAAATACTTGATAAAAGGCCAGAGAGAATGAGATAATTGCCAGTTTTCCAGATTATGCAGGTAGGTGGATGGTTGTCTGTCCCCAAAATGAGAATTACAGGGAGAGCAATGGCTTGAAGGGAGATGTGGGTAGGGCAGGCAGAGGTCCTTGAAGGAGATGGATTTAATTTAGGGTGTGTTAATCTGAAGTTATTTTAGAATACCTGGAAGGTGCTTTGAACTATATACTTGGAAATTGGAAAGAGATGGGTGATAGTGATTTAAAGTCATTGCCCTGTGGCGGCAGTCAAAGCTGAATGAGAATAAGATGGGGTATTAGTCAAGATCCCAACAAGAAACAGAGGTCATGTGCAAATGGGGTAATTAAGGGGAATTCAATGATAAGATGGTTCATGGAGGTTATGGGAAGCCTTGAGGAAGCCAACTGGATTGATAAAACACACTGGGACCAGCAACAGAATAGAGCCATTGTCCACATTAGGTCTGGAGAGCCAGAGGGAAGGAGCACTTACCAGAACATGGACAAGTAGAAGCGAAAGCTGTAGATATGGCTGTAGGAGAGAAATGCCTAATAGTATTTATAGCCTTCAGTAGAGGAATTTGGCCCTTGCCAGACTTGGCCCAGCAGGACAACAGGCTGGGGAATACATATTATGACCTCTCTCCCTTCCCACTCTCTGACCTCTGGTCTTCCATTGGCCAAATCCACAGTGAAACCAAAGGGCAAGGAAATGCTTTGAGGCTCTTTAGAGGTCATCTTCCTTGGGCACAGAGCAGGATAGGGAAAGGTATAATGAGATTGTGGACTTGGAATGGTGAGTGGAAGACAACAGGTGAGGTCATCTGAAGAGGCTGGGGCAAGACAGAGCCTTGAGAAGCACCAACATGAAAAGACAGGTAAGGAGGAGGAGCCTGAGTAAGGGCATCAAGGGCTAGATGGAAACCGAAGGGGACGGGTGGGGTGGTTTTGCTGGAAGGAAGGAGAACGTTGCAAGGAGGAGGAAACCATCAACACTGTCATATACAGGAGAAAAATCTAATAACAAAACTCCAGAGAGTGTCCACCAAATTAGTCACTGAGGGTCCTTGGTGACTCTTGTGACTTCACATTGTGATGTGCACAAATGAGGTTATGAAATTGGTGGCGGCCACAGGAACATATTTGTAAAATTCGGCACCGTGGTTCTTGCATCAGACATGAAGAGGATGGAGAGTCCCTTAAGAGTGGGACTGTACCTGTGCCACCTGTGCCCCTGTCTCTCCAAGCATACGCTCTGAAAGATGCGTGAGGGAAGATGGGTAATGATTAACTTTGGTGCACCAGGATGCTGTGCAAGAAAGGAAGGCAGTGGTAACTGCCAGCAGCAAGAGAGGAGGGGCCTGCCGCTTTCCGAAACCCCCTGGAGTCTGCCACGCGTCCTGGAGTGGCAGACACAGTGTTTTCCATTTCAGAAATGGCAGTAGACTATTTCGCACAAGTGATTAGTAGTTCTTGTCTTTGGCACAGTCTGCAGTGGTATTTCAGAATACAAAATATGACCTGGTTGTGAATTGACAGGGAGTCAGAAATCGTTACATAGAACACGTTAAAGAAGAAAGGCAAAAGTCCTTGTATTTAGTATGAAATGTCAGGAGACTGGCCCTTGGAGGTGTGAGTGAAATGCATATAGGGAACAGCACAATACAGAGCAAACGTTCCATAAATGTATGTTGAATGGAGCAAAGGAAAACTTGGAGAGATGCTACCAGATTTAGTCATAAGAATACTCGGTAGAGGAAAAGTCCTCATTTTGTATTGTTCGACATCTCACCAAAGGATTAGCCAAAGTAACATTTTCACTATTTGTTTTAAGTTTATTTTTCCTGTTACAAAATATAAATCTGTTAACAGCACAACTACAACAGCAGTTTTTAACATGCCAACATAACCATATTTATCACTTTGAGAAATTTCTTTCTAGATCGTTGTGTTACGTCCTTTTTCTACTTACTGTATACACAGTTATGGATTAACTGCTTCCTGGGTCAGCTTTATATAGTGGGGATTCTCCACCTCATTTCTAGTCGTCATTTTTAGTGGCAGAAAAATAGCCTGTTTGAAAGATACAAGATGGTATTCTTAGTTGTCCTGTTACTGGGTTTTTTTTCACGTTTTTCACTCTTACAAATATATATTATAATGAGGTTTTTGAACCCAGAACTTTACCCACTGAGTTTTGGGTTGTTAGGAATTTTTTTTTTTGGATTTTCTGAAATCAAATTACTAGGTCCAAGAGCAGAAACATTGTTATGGATCTTGATGCAATTTAAGGCACGTTGATATTACTATTTATTAAGTTTGCCTTTGAATGAATACATTTTCAGTATCTCTAATACCTAACAACTCCCTAAACTAAGTGAAACCTAGTGGTTTGTGTGTGTAGGCCTGCAGAATGCTTAACGGTGGTAGCTCTGTGTAAGAGGGAAGTTAACAAAAGGACTTGAAACCCTTCATCCCTGAACGCAAGGACAGATACTTATTAAACTGGATTAAATCTACTGAGTAAATTTTAATACATGATTCTTTTTTTTTAATGTTTATTTATTTTTGAGAGAGAGAATGAGAGAGAGAGAGAGAGAGAGAGAGAGAGAGAGAGAGCATGAGTGAGGGAGGGGCAGGGAGAGAGGGAGACACAGAATCTGAAGCGAGTTTCAGGCTATGAGCTGTCAGCATAGAGCCCAATGCGGGACTTGAACTCAGGAGCTGTGAGATCATGACCTGAGCCGAAGTTGGATGCTTAATCAACTGAGCCAGCCAGGTGCCCCAGGTTTTAATACGTGACTCTTAAGTCATTATCTGTGATTTATTTCAGTCCAATTACCATCTGCTACAGTGCTTCAAACTAGATCAAAAGGCTAGCTGTGACCTGCTCATACCCAGTGTAACATATGCTATAAAACTAGGATGTGATTGTTATATACCAATGCTTACTTAATGTGTTTCACTCTTGCCCTGTGATTTTACACTGCAGAACTCAAGTGGATGGCACATATTTTCTGTGCTTTGCTCTTTTACACTTCTGACAATGTGTTGATTTTTTCATATCTGGTGTTTTTATCTGGCTAGTCTGATTGCATTTTTCTTCTCTTTGCATTTAATTATTTTTCCCCTTCTGTCACTATTTTCTGTTCATCTTCATTATCATGAGTTTTTCTCCTGTAACATCTCAATGGTAATTCCTTTATGTTTTCCCGAACTACCTACACATGGGTTCTGCCTTCTTCATACTTCTTAACCTATTAAACCTTTCATTGCAATTAAATAAAACATGTGCTCAAATGGTATAAAACCACTTGATCAAGTAAATAAACACCCAGACAGTCCTGTAAATATTTTGCACTTTATAAAAATAAGTAAAACCCATAACTTAACACATCTTTTAACTTTTCACTTTTGATTCTAAATTAAGTAAATAAATGCCTAAAATACATATAAGTTTCACAGACTCTCACAAACTACCCCTAAATGCATCTGTTTAAGATGAGTTCAACGTTTATAAATCAGCAGGTATGATTTTCATGTGACTGCTGGATTTTTTTCCACTCATTGGCCAAAATAATCAGAAGAAAACCATGTTTAGCTGAATTTTTGGAAAATATTACTATCGATAACTGGCTAAGCATTAAACATGGGAGACTCAATGTTTTAAAATTAAGACTTTTTTTTAGAGCAGTTGTAAGTTAACAGCAAAAGTGGGGAGAAAGATCAGAGATTTCCCATATATCCCCTTGCCCCCAAATATGCATAATCTCCCCCATGATCAACATGGACCCACCAGAGGGGGGTACATTTGTTATAGCTGATGTGACATTGACACATCATTAGCACCCAGTCCATAGTTTATATTATGGTTCACTCTTGGTGTTTACTGTGTATTGTATGTATGTATCTTTACAAATAAAGATTACATGTATCCATCGTTATAGTATCATACCCTATGTGCTCCATCCATTCACCCCTTGTCATGCCCCCAACTCCTGGAAACCACTGGTCTTTTTACTCTCTCCATGATTTTGCCTTTTCTAGAATGTCCTAGAGATGGAATCGTATAGTACTTATCCACTTCAGGTTGACTTCTTTCACTTAATAATATGCATTTAAGTTTCTCCCATGTCATTTCGTGCTCTAATAACTCATTTATTTTTATTGTTGAATAATATTCCATGTCTGGATGGACCACAGCTCACTGATTCATTTAGCTACTGAAGGACAACTTTGTTGCTTCCAGATTTTGACCAAAGCTGTTATAAACATCCACGTCTTCGTGAGGAAATAAGTTTTTAGCTCTTTTGGGAGAATCCCATGGAGGTGGGTAAGAGGGAAGAGTATCCTTCATTTTGTAAGAAACCACCAAGCTGTCTTTCCAAGCGGCTGCACCATATTTTGTTCGCACCGGCCGTGAACAAGAGTCCCTATTGCTCCACACCTTTGTCAGCATTTGGTGTTGTCACTGTACTGGGTTTTGCCCACTATAATCAGTATGTGATGGTAGATATCTCATTATTGTTTGAATTTACATTTCCCTGATGACATGATGTAGAGAGTAGATTCAATTAAAAAAATAATAATTTTTAGGGGCGTCTGGGTGGTTCCGTTGGTTAAGTGTCAGACTCTTGATCTCAGCTCAGGTCTTGATCTCAGGGTCATGAGTTCAAGCCCTGTGTTGGGCTCTGTGCTGGGCATGGAGTCTACTTAAAAAAAGAAGAAAAAAACAGGACACAATTTTCATACCTAAAATCATACTGTTTTTTAATCCCCCAGATATAAACATACACACAGGTAAACATGTACACACACACACACACACACACACACACACACACACACACACACATTTCCCCAAATACATATATCAAATGGCTGATAGGAGTTTTACTGTTTGCTGTTTTGGTTTTCTGTTAACATTTTTTTTTTGCTTGACACGTTGCCTGGTATATTGATTTCTCTATAAGTAGATTTTTTTGTAATATAAGAGTTTTCAGAGCCTGAGAGAAAGATAACAACTAAGAATATCTTTGTTACTTCTAATATTAAGTGAATAATAGAAAAGTATTTTCAACATATTGAAAATCATAACATCTGTTAACTTTAGTTGACCTTAGAGCTTCTTGTTTCTTTGTTTTATTTATTTATTTATTTATTTATTTATTTATTTATTTATTTATTGTAATCCCCATTTATTTGTAATCTCTACACCCAACATGGGACTTGTTGAACCCATGACCCCAAGATCAAGAGTCATATGTTCTACTGATTGAGCCAGCCAGCTGCCCCCGAAACTGCTTTTAAAACAATCCCTCTGAACCACACATTGTACTACTGTGCCAGACTTTCACTATGAATGATAGAATGTGACCTTCATAATCCTTCCATATTGAAAAATCTAATGAAATTAACTCATTTATTCACTGGTGCATGACATATTGATAGGTACCTACTATGCCTATAAAATGCTCTGGGATACAGAAGGAGAAAGATTAATTTACATAATAAATCTATGCAACCTAGTTAATTTTCCCTCTGAAATAAATTTATAAGGAACATAAGGATCACACAACAGTTTTTTGTTCTATCAACCCTCCACAGATTATCAAATCTGCTTCACTGATTTTCATTTTCAGGAAAAGGATTTTTAAGGGCTATAAAATAGCAATTAAAATGCCTGAGGTTATAACCGGGCATGCCAAATAATGAAATTAACAAGGTTCAGTGGATCTGCATGACACAATAGTCTCTTTACCAACAGGGAAATAAATATTATCCCTCAAAGTTACTACATGTGGACTTAGGTTGGAGCAAAATAAACCCAGACAGAGTTCAAGGTCAGGCCCTGGCTTTTGAAGAGAAGACTGACTGTCAGTGTAAATTGCCTGAAGTTCCCTGCCTTTGCCACGCTCTGTAATTTACAGTCAAGGATAGTGTTGGTTACCACTTGAGTGATTCATTTCATTTATTTAGTGCTTAGTAAGTACTGTGAGAGATACAGAGAGGTGGAGAACACTGTTTGGCATCCTTTGAAGAAACTTTGCCAACAAGAGACCCCCCCCCCTCCATTTTAGGGATTTTTGAGATGAGACTCTAGTCCTGAACGACTTCCATTTTGATTTTACTGGGTCTAGAGACTTTCCCCCAAGAGTCAGGAAGTCGCTGCTTTGGGTCAGTCTGCTAGAGTGCTAAAAACTGTACTGTGAGCAGTTATAAAAATCCAGCAAGCCCCCGCTGTAAGGGAGAGCACACGTTTCTCTGTAACCCTTGGCACTCCTTCTCTGTAACCATCTCCCTCATCCTTGAAGAATGTGGCTATCACAGGAGTTGTGCATGGGGAATGTGCCACCCCAAGATGGCTTATAGAGGTTGACTGTCAGGAGGGGGAGGGGAGACAGATGAACAACATGTTCCAATTCAAAATCCCATCTGGAAGTGTCTGTTTGGCGATTACCTACTCAGTTTTCATAAGCAGTTTTGTTACCTCCTGGGAGATTCCTGGGAGCATCTTTTATTGGGTGGTAACGTCTCAGGGGCATTCCATTAGCTGGTGTGTGCACATATAATTTGACATGACATTCAGACTCTGTATTTATATCGAAATATATTAATCCTCCTCCTTAGTCACCTGGGTTTCACTTGTGTTTAATCTTACCTAATGAGCTGCTGCTGTGTGGCTGCTGTTTGCTACATGAAGAGTGAGTGGGGAAGATGCTCTGTAGGTAGACTGTGAGGACAGCTGTCTTTGCACAAGTGGACTAATTGGGGATTACTTATGCTGACCCCACGGCACGTCAGCTGTAAGTGCTGTGCTGGGACGTCTGCGCTGTTTCCTTTGAAAAGTTGATTTTGATGTTCATCCTGCGAAAACTGTGATGTGATCAACAAGAAATGTTTGAAAATGGAATGTATGAAAACCAAGCATGGTATTATTTAATAATCTAGAGAGAAGATTCAGTCTTCTCTGGTACTTCAGAACTGAAGAGAAACCGTCAAATTCAGTCAAATGCGTTTTTCTACCCAAAGATAGTAAGTCTCTTAATATTCGATTATCACTTTCTCAGCCAAGTTTATAGGCTCTTTTATTTTCCAATACTGGGGCTTCTTAGGATAGGATTCTTGGTCTTTCTATTAATTCAACAATTATTTATCCGTCTCTGTCCCCTCCTTCATCCCCTCTACCCACCACACTCTGGCCTAAACAAATGTAATTCATCCTCACTTAGACGTTAGCCCTTCGGTCTTCACACGTTTCCTCCTCCCCACCCTCAAAACTGGCTTTTGAAGATCACAATCTGATCAAATTGCTTCTTTGTTTGAAATTCTTCGGTGGTTTTCATGAGTTACACTTGAGCCTTGACACCTGATAACTTTACTTCTCTTACCTCTACACAAGCCTCTCCTTAGTTGGGCAGGCAGTGCCCTGTGATCTCATAATTCATTCCTTTATGTGCCCTATTTCTTCTACCTGGAAGGCCCTTTCCTGCCTTGTTTGTGTAGCTAATTCCTGCTTCTGTCTCTTAACTTAAGATAAACATCATCTTCACTTGGATACTTCATAGGACTACTCCATCTATATAGAAATAGAATTACTATATAGAAATAGAATGCCCTTCTGCATTCCAAGAACGTTTTGCGCAGTGCCTGCTATAATTTACCATGTAACACATGGTTTATATGATCTTCTTGTCTGTTTCCTCAGCTATAGAGTGACTTCCTTGAGAGCAGGAACTGGGTCTGATTTACTGCTCTTGTCCCAGCATATCCAGTTCAATGCAGCAGATACTTACTGAACACCTACTATATGCTAGGCGCTAAGTGCTTGTAACACATCAGTGAACAAAATAGAAATCGCTGCACATACGGATTTCGATTCTAGCGTATAATATTTGCTTGGTATTGGAAGAGAAGGAAAGAGAACAGAGAAAGAAGGGAGGATGGAAAGATACACAGATTAAATTATGGGATTGGAATCGCTTTGAAAGGAAACAATAATGGGTATTTTGGTTGGGAATTTGAGATTGCCATCTATCAGTCTGTGGAAAGGGAAGCAAATTTCTTAGTGTTTGTTTGTTTGCTTTGTTTTGTTTTGTTTTCTTTCATGCTCTTTGTTGCTTTAGGACTTCATTATAGGACTCTACTGCCTGTGGAAGACAGTATTGTTCCCATTTCTTTCCTGTTAATAAATGTTAAATGTTTCATAAAACTGGGAGTAGCAAAAATTATATGAACGGTTGCCCAATTAATTTTTTAGAAATAAAAATACTAGTTAATAATGCTCAGTGCTTTTAAGGGTGCAATAAAAGTTTTTCTCACTATTATTGGTGTGATCACCACTTGGTATTATCCCAAAGAAATAGTGAGTAAGTGAATGAATGTATCTGCAACTTTCCTACCAATTAATACCTAAGGTAGGCTAGGCATTTAGAAGTTTCTTATTTATTTTTAGTAAGTGTCCATATTGTAAAAAATGTGTTCAGTGCTTTCCATGTTTGACAGATAATGTTTAGAAGTAATGAATTCCACCATGTGTATAGACTATGGAGATTTAATTTTGAGCTCAGATGGACCTTTGATTCTCCTAAAAAGCATTTTATGCCTTTATTTTTCAACATTTCCATCCTGTGATAGTTTGCACTGCAGAGGGCTTTATGCAAGGCATGGTTCAGAAGATCACACTTCTCTGTTGAGAATTAACGAGATGTGGTATATTTTTAACGATTTTATTTTTAAGTAATCTCTTTACTCGAGAGCATGGGGCTCAAACTCACAACCCCAAGATCGAGTCACATGCTCTACCGAGTGAGCCAGCCAGGAGCCCTTAGATATGTGGTATTTTTAAAAAATAATTTCGAAAGATACCGTAAGTAATAATATTTGACAAATTTTTAAAAAATGAATCTGTGTATGCACGTGTTATGTGTATGCTCATGGGCCTATAAGAAAGAAAGAGAATTCTTGGCTATTTTAGCTTAGTATTCTGAAAGGCAGGGAGGTTGGTTAGGAGGAGTTTTGTTGTTGTTTTTTGTTTTTTGTTTTTTTGACATTGCCCAACAGTTTGGAAACACATTAATCTCAAATAGCTTGGCGGGTCAGGGCATTTCTAACCTGGAGAGATTGAGGACACAAGCCACATGGAAGTCGGAGGTCTCGATGTACTGTTGGTCCCCAGCATTCTGGGGCAAGGACTGCACGACGTGAGCCTGTTCTCCTCCCAGTAAACCGAGCTGTGCTTCCAGTGCTGTTCTCACTAGACCATTACGAGATGAACCGGCAGGATGCCTCTGCCTGTTGGCATTGACCGTGGGCAGCCTCTGCCCATGGCATTGACCGTGGTGTGTGCAATCCCGAGATAACACAGATTTGTTTGTTCCTTTGCATCCACTGCTGCTTTTGTTCATCCATCTCCCCAACCTGTCGGAACCAGCCAGGGGTTAGTCACTTGCCCTTATTTTGATCAAAAGTGGGAGAGCTTTATGAATGGCTCTCGCATTCATTAATTGCGCTCAGATACCTTTTCTGGATGCTGTTACTTTGTAACTTTCTGCCTTGAAAGGCTTCCTACTGAGAAACCTCAGAGTGATACACAGTTACTTTTTCTAGGGCAAACATATTAATTTTAGTAGCAATGCAGGGTTTTATCTGTATGACTCGTTTGTTTCCCCCACCCCAGTACCTCTCCCAGATTAAACTTTGCCTTGAGTGTTGCTATTATTCCATCTTTATTGGGAGTTAGGCCTTTGCCTGCCCTTTTTTTGTTTGACCTTATCATGAAGGATGCCCCAATGAAGTGACCTCTTATGGGATTTCCAGTTCCAGAACCACACATGAATGACTCGCTAGACACAACATATCTCACATATAAACTCTTTTGTTTTTTTAATAAGTGGCCTCACACAGTTTACAATCTAGTGGGTAAGGAAAATTTTTATCTCTCTTCCAGTTAAGTAATTGCTAATGCTTGGTCACGCCCCTTTTAGAGCATTGAAGTCACATCACAGTCTCTGCTGTGGGATTCTGCTCTGTCTGTTCCCCTTAATGGCCTTGGGGAACCCCAGGAAGGTAGAGCTTTTCTTACTGGACCTGTGCACCCCATAGCAATGGCAGAAGATGAAAATTGACAAAATAATCCCAAAGGTTCGCCAAACAACTCAGGGAATCTGGAAAGGAAATCTGAAACCAGAGACCATCGAGAGTCTAGCTGGTACTAAAAGAATAAAGATTATCTGTTTAAATGAAAGCTAGAAGCAGTTTTGAATAATGTCAGCAAATTTTTTTAAGTTTACTTATTTTGAGAGAGAGAGAGAGAGTGGAAGCAGGGGAGGGGCAGAGAGAGAGGGAGAGAGAGAGAATCCCAAGCAGGCTCCCCACTGTCAGTGTGCAGAGCCCAATGTGGGGCTTGAACTCATGAACTGTGAGATCATGACTTGAGCTGAAATCAAGAGTTGAACATTTAACCGACTGAGCCACCCACGTACCCCAATATTAGCAAATTTTTAAGGTCTTCCTAACGTTCTTAATGTTTTGCCTA
This sequence comes from Neofelis nebulosa, assembly GCF_028018385.1. NCBI lineage: Eukaryota > Metazoa > Chordata > Mammalia > Carnivora > Felidae > Neofelis > Neofelis nebulosa. The sequence goes on from NC_080794.1 coordinate 9,969,724, forward strand.
GTGTGGAGCTGAGATCTTCCTTGGGCTAATTGAAATGGGGACTGGAAGAATCACAGGGTGAAGGTCACATGGAGATAACTGGAAGTTCTAACTCTAATAGACCTTAAAGTTCATTAATGACTTCTTGCTCATTGCATTTCTTCTTCGGCAAACGCACGTTACATTTTAAAATAGAACAAAACATATTTCACGATATGGTATCTTAAGTTTACTGAATGAATGAAATGGCAAACAATTGTTCAGAGACAAGTCACTAGGGCAGATACCAACAATTATGTTTCTTTTCCCAACTCTTGATTTGGCATCACCAAAGACCTCAGCCTGAAAGCATTGATAGGATGTAGATAAGTGGAGCCTATTTTTTTAAAGAGGGGAGGCACAGAAATGTACAAAATGGAGCAAAGGTTTTGTATATAAATAATGTTTTTTTTTATTTTTTTTTTCCAACGTTTTTAATTTATTTTTGGGACAGAGAGAGACAGAGCATGAACGGGGGAGGGGCAGAGAGAGAGGGAGACACAGAATCGGAAACAGGCTCCAGGCTCCGAGCCATCAGCCCAGAGCCTGATGCGGGGCTCGAACTCACAGACTGCGAGATCGTGACCTGGCTGAAGTCGGACGCTTAACCGACTGCGCCACCCAGGCGCCCCTAAATAATGTTTTAACATAGCAGAGTACCTGCAAGCAATGGGGACAATAAAAAAAGAATTTATTTGTATTTAATGTCAATTTTAAATATTATGGGGACTCACTCATGCCTCACAACCCAAGGCAGACTAACTCCATTAAAGGATAGAAACTGAGACTCAGAGAGGTCAAGTGCTTAGCCAACATTACCCAACACTGATGTTAGGTCTACCGGACGTCAGGACCTTGGACTCTGTGTCAGTGCTCTGGATCTTAGGGGCACACTAGGGTGACCTCAAATTTAGGGTGCCACACAGCAGCAGCAAACTATCCTGACTTTCCCCAGCTCAGCCCAGTTAAAGACTCCGATTCTCGGCAGCAGAAAGGCTCAAATGCCCTCAGCCTTAGGCTACCAAGAATGGAGTCGGGTAGCAATGGAGAGGCCCCAGCCCCATGGGCAGAGGCAGTGTGGGATTTATCTACTACAGTCCTAAGCCCAGACAATCCTAGGTATGTGGTAGTTGCATGGCCACAGAGTATACCCCTGGTCACCCCACCCCTGATATTCATTGCCTTGGCTTCTGTTCCAGCTCCCAGAAACTTGGTCCTGACCAGTCCCATCTCCCCAAGAGATCAGATGAGCTGTTCTCAGAGCACACATAGCACCAGGGATGTCATGTTTCTCTGTGGCCCCCACACCAGGTCCCCAGGGTATTTTCTTAATAGGTAAGGAAGGTATGTTTTCAGCAACTGTAGCCAAAGTCTTGAGATGTGAAACTTTTACAGAAGTTATCTATAAATGGTGCCGATTTTCGACACACACGTAAACACACAGAGACACATTCAAGTAAGGCTAATTCTGTATGTGACTTCAAACCCATATGCAACTTAAAAATGGAGTCGCACTTTATAAGTTAACTCATAAAGGACAAGATTCTGCTTCAATTTGGCCAAGCTAAACACGGCATTCTGCTGCCACATCTTGGCATGTTGACTCTGGTACAGTCTGTTTCTGTGTTTTACTTTTATACACCAAAGCTTGTTACATAATCTCCTTCTTGTATATTGTCTATATGACGTGGATTACAGTAAATCTGTCATTACAATAAATTTGGTAGAACTATTGTGTCAGTCACAATAGTGACTCAATATTTGAGATTCGAGAAGCTTTCCTAAGCCACAAAAGCTTTAAGAGACCTCTGCATTAGGAGAGATTATGTTTACTTTTGTAAGTTACAAATCTCTTCTAAAGAACCTTGAGGCTTTCTGATTAAGTATGCGATCTAAGAAAAAAATAGTTGTTATACAGTATTTTTCAGTAGTTATGTGCTTCTGAAACCTGTTTCAGAATTTTGATATTATCTAAGCAAAAGGTTGCATACATGTGCCCCAGTCATCAAAGAATAGAAAACCAAACTGATGTAACTTAGAGACTTGGAAGCAAAGAATGTTCCATACAAAATCAAAGTGTAACCCTGGCTCTGATGAACATAGTGACCCCCCCTCCCCCAACAGATAGTTGTATAAATCGAGCCTAGTTGAATACCCAGGTTCTTAAACAGCAGTACCTTCTCCTGGCAAACGTAGTGTGAAAATTGACAGGTTCACATAGGTTAATGGCAGTTACTGAAAAGGCACATTTCCCTGGTTGAATTAGCATTTCCACTGAAGGCCACTAGTTAGTACAAGTACAAGTTCGAAACATGCTCCTTGGGTTTACATTGCACTGGAAGTCCTGGGATTTCCTAGGTGGCCAGGTCAAGGTTGTGGCTGTCTTCTGTGACATGAACATGAATGGCTCTGCTGATGTTGATAATAATAGTAATAATAGCACTTCACAGCTTTTCTATTTAGTCATTCATGGGAAAGGGTAAAGAGTATGGGGGAGAGAGAACTAATATTAACATCTTTGGTACTTGTGAGGACGGGAGCTGATGGGAGGCTACAGTCAGCTTCCGACTGCACTGGGAGCAGCGAGAGGACACTGAACACCTGGAAGTCTGTAAGGGCAGTGAAACGGAGAATTCGAAATAGGGTCCAAAGAAGGGTAAGAAAGGGCTTGTTGGACAAATTCTAATTATTGTTAGTTTTTCTTAGAATAATGGAGAAGGCAGTCAACACACTACAAAAAGTTGATCTTGGAAAGAACACAAGTTGTTAAAACTCCTGAAAATTTGGGCTTCATGGGTTTATTATGATCTATTGTGGTCACTTCAGTGTCACTGTGCCTGGGTCTTTGTACTGAATGGTATAGACTGCTTGTGTCTAGGACACAGAATGGGGCCGTCTGTGTGGAGAACATTCTGTAGGGAGCAGAAGTCAGTCCTTGTACCTTTCACTAGGGCGTGGCATCAGCCTGTTCGATTTTAGGAAATAATGAGCAAGAAGGTGATATCAGGAAGTTTAAAAGACCTCACTTCAGGGCTAGGAACCCGGTGGGTTTAGACATTGAGTGTAAAGTGTAGAAGGTAGTTCTTTAAAAAATTACGTTAATGCTGAGCTGTCAACACAGAGCCCGCCATAGAGCCTGAACTCACAAACTACAGATCATGACCTGAGCTGAAGTCAGATGCTTAACCAATTGAGCCACCCCAGGTGCCCCTAGAAGGTAGTTCTTGAAAGTGAGTCACAAAGAAAAGAAAAAGGGCAGAAGATCAGAAAATCCAACTAGGAAGCTGAACTGCTGACCTCATACGATGTATGTATTCTGTTTACGAGCAATACTAACGTTAAGCGCATGGCTAACTCTATACTCGGGGGTTCAGTTCCAGTTTGGACGGTGGAGAAATATAAGGCGTATTCATCATCAAAGCGATGTTTAGCTCCATCGCTCAGAATATTCCTGTCTCCTCATCAATAGCAGTATTTCTTGACTATTATTTTTTGTCAGAGAACAGGTCTCAACGCCCTGTTGCTCTTCAGCCAATTAACAAATGTATCCTTTACAGGAGTTCTAACATGGCACACTAATTAACGGCCCCAGAATTGTACCTAATAAAATAATCCCTTAATCCTTGCCTGAAAACCTGTGATACTAGCTCAGATCTTTGTGGTTCAACTCCATAAACAGCTCAGCCTCCCCTGGGCGGTTGAATTTGCATTTACTGTTCACTTGTGAGGCAGACGTTACTCTGGATGGTGTTTTTCTTTGATAGTCTTTTGGCTGCTTAGTACTCCTAGTGTCAACAGTTAAATTCATAAACCGGCAGATTGAGGCCAGAAACAGAAAAATAAGCAAAGTAAACTCTCCTGATAATGGTTCTTAACTGGTGGAAGGCTTCACACAGTTTTCCAGAAGTATTGATTATTATTTTAAGCATGTGTCATCAATTGTTGATGAATAGATCCGAAATGGGAACAAAAAGGTGAAAGAACATTTATAACTGGAAAAGTTCACATTAGAGCTGTTGGCTCTTGGGCAAGTTAAGCAAAAGTAAGACAAAACAGGGGTGCCTGGGTGGCTCAGTTGGTGTAGCGTCCGACTTCAGCTCAGGTTATGATCTCACACTCTGTGAGTTTGAGCCCCGTGTCGGGCTGTGTGCTGACAGCTCAGAGCCCGGAGCCCGCTTCAGATTCTGTGTCTCCCCCTCTCTCTGCCCTTCCCCTGCTCATGCTCTGTCTCTCTCCGTCTCAAAAATAAATAAAAACATTAAAAAATTTTTTAAAAACGTAAGTCAAAACAGAAAAGCAAACAAAAACACAACCGTTTCCTAAATTGGAGCAAATTGCATGACTTTCTGTGTCTTTTTTTTTTTTTTTTTAAGTTTCTTTATATAGTTTGAGAGACATCGCGAGAGAGCGTGGGGGAGGGGCAGAGAGAGGGAGAGAGAGAATCCCAAGTGATCTCTGCACTGTCCGCACACAGCCCGATGTGGGGCTTGAACTCATGAACCGGGAAATCATGACCTGAGCCAAAGTCGGACACTCAACCGAGCCACCCTGCTGCCCCAGTGAGGGTCCTTTCAAATAAGTCCTTCCGAGAAACTAGGGGAAGGCTTTCCCAGGTGGTTAAAGCTTTTGTTTATTTTTCACAGTTGCAGCTAATAATTTTCAGTCAAACAATTCTTCAGATTGTGCCATGACCAATTTGTTTCGAAAGCTGCTTGTATGTTTAAGAATTCATACACTTCTGGGGCGCCTGGGTGGCGCAGTCGGTTAAGCGTCCGACTTCAGCCAGGTCACGATCTCGCGGTCCGTGAGTTCGAGCCCCGCGTCGGGCTCTGGGCTGATGGCTCGGAGCCTGGAGCCTGTTTCCGATTCTGTGTCTCCCTCTCTCTCTCTCTGCCCCTCCCCCGTTCATGCTCTGTCTCTCTCTGTCCCAAAAATAAATAAAAAACGTTGAAAAAAAAAAATTAAAAAAAAAAAAAGAATTCATACACTTCTCATTAGTTGAACTCTTGCTGCCTGTTGCCATGTACAGATGAAGAATCTTAAAATCCTTGATAACAAATAAATGTTTTTAACAGAAATTAAGAAGTTAAGAAAATTACAGATAGATCATTTTTCTTAGCATAAAAATTCTATTTGAATTTTACTGTATACCTAGAAGGAGACAGCCCGTATATTAATCGCCAAAGGGCATATAAGTATGTTGTCTCCAGTCCTTCCTTTCAGCTAGCAGAGGTTGAATATCAAGTTGTCTCAGATTATATTTAGCATTAAAAACAAGTAATGCTAGTTCTCGATGAATGCATGGATAGAGACATTTGTTTTTTCTTTTTGTGTTCTTGAGGTTAACGAATTTTTCAGGTTGAGAGATTATGAACTGTCTTGGAAACAAATGTGTGGGGCACACACCGGTTGTATTTCTTTACCCGTCAGGGGTAACTTGAGCAGAAATGGGGAATGTGGCTCGGACCCTGTAAGATGGCCCTAACAGCCTGCTCTCACTGTTGGCTTTTGCTCTGATTACAGAAGAAGGAAAAGAAAAAATAGAAGCAGGGAACTTTTTAAAGGTAATTAAACCTACAACAGGTTTTATTTTTTTAGTTTAGAAAGGGACCAGAAGTGGCAGAGACTTAAACTTTCTCCCACGGCCAGCAGGCATGGGAAGAGAAAATCAGAATACTTTTTTTTATACTTAGAACCTGTGTCGTTTCTTTCCTGGTGAGTTCTGTGTGCTAGTTGCCTTTTTTCCCTGGCAATAGGTATATGTGTTGTTATTATGCACAAATCCTTGGGCTATGGTTTTGTCGAGTCTGAGGTTCTCAAAAGTGTATTTACAAATAAGGATAAAACTATCAATTTTAATTGACCCACCGATCTTTAACATTTTCATTTGATTGTACAGAGTATTACTTCTTGATGGTTTTATGTGGTTAATTTACTGTGATATAACACAGCTTATTTTATTTCATTTAATAGTGAATTACAAAAGCCTGAGGTCATTGCTGTCACTTATAAAGATATTTTAGAATGAATTTACAGTATTCTTCCACCCCCATGTGTGACTTGCAGTTTTTGGTGTTCAGAGAGGATTTAAGTCATTTATGGAATAGTCCTGTATTTGAGGAATAATCTGATGATTGTATAACTTGTCACGAGTCATGTATCCTAATATGGCGTTAAAGTGAATATCTCGTACTGAAGTCTTCTGCAGTTTACTAAAGAAAGCTGATTTTGTAGTGCTACGAACATAAAATTGATATCGGTTTTTCTAAACAAATAATTATGAGAACATCAACTCTGGGGAAAAAATTGCCGATGGACTGCAGTTATGTAAGCACAAATGGAATTGGAATTGCAAAGATCATATCAACGTGTCTGAGAAGAAAACCTGCTGTTAGGATAAGATTTTTCCGGCTGTTTAAGGTGACTGTCACGTTGAAAGCTGCCTATAATAAATCCAGAGTATTTTTTTAGAAAGTACTTACTTTAGTGAAGAATCTGAAGAAATGCTTAGACAGTGAAAAATGTGAAGAAAAATATTTTTCTTTGTTTGAGCATTAGTCATTGTAATATTTTGACTCCTCAGAGGCTAGATACATGCAAAATTGCTTGAGTGAAAGAAGCTTCAGTCATCACAGAGAATTTGGGAGAGACTAAAGGAGGGTTGATTAAACCTTTGTGGAGGTCTTCCTGTCCTCCTATTACTTGAGCTCTCTTGTGGGACATATGTGTTCTATATTTTATAGTTTTCAAAACCCTCCTCCACTTATTGTGTTATGTAATGCCTACCAAAAAATAGCTTGTGTGGAATTTGCTTTTAATAATTGCAATTGTGACCTTGAATACTAAGAGCCAGGCATCACATGAGGCATGTCCTATGTTTTCTCCAGTTCTTAGGAGAATCCTTCAAGCTATTTATGAGTATTCTTGCTTTACTGATGAGTAAAGTTTCCTCAGGCTGGTCATGGGTCTTCCTCAAGAGTCACACACTTTGTACCGATGAAAATACGAAAGCCCGTTATTTTCTTACTCCACTTGGTTGCTCTCTATGTGTATCAAATTGTTGTCTCTTTTTTAAAAAAGAAGAAAATAAGATCTAAAAGAGTTAAATGACACTCTGTCGATTTTCTCTCTCTCTCTCTCTCTCTCTCTCTCTCTCTCTCTCTCTCTCTCTCCTGGGTACAATGGGTCCCACAAAGATAAACAAGGAATTTTACAATCTGATGGGAGAGACAGGCATTTTATATACAACTGAAATAAAAATAATGTTTTAGATTAATTGAAGAGTATAAAAATTACTAAGGATTTATAAAAGATAAGGCACTTAATTTGTGCTGGAAAGAATACGAAAGAAAGACTTCATTAGAGGCCCTGCTGTAGGAGCCGGGATTTGAAAGGTGGGTAGAAAAAGAACTTTGTCAAGGAGAGAGGTCAGGGGTGAGGAACAGACGGGAAAGGAAAAATGGAAGACTGGAAAAGGAGATTGAAACTAGATCATAGAAGACCTGGAGTGTTTTCAGTTTAGTTGATTTCAGAGAATTTGAGGGAAAAAGTCAATTGGATGATGCAATTAGAATTATAACTCTGTATATATATATATATACATATATATGTGTATATATATATATTCAGATGTATATATATATACACATATATATATACACATATATGTACACATATATATATACACATATATGTGTATATATATATGTGTATATATATATATACACATATATGTGTATATATATATATACTTTTGTGCAGCAGACCAGCAGATTTAGCAGTAAGGAGATGATAGACACTGGAGGCAGTGCCTTCACAAATGGAAATCGGATTGCAGTGTTGGAGAGCATGTGAAAGTTGGGGAAGTCGAACTGTATAGTCATGAAATAATTATTTTTCAGAAATTTGTCTAGCTTGGCAGAGGAGAAGGAGTGACAACCTGGGTAATGCTAGCTGATCTGACAATGATGTTGATGATAATGGCTAAATGTTATGGAGCTCTTCCAGGTGCCTGGCATTGCCTTAAGTACTGTCCCATTTACTCTCCATAGCAACCTCATGAAGGAGACGGCATTATTTTCTTTCTACTGATGAAGGAAAGAAGATGCCGGAAACTCAGTGGAGTGCGATCATCCATATGACAGACATGTTTCTAAGACTGAAGCATCTGAGCTTTAAGTGTGAGAAAATGCATTCACAACAGAAGCTGTGGCACTTTGCACACGCCTTTATTTTATAGTTGCTAGTGGACAGTGCAGCCATCATCCAAGACATAGGGTGGAGGTAGAAGTTTGACAAGTATTCTCTAATGGCCCTTCATTAGAAGAGCAGGCTCTTAGAGGTGGATTTCAGTTTCTTTCTAAAACTGTTATATAAGTGTGGTTAAGACTAGAAACTTTAATGCATCGTGGAGTTAGTATTTATAAACATGATTGAAACAGTGCTTAAGAAGTCAAATTACATTAGCCGGTGTTATTACCATCCTTGTCCATCCATCCGTCCATTCATCCATCTATAAAACCAGGAAATATGGGGTTTTATCTACTAGACGCTGGGGAACTCAGAGATGAAAGAAAGAGCCTGCCAGAAACAGTCCAGTGGGGGGAGGAATGTAAAACAGCCAACTACAGGGTACTGATCCATTAAAAAAAAAAAAAATTTTGAGTTAATTACCAAACATCTTAAGTAGCAAACACTCTCTAAGCCTTGAAGACAGAAAAAAATAACAAAGGCAAATAGAATTGAATGCTTTCATATATATAACCTTTATGCAAAATAAGAAATCACATTTGGAGCTGATTAAGCTGTGAATGTAACTTGAAGCAAAATAAAAGGAAACTGTATTTAGTATATAATATCAGTTAAACTGTTAGGAAATTAGTGGACAGCTCACAGATTAGTGATCAATGTGGATAGCCAGCCATTTGCTGAAGAGTAGTCAACACATCTAAACAAGAACAAAAATACTACATCTTAAACAGCAATCAGAGAAATATAAATTAAAGTCATTATGACCTAACTTTTCCTTTGCAGACTAGACACAAAATTGTAAGACATTTTCAGTGACTGTCAATGTGCAGTAAAATGAGCTCACTCATGCATTACCAATGAGAGTATAAATGGTGCAATCCCTTGAAAAAACAGCCTGGCAATGTGTAAGTCTGAATGGACCATTCTAGTGAAATATAATAAAGTATGGTGAGAGCAGTGTGCATCCAAATTTCAGCATATTTAAAGTAGGAGAAGACTGGAATCATCGAAATGTTCATCTAGACAGGGGGAGTGACTAGGTACCAGTGGTTCTAAGGGGCCTTTTAGAAGGATGTTAGTAATGTTGTTTAACACCATGGAAATAACCCACATAACAATAATGAATAAGTAAAGAAAAAGCAGATCACAAAAATTATGTACGTAAAAATATGGTCATTAAAAACGGAGAGAGGATCTATTTTTGTGGTTGTATTGGGTCTTGGGGCACAGGTATATAAGTGACTTTTTTCGGGTTTTCCACATTTTACAAATTATGTTTAATTAGAATCTAGTTTATGAGTATGTATGCATGCAATCATTTTCATCACCAGATTAACATTAATTAGTATTTTAAAATATTCACTAAATGATTTCCATTTGATTTTTTAGGATGACTTGTAAGTTAGACAAGGCTGGCAATATATTTTAGAGATTAAACAAGAAGATTTCATGACTGCCCAATATTGAAAATATTATTTTGGAAAAAGTCTTAAGAATCTTTATACAAAAAAAAAAAGATGTGGAAGGAAGAGATTAAGTAAAAGTAGTTTTCTAAGTTAGTTTCTAGATATATTTCCTTACAATATTCTAAGAATTTGGGGACAGAGAGAAGGAAGGTCAGAGAGAAAGTTCTGGAGGGAAAAAATTGCATGCATTTTTTTTCTTTGAAAGCAGCTAAGTGCCAGGAAAACAAAACAAAACAAAATTTACAAATGCTTCGTATTAGACCAGGAGCTTTGTGTCCAAGTAGAAGGGCCTTAAAATTGGAATCTGTTTATTGAGACGACATTATTGGAGTTGACAGTGTGAATTAGAGTGTTTTTCTTGGCATCCTGCACTTCTTTTAATATACTCTTGTTTTTTCACTGGGTTTGGTGTGCCATCATTCAATGCTGGTTCCATCCCCACCACACCATTGGAGGTAGACCCAACCCACCACTTTGTTCTTGAAAAAAAGTGGCAGTTCCGGTCATATCTGGATTCCAGTCCGAATTTTGCTATAGTCCAGGACCATTACAAGGTCCTGGGCAAATGAAGCTCTCTAAGGCCCTGTGTCCTTGTGTTTAAACTGAAGAAGGTGCCTTGAAAAGTGATTTGAGGGGACAAAATGAAACAACATGGAGTAAGATTTAGCAAAGCATTCACCACATAATAAATGTTCAAGAAGTGTATCTTTCCTAAAGCAGCCACTGGCTACTCTGCTCTTGGTTCTGAAAGATGGATATGATGGTCCTATGTAATTCACTTGCTAGATCAAAGTCGTAGGCATTTTAGTCAAAGCATTCACTTCAATTTAAAAATTAAATTATACATAGAGTAATATGTTTAGTAAATTATTAATAGGTTGGAGCCTAGCATGTATTTCATTAAAGGATATCTCAAATTTAGTGAATCAAAGGTAATTGATTTTTAGAACTTGAACACTTTATCAAGTTTGTAACAAATATTGAGCCCAATTTTACCTCATACAAGAAAAGGTTACCTAAGTTCTCTACAAAGGAAATAAATGTTCCTTTATAAACATTCAAAATGATATACTCACAGATTTCTTTGTCATGATTAATATATCACTTTTGTTACAAGATAATTTTAAAAGAAGACAGAGGCATTGGTAATACTTAATAGTATAAAACACCCAAATAATGTTATTACAGGCAAATCTTCATTTTTTTTTTCAACCTGCTTACCACTCAGCTAAACCATGAAAGAGATACTAAAGGATAGACTAGTTTTAAAAAAAAATCTAGACCAAAATTCTCTATGGATCAATATCAGGAATTTAGGGTCTTTCTAGTCTTAAAATACTCTGGTCTGTGAGTCTTTAATATCACAAATTATAAAGTTGAGGAATATCCAATCCTTTTCAACTACAGGATGAACGCTGACTCTTCTATTTGATTTTTTAACACAACGGCTCTGTTTATTATAACCGTTTGTTACCATAAAAGTATAAACTGAAAGGTAGCAATGATGGGTGAGTGTAATATATTACATTAAATAAACTTGTCCTGTGCGCAGTACATGGAAAGTTCTGTTTACATTACAGGAAGCTGTTTTCTGCTGCATTTACAATTCTGCTGGGCAAATAAATTAAGAGAGCTTATGACAGCTCAATTTAGTTTATCTGGTCAAACCCCAAAGACATTATTGGTATAATTTTAGCATATTTAACTTTATATAGGTATTTTATAATGCAATCTCAACCATCTTTTTTTTTAAGGAAAGGATGTTTTAGCTGATGATGTAGAAAAAGAGAGCAAAAATATAAAATTACTGCACAAAAACCTGAACAATACAATTCAACATACAGAATCCTTGCAGAGGAGGATTATAAAGGAATATAAAGGTCATTATATGAGCCTGAAGAAGATTTTAAAAACAGAAAGACGTGTAATGTATTAAAATAATATTTTTTCATTCTCCTTCCTACAGGTTGATGATCTAGGGTTCGATGTTTAGACCCAAGATAGAGTCGATGTTTAGATCCAAGATACGCCCAAGTTGGAGGGCGTGGTGTGGAATTTTGCAGATAGCTCCAGGTTCTCTTTTGTAGTAATTAAAAAAAAAATTTTTTTAATGTTTATTTATTTTTGAGACAGAGAGAGACAGAGCATGAACAGGGGAGGGTCAGAGAGAGAAGGAGACACAGAATACAAAGCAGGCTCCAGGCTCTGGGCTGTCAGCACAGAACCCGACACGGGGCTTGAATCCACAGACTGTGAGATCATGACCTGAGCCAAAGTCGGACGCTCAACCGACTGAGCCACCCAGGCGCCCCCTTTTGTAGTGATTTTTAAAAAATTTTTTAAATGTTTATTTTTTGGGGGGGGAGGGGCAGAGACAGAGGGCGCCACAGAATCCAAAGCAGGCTTCAGGCTCTGAGCTGTCAGGACAGAGCCCAAAGTGGGGCTCAAACCCACAAACCGTGAATGGGATCTTGACCTGAGCTGAGGTCAGTTGCCTAACCGACTGAGCCACCCACGTTCCCCTCTTTTGTAGTAATTACAATAGATGACACCAAGACAAGAAATTTAGTTCATTACACTATTCACTTAACTAGACTTAATTTTCTCAGCTTTCTGTTACTTAGGATGAATTTTCATTTTCTGGGTGTGTAGGTCTGTCAGTGTGTGTGTGTGTGTGTGTGTGTGTGTGTGTGTGTATGCGTGTGTGTGTGTAAAATTGTAACATAAAGAGACAGGGTAGGAACACGGAATGGAAAGATTCATGGGTTTGGAGTAAGAAGACCTAAATTCCAAGTCCCTGCTTAGCCATGTGTTAGGTAGGTGACCACTTTCTTTAATTACGTTTTTGTTTTAATTCAACTGTAGTTAATATATAGTGTTAGTGTCATGTTACTTTCAGGTGTACAATTTAGTGATTCAGCACTTGAATACAACACCCAATGCTCATCACAAGTGCCCTCCTTAATTCTTATTTCACCCATTCCCCTCACCCACTTCCCCCTCTGGTGACCACCATTATGTTCTCTATAGTTAAGAGTCTGTTTCTTGGTTTGCCTCTCTCTTTATTTCCCTTTGCTTGTTTGTTTTGTTTCTTAAATTCCACAGATGAGTGAACTCATGTGGTATTTGTCTTTCTCTGACTTATTTTGGTTAGCATAATACTATTTCCGACCACATTGTTGAAAATGGTAAGACTTCATTCTTTTACATGGCTGAGTAATATTCCATTGTAAATGTATACCACATCTTCTGTAGATGACCACTTAAGCAAACGAAATTACTGGGGGGCTTAGTTGAGGCTCTCATCTCTGTTAACTCAGAGTTACATGGTAAATATGGGTGCCCTGGACCTATTAATAATACAGGAACCTTGGCAAATTATGCATTTTATGCCTTTTCAAGCCACTGTTCTTTACATTTCCCTCCAACCAAGTAGGTCCCACTTGTCTAAAGCATCTCATGGCTCTGCATTTGCACAAGTCCTTGACTTTGTCAAGGATGCCTTCCTGCTCCCTCCTAGGTAAGCACTTGTCGTCCTTCTGGGCCCATCTTAGACGCCCCCTCCATTCTAAAGCTTTTCTTATTACTTTTTACTTATCTCTTCTTTTGTCTTAAAAACATCTTTGGATTCTAAAATTAATTTAAAGGGTATCTGGGTGTCTCAGTCAGTTGAGCGTCTGTCTTCGGCTCAGATCAGGATCTCACAGCTCGTGAGTTCAAGCCCTGCATTGGACTCTGTGCTAACAACTTGGAGCCTGGAGCCTGCTTCAGATTCTGTGTCTCCCTCTTTCTCTGCCCCACCCCCTCACTGCTGGTGCTTTGTCTCTCTCTTTCAAAAGTAAATAAACATTACAAAATTTTTTAATTGAAAAAATTAATTTAAGTACATTGCATAAAAATACAGAAATAAAAAAAGTGAAAATAAATATGATCCAATACTCCATGAAAAGAGATAAATACCCCTAGTATTTTAGTATAATTTTACCAACTTAACCTTATACAAACCAACTTAAATAAATGAATTAGTGGGGCGCCTGGGTGGCTCAGTCAGTTAAGCTTCCGACTTTGGCTCAGGTCATGATCTCACGGTCCGTGAGTTCGAGCCCCACGTTGGGCTCTGTGCTGACGGCTCAGAGCCTGGAGCCTATTTCGGATTCTGTGTTTCCCTCTTTCTCTCTGACCCTCCCCCGTTCATGCTCTGTCTCTCTCTGTCTCAAAAGTAAATAAACGTTAAAAAAAAAATTAAAAAAAAATAAATGAATTAGTGGGGCACCTGGGTGACTCAGTCCATTCAGCATCTGATTTTAGCTCTGGTTATGATCTCGCGGTTCATGGGTTTGAGCCCTGCTTCGGGCTCTGTGCTGACAGCTCAGAGCCTGGAGCCTGCTTTGGATTCTGTTTGTGTGTGTGTCTCTCTCTCAAAAATAAACGTTTAAAAAAAATAATAATAAATGAAAAAAATAAATAAGTTAGGAGGGTTTATGACAGCTCAGTTTAGTTTATCTTGTCAAATCCCCACAACATTATTATTTTAGTATACTCACCTTGTATTTGACTCTAACCGCTCCAGAATACAGGCAGTCACAACCGCAAAGAAAACCAACTTGGGAACCCATGTGCATGTATGTTTACATTCTCTTTTCCACTTCTCCTTAGATCGTGTCTTTCAGTGTTCTGAGAAAACATGGCTGTGATCCCTTTCCGATATTCCATCACACAGGTTAGAGTGTGATTAGTGTAATGCTTCCTCTTTTTGTTGTGCATTGAGGCCGTTTAGAATATTTTGCTTTGACAAGCAAAGCACTCTTGTGCGCATCTAATATTCTTTCTGCAGGACAAATTCCTAGAAAAGGAATTCCGGGGTGTGTACACGTTTCGTACTCTGGAAACATACTGCCAAACGGGCCCCTCGGGAGACGGCAGCATTTTGCTCGTCTGCCACCGAGCTCCGCTCTGGGGCCTGTTTTCACGGCTCCTCCTGTGACAGCGGCCCTCATCACGCCGTCTTTTCACAATTTATTTACTCGTCTCGCTCACTCTGAGACTGCAGACTTCTAGGTGATGGGAGCTGTGTCTTACTCATTATGAATCCCAGGGTCTAGCTCAGAGCCTAACCTAGCACAGGAAAGTGAGAGGGAAGCTAAAATTTGGAGAATGAATTATGCGTTTCCGGTTTTTGTTTGCACTCTGTCACAGTTTTCTGTACTTGATTCTAATCGTCAGTGATCTTAAAAAATACGCAAAGGCTGCCTTTTCTGCCACTTCATTGAACGACCCTGTGATTTCGACGTGTTCCGTTTCGGACGGGCTTTGTTACATCCCGCAACAGGAGATTTCCTCCCCTAGACAGTGTTAGCTGTGTCGAGAATAAATATGGTCATGAAAAGTGAGTTTGTATCTATTTCACTTCCTTTTTTGTTATTAAAAAATTTTTTAATGTTTAGTTTGGAGAGAGAGACGGAGACAGAGACAGACAGAGTGTGAGTGGGAGGAGGGGCAGAGAGAGGGTGACACAGAATCCGAAGCAGGCTCCAGGCTCCGAGTCGTCAGCACAGAGCCCACGTGGGGCTTGAACTCACAAACTGCGAGATCATGACCTAGAGCCGAAGTCAGACGCTTAACTGACGGAGCCACCCAGGCGGCCCTGTTTCACTTTCGATTATGAGTGTTTAGTGGAAAGATTCTGTGAAGCTAGATATAAACATATCTTTGGAGAAAAAGTATAGACTTTCTCGACAATGCAAGGGAATCCCATACAGCTGGTGTGACCGTCCCAGGTAACTCAGGCTTATAAATGTCCACGTTGGTTACACATTTGGTTTATATCAAGTGGAATTATAAGATGTAATAATTTGTGGTTAAGTGTCTCTTCTTAAATCTTTTAAGGACACTTCTCAAGGCAGTATTACTTATAAAATTAGAGTGTCTGTGGATGTGATCCTAAAAATCACATTACAGTAGTGAATTGATAGATGAAATCAGTGTTCAGCCATCAATATCAATATATTAAATGTGGGCATTGTAAGTATAGGGCCAGCAACTGCTCCGTGAGTCTAAGAAGCACACCACAGCAGTCTGAATTTGACTCTTATAATTCTGCAGAATTGAATTTGTAAGTTATATGGTACAATACCAACATTGTTGCCAAGAATGAGTATGTGGGCAAGAAAAGACCGATTAAGTCAGGAATGTGGAGGGCTGGCCTCTCACAGTATCTAGAGACCGGGCTCAGGAGGACGTGTCTCGGATTGAGATCCAGCTTCGTGTGGCCTCAGGCCGCTTTCTTCAACCTGTGTACCTTTCTTTCCTCACTGGGGTACAGGGACAAGAAGAGTACCACTTCACAGATCTCATACAGATAAAACGAATTCACAGATATGGAGCGCTTTAAACAGTGCCTGGAACATTTTCAAAAATCAGACAATCTACTGAAGCAAGATCGTTAACCTCAGGAAGATATTTTTTTTAAGATTTTATTTTTAAGTAATCTCTACACCCAACACGGGGCTCAAACTCACAACCCTGAGATCAAGAGTCGCAGGCTCCGCTGACTTAGCCAGCCAGGCGCCCCAAGAAGATATTTTTAATAAACTTGGTAACCAGTAGGAAAACACTGAGCAAAGGGATGGAAAAATGAAATACGTTTCACACCGCAGAATATATGACTAAGAGTGTTCAGAACGAAATCTAAATACATAAAATATTTTATCTTGTTTTCCTAAATTCTATTACCTATTAAAATTGAATGTTACATTTTAGGATACTTATTCTATTAGATTTTAGAAATAAAATTATTCATTGATTAACAGGCAGTACATTTTGAAATAAGAGAATGTGAAATCTGAACACACTTTCCTGTACCTTTTTTGTTGTCACACGACATTCTTGCTTAAATATACTTTCCATACAATATTACGCCCATCCTTTAAAAAATGGTGTTTATCCATTTCCCATAACTATGCAACACAAACTGATGCCCACGTATTATAATTCAAATACATTACATTCTACCCTGATTTAGGCCAGATGAAGGAAAGAAAATTCACATGTTAAAATAATTGTGAATACATGCGTTTGAATTAGTTTAGCGTGGGTTTGGATTCCATAAATGTAGCAGAAGTCACTGGCCTTTTATAGAAGCTGGTTACGATTTGTTTCTTTACAAAGTTTATATAGTTTACTGTTAAATAATTAACAGTACTCTCATTACCCATCCATGAATATCTGCAACATTAAGTGACTGATGCCATTTCCAGGGGGTTGACACCATAGTGAGAAAAAGACCTCAGGAATTCTGGAAATTAATTGCTTCATTAAGCCCAGATTCTAAAGGTGGGCTTATTTTAAGAATCTCGGCCAGAAGAACCACCGAGCTACTAAATATATTCCAATATTTCTAGTACTAATTTCCACTGTAGCCAAGATATTTCACTGAGGTAAGATCCCCATAATGATATAGAATCAATCAGAGTCCAGTGCCTGATGTCAGCCAACAAAGAATAAATGCATGTATCAAATTCATTACCCAAAGGGAGTATAAATTGTAGCAGAACTCTAGATTAATACCTGACAGTTATATTTACAAAGAAAGTCATTCCGATTCCAGAAAGCAGTGAAAGTTAAAAAGCTGACACAGACTTCTTCTGTATTTAGGCTTGCTTCTAATTAACTGATGCGGGGTAGTGTTGATAAAAGAGACTAAGAGAACGAGGAAACAGCTCCAGAAGCCTGAAAAACTTCAGGCCCGCTATGGTGTCATCAAGATAATTTAACTTCTCCGTTTTATTTCGGCATTGCTTCTGAGAAACGAGAGAGAGAAAATGGAATTTTAACTAGTGATCTTTTATTCCTACCTCACGATGTTTGTCAGTATGAAATTATAGGGAATTCAGAATAATAAATGGAGACGGGTATGTTGCTATCCCAAGTGTTGTTGTAGCAAGAGCTAAGCTAAAATGCCTACCTTGGGGAATAGGTCGACTTCTTAATGTGGTTTCATCCAAATGTATGCAAATGTCTGCCACACCATCCGGGTTCTCGTTTTAAATGACAAAGGTTCATCTTTGTACAATTTTGCGCAAAATTGTCATGCAGACACATTATGTCGTGTTATAAACAAGATGTTGCTCACTTCTATTTCCACACAGATATCTTCCAAAAGGAATGAACAAATTTAGCCATTAAAAACAGAAGGGTACACATAGGTATAAATTATGACTTATACGAACTAACACATTGATTGTCCATTCTATTAAATAATCTTAGATACTGTGAAGATTCTAGAAGAGTTAAAGTATTATTACTCTCATGAGAAAATATATGTCCATTTGGAAGCAGGCACCAAAACGGATTTAGATGTAGGAGAGATTCCCTGGGGGAGAAGCCAGTGAAGGTAAGGACAGAGGAGAGACGAGTGGGGAGAGCTTCAGACCACAGTGAAGGTCTGGCATCTGTGAAGGGAGCAGGGAAGGAGTCTCAGGATGGGGGAGCCTCAGAGGGCAGTGCGGTTTGGAGAAAGGCTCCGAGCCTAAGTGTCGGGCCGGAATAGCTGATTCTTAATTTTTTTTTTTTAATGTGTATTTATTTTTGAGAGAGAGAGACGGAGCACAAGCAGGGGAGGGGCAGAAAGAGAGGGAGACACAGAATCTGTGCTGTCAGCACAGAGCCCAACGCGGGGCTCGAACCCATGAACCGTGAGATCATGACCTGAGTCGAAGTTGGACGTTTAACTGACTGAGCCACCCAGGAGCCCCCAGAATAGCTGATTCTGTCTGGTAGTCTGCCATTGCTTGATTACCGGCTTGGAGCAGCTGGAGTGGGGGTAGGGGTTGGACCTGGGGGAAGGCCACGTGGCCTGCTAGAAACGCCACAGTGGATCAAAAAGTACAAGGACTAGAGGCTGCCAGGTGACGACCCTCCACAAAGCGAGGTCTGCTGCGGGGAGCCCAGAGCAGAATTCTGTGACCATCTTGCTGACCACCATGGAGAAAGTACAAATTTGCCTTTACACACGCACAGCCCCTGCAAGTGTATCTACCTCTGCCTTGTTTTATATCCAGTTACTGATCCACGTCTTCACTTTGTGGTCTGGTCTCTAAGTTTCAGCCCTCCCTTTGCTGAGGACTGGGAGTATGTTCAACATGTTGTCTTGTTGTGTCTTTGGTTTGTGTCATACTTTCGGAGTTCAAACCAAGGGGTCCTTCGGGTCTGGATTTGGCTGTCTACCTGGTTTTCTTTGTATGATCATAAGCAGCGTACTTAACTTGTTTCTCTTCTAAGTTTATTTATTTTGAGAGAGAGAGAGAGAGAGAGCAGGGAAGGGGCAGAGAAAGAGGGAGAGAGTGGATTCCAAATAGGCTCTGCGCTGACAGCTTGAACCCAACGCAGGGCTTGAACCCGTGAACAATGAGGTCATGACCTGAGCTGGATGTTTAACCAACCGAGCCACCCAGGCCCCTTTCTGTGCCATTCTAAGTAAGGTTGTAGGTACTTGTATCTCCTGTCACTATCTATGAAGACATTCAAAAATCTCTTGTCCCTGGAAAGAGTCGGAGGGATGAGACGACATTTCCATTGCTTCATTTTTCATTGAGAGCTTCCAATATTTCTCTACTTATGAGCCACAATCAAGAGTCGGACACTTAACCAACTGAGCCACCCAGATGCCCCATTTACTTAACTTTTTAACCCTCAGTTTTCTCAACTGTCAACTGGGAAGGAAAATATAAAGTATTGAAAGAGAGGATTTAAAGACAGAACACATAGAAACCTCTCAATATGATGCTTGGCTTACCTCAAGCATCTGAAAACATTAACAATTTTCATTGTAACTGTAATTTTTGAGTATCCTTCTGTTATCTATACGTTTCATACTCTTATCTGGAGATATCTGAGTTTCTGTATGCTTCCATTTGAGCTGACGAGCTTTGTTTTGAAAGCTCCAATTGTATCCTTCAGTTTAATGGAAAATATAGAACAAATGATGTCAGAGATCTACAAAATGCCAAATGAGGACCTTGTCTAATGCTGTGGATTTTCAATGTGGTGTTTTGTCTATTGGCAAGCCAAATCAAAGTTCCGTGATGAGTACTATGATTTCATATTTCTGAGGAACAAAAAGAAATATTGAGGGCTGTGAGGCTTACAGATAAAAGGAACCCCAGTACTTGTCAGGACAGAGGGCAAGACATCTGCAGCACAGAGGTGCTTGGTTTATTAATGAAAAAATGATACATGTCTTCTTACCTTTGTAGCTTTGTGAAAAATGCTCACCATAAAATTATCTACTTGGGAATGCCCTTGATAAATATAAGAAAAGTACAGTTGTTTGAGAAAGAGGTTATAAAGAGTGGGTTTGAATACAACAGCTTCTCATGTGGACCCAACCCAAGTGACTGGTGAAGCTGTTTTATCACTTGCCCCTGCTGTTGACAGAAATTGCTTCTCATTCGATACATTTGTGGGGGACAACGAAGGTCCGTTATGCTCTCCTTGTGTTTTGTCCAGGAAATTGCATATTACAATCGTAGTTGAATATTAGGGTCTCAGAAATAAACCTGTTCTCAGGAAGCTTGCATTGTATTTGGGAAAAGAAAAAAAAAGAGAAAAGAAAAGTAAGAAACTATATAAGGAAAGAGTAGCGTATATCGTATGTTGGATAGTGATAAACCTATGGAGAAAAATAAAGCTGAGAAGCCATTGGGTTTAAGAAGACAAGACCTACCATAGACTGTGACTGTTTTTCCAGGCACATTCAAGCCATTGGATCCATATTTTTAAGATGCCTGGCTGGGTATAGGGATGTTCTGTGTGGCTGGAAAGCAAAGCTAAATGCATGATCCATACTCTATTGTTATGGTTCTAACTAACACAATAAGCTGCAGATAAAAAGAAATAGAGTAAAACCTTGGATTGTCAGTAACTTGTTCTGTGAGTATTCTGTAAGATGAGCAAACATCTTTAATAAATTTTAACTTGAGGGATGCCTGGGTGGCTCAGTCGGTTGAGCGTCCGACTTCAGCTCAGGTCATGATCTCACCACTCATGAGTTCGAGCCCCATGTTGGGCTCTGTGCTGACAGCTCAGAGCCTGGAGCCTGCTTCCGATTCTGTGTCCTGCTCTCTGTCCCTCCCTCACTTATGCTCTGTCTCTCTTTCTCTCAAGAATAAATAAAACATTAAAAAATTAAAAAAAATAATAAATAAATTTTAACTTGACAAATGGGCAGTGTCTTGCAATACGAGTCATACGTGACTCTGAACGTCACATGATCACAGCTGAGTCAATGGTTTTTGAAATTCACTTTGATAGACAAGTGCTCTGGATGACAAGCATGTTTCCAGAACGAAGTATGCTAGAAAACCAAGGTTTTACCGTATGTTGCTTTCCAAACAGAAGTCCCTACTATGTCGGTACTAAACCAATATATTTAAAAGCATAGTATTTAAAATTAAACTGGAAGGAAAATAAATAAGGTGTAGCAGAATAATTAAAATAATAAGGTATACATATTATGTCTAGATTACATAAAGTATCATAAATATACAAGCCTTAAAACTCAAAGGGTTTTATTCTTGAATGTATTTAAAGGAATTTCCAAATTTTTCAAACCTTTGATTTAGACAATGACTGCTTTTAGTCTGCATTGTTATTATTTTATTTTACTTTATTTTATTATTTTATTTTATTTATTTTTTTTGTAAGGTCCTCATCACATAGAGTCAGAAATTACTTGGTACTGTTCTGGAAATAAAGACCACAGACTCAAAAATTTTTAATTGTACAACCTGAAATTAACATAATATTGTGTGTTAACTAAACTTCAAAAACATATGTAAAATAAAATAAAATAAAATAAAACAATAAAAATGAAGTGAGGTGAAGTGAAGTGAAGTGAAATGAAGTGAAATAAAGAGACCCCGCAGATAATCTTCATGCAAGAGGAAGAAATGGGAGAAATGCCATCAAAGTCTTCTGGCTACTTGGTACTTTGGGTATATGGGCCTTATTTATACCTTTTATACAGAAATGGCACATTATGTTCAACAAAGCTGTCAAGAATTCCTTTAAAAGAATTGTTTTCCCGGGGCGCCTGGGTGGCTCAGTCAGTTAAACGTCCGACATCGGCTCAGGTCATGATCTCACAGTTTGTGAGTTCGAGCCATGCATCAGGCTCTGTGCTGACAGCTCAGAGCCTGGAGCCTGCTTCCGATTCTGTGTCTCCCTCTCTCTCTGCCCCTCCCCTGCTCACGCTCTGTCTCTGTCTCTCAAAAATAAATAAATGTGAAAAGAATGGTTTTCCCTGCAGTTAGATGTCTTTCCCCTGTGATTAGATGTTCTTCGTCTTGCTAAGTGTCAGGATTTCAGGATTTCTTGTAGCACAGGAGAGCTTTAGAGACAGGGGATTTGGTGATGTTGGCCATTGACTAGAGGTGTGGTGGTGGTATTTCCAAAGAACCAGGATGACGTTTATCACCTGGAGTCTGGGGTCTCCCCCCACCAAATGTAAAAGAAAAATCAAGCACTTTTTTTTAATGTTTATTTTTGAGAGAGAGAGAGAGAGAGAGAGAGAGAGAGAGAGAGACACACACACACACACACACACACAGAGTGTGAGTGGGGGAGGGACAGAGAAAGAGAGAGAGAGAGAGAGAGCAGGGGAGGGGCAGAGAGAGAGGGAGACACAGAATCTGAAGTGGGCTCCAGGCTCTGAGCTGTCAGCACAAAGCCTGATGCAGGGCTTGAATTTATTAACTGACAGATAGTGACCTGAGCCACAGTGGGCACTTAATCGACTTAACCACCCAGGTGCCCCTCAAGTACTTTTTAAACAATAACCTTTACACCTCCGGTTATTTCAGACCTACCGTGTATTTGGACCTACACAAGGAGAGTCTTCCTGACCAGGCGGCTGACATCCCAGGACAGGGAGGAGCTTGCCAGGGGGATGGGGCAGCTTTCTAGCAGGAGGAAATACTTTCATGTAATATCCCGTTTTACTTGGCCAAATTCTGATGGTCTGTAACATAGTCAGTAAGTTACACGCGGAACATAAGTTTCTTGGAAGTGGGTAGAGCCTTAAAAAAGAATAAGTCTTTTGTTTTAAAAAAAAAATTTTTTTTTTAATGTTTACTTTTGAGACAGAGACAGCATGAACGGGGGAGGGTCAGAGAGAGGGGGAGACACAGAATTGGAAGCAGGCTCCAGGCTCTGAGCCATCAGCCCAGAGCCCAACGCGGGGCTCGAACTCACGGACCGCGAGATCGTGACCTGAGCTGAAGTCGGACACTTAACCGACTGAGCCACCCAGGCGCCCCAAGAATAAGTCTTTTGAATGGACTGAGGTTACTAGAAGAGAATGTAATGGGCTATGAGAACAGAAAATATTAATTTTCTTCTCTCTGTTTCTGTGAGTACCTTAAATGTTTTTATTACATGAGTTGAATCTTTTCTATTTCCCAATAATTCCATAAGATAGTCATAATTAAAACTAAGAAAGAAATAAAGCTTACCAAGGAAAAAAATCATTGTATTAGTTTCCCTTCATTTTTCTACTTATTCAGATTACGATATAATATGGATGAAAATAAACTCTTTGAAAGTGTCTGTAAGAATCTATTTAATCTTCTTAAACTTCTCTATACCCTGTGGACAGGAACCTTTCCCTAGAATATAGATATTTTTTATATTTTGTTTAGTTTTTTAAATTTTCTTTAAACATTTATTTATTTTTGAGACAGAGAGACAGAGCACGAGTTGGAGAAGGGCAGAGAGAGGGAGACGCAGAATCCGAAACAGGCTCCAGGCTCTGAGCTGTCAGCACAGAGCCCGACGTGGGGCTCGAGCCCATGAGCCTCGAGATCATGACATGAGTCGAAGTTGGACTCCTGTCACGTCATGAAGCTTAACCGACTGAGCCACCCAGGTGCCCCTATATATTTCATTTATTTTCCATGTTCTTTTCCCCCTCTGTTCTCTCTTGGGCATGGGCTTCTAACCCCCATTTTTCAGTCATAACGGAACCATTGATGCTTACTGGGGAGAAGCTCTGCAGTGTTAAGGAGAGATCTCTGCCTGAACTTGCCATCCTTGATCAAAGCCAGTGAAATCTTTTCATGTTAGGGGATGGATTTCCTACCAAACTCCATTCAAAAGTCATTTGTAACCAATGAAACTAGTGGTTGGTTTCAACTCAAGGTTAGATCTTGTATGGTCTTTTCTCTTCTTCATTTCTGCTTTGGGCAATTCTTCTCTGTGTTTTTGTATTATTGATCTTTTCTTATTCTATATTCCTTCACATAAAAAAATTCTGTACACTTCCCCCATTTAAGGGTGATTTCCAAAAATACTTGAACTACAACACAATAAAATTAAATGAAGTTGTTAAGGGAAGTAAAGATAGAAAAATAAATTAGCAAAACGGGCAATAAGTTAACATCAATTTGGCTGTGCTTAAAAGTGATGGGATAGAAATAGGATTATAGTCTCTCATCAGTCGACACACAAAGGAAAATATAAAGTAAAATGCAGTGGTCTTTGGGTTAAAGAAGACTCATAGGAAGAGTGGAGTCATCCCCATGCGGCAGAGAGGACTTTCATGGTTCCTTATGCAGAGACATCGTGTCATGTGATGAGTAGTATCTGTGATATTGACAGTAAGGACAAAAATGAATTTCATTGCTCTGTTTCTTTTTTTTAAGTTCATTTGTTTATTTTGAGCGAGAGAGAGAAAGAGAGAGCAAGCAAGCAGGGGAGGGACAGAGAGAGAGGGAGACACAGAATCCGAGGCAGGTTCCGGGCTCTGAGCTGTCAGCACAGAGCCCGACACAGGGCGTGAACCCATGAACCACAAGATCGTGACCTGAGCCAAAGTCGGATGCTTAACCAACTGAGCCACCCCGGCGCCCCTGTTGGTTTTTTAAAACAAAGTACACTGTGGGAGGATTGGCTTCCTTCACCCTGTCGTACTTCCTTTACTTCTATGCTCCTCTTGTTTTGTGTATGTTAAATGCAGATTCTCTGCAAGCAAACCTTAGCGAATGTGCTTGTCTCCATAAACACGCAGTAAATAATACAATTCCCTTGACAAAGTGAGCTCTTCAGGTGGTATTTCTGGTTGATTTGGGGTGTGGTTCCATCCAGCACTAGCAAACATACACCCTTTGCCCAGGAAGGTAACTGATACTATTTTCTGCCCCTCTTCCGTCCCCCACTCCCGACTGCTGCCAAGACCCCACCCACGTATGACACCTCCTCCTGTCTCCTCTGGGGACATCTTCGTGGATGACACCTTGACTTCATTTTTTTTGTCATCTTGCTTCCTGCAAGTTCTTTCTCCTCCACATTCTCGATTCTCTCCCATTTTCAAAAGTTGAATAAGTGAGGAAAAAAAGAACCTTATGTTGAACCTGCCTTTTGGCCTCTCCACCCTCAGGTAATACCACTTATTTTCACAGCTGAGTAGAAATTTTAATTTTCAAAATTGTGTTTGATGTAGCTATGAGTCGAACTTCTGTTTCTTGCATGCATTTAAACAAGTAAATAATTGTGATTGGGGGTGGGGTGGGGAGAGGTTGTCCTGAAATGTGAAATGTATGAATGCTAAATTTGCTTCAAAGGGAAAACAAAGGGATTCAGGGGCATTTACTATATTTGAGAACTGAGGGGCATTTATTTTATTTTGCTTCAGGCAGGTTTATGTGAGCAGAAGTGTTTATTGTGTGTTATGCCACTGGGTAGGTAAATAATGTACATCTGGTAATACAAGAACCCATTTTTGTTACCCAAAGTTGATCTGTTTCAAAAGTTGTGATTCTGGAGCACCTGGGTGTTTCGGTCTGTTGAGCATCCAACTTCGGCTCAGGTCATTATATCACAGTTCGTGGGTTCGAGCCCCGCGTCGGGCTCTGTGCTGACAGCTCAGAGCCTGGAGCCTGCTTCAGGTTCTGTGTCTCCCTGTCTCCCTGCCCCTCCCCCTCTCACAGTCTATCTGTCTGTCTCCTTCTCTCTCTCAAAACTAAACATTAAATTAAAAAAAAACAAACAAACAAAAGTTGTAATTCTGAAATCCCATAGTTGTCAAAAGAAAACCGAAAAACTTTTCTCAATTTATGCTCTTGTGCCAAATCATAAATGCTTTTGTTTGGTTTTGTTTTTATGATACAATGCATCCCAGGGATATAAAAAACAGACTTTCATTTTGTACATTCACACTTTTACAGCTGCTTACAGGCTATGTGTAAAAATAACTTGACTACGAGTTCACTTTTCTGGCAGATTAAGATAGCAAAATAGATGATTGATTTTCAGCTACTCAGACATGCTCTAATTAGAGATAATTTTTAAATGTGTAAAATACTTTTAGATTAACTTTACATATAGTGTGTTTGACACCAAAAATGATTTTGCTAGCTTTTGAATTTATATTTCAAGTTTAGTTGACAGTTATTTCTTCAGCTTCCTTCCTTGATAGTTATATTTTACTAGCATAGTGTTTTGAAATTCCAGATGACGAACGAAACTTACTCTTTTCAGACATTTTATGGAATCGGTCGTAGACAGTGTTACGTCTCTTCGACTTCAGGTTGACAAAATTAATTTTCTGATCGCCAGTCAGTAAATACATAATGAGAGGAATAGAGAAAATGTGTGAGTCATGATTCCTAGAAAAAGCAGTTCACTTTTATGCAGCCAAAATACATAACTCCCATTTTATAGTATTCCGGACTATGTATAATGACTTCATTAACTGAACAATGTAGTTCCCAGAGTGGAGACTATTGACACTGTAGTGATTGAAGCGATGAGAAGAAATGATACCAGCCTTGGGATGGTATGTAACAGAGGATGGTAAGCAATTAGGAAGCAAATAAACAAATAGATAAGTAACGGCCCATTGTATTCGTGTGGCAATTTGGGGAGACTTTATTTGCCAACCAAAGTCAGAACTTGTTTCCACGTATCATCCAGTTTTCATAAATTTTGGGGTGTGCCCTGAGAGGCTTTCGTGATCACATCCATTCGGGTTCTCCCTGTGCCTCCTTGCCTGTTCCTTTGTTCTTTTCCTGGACCTGTGCTTCTCTGCTCTGTGATTCTGTGCGAGCACCCGAGCAGAGCTTTCTGAATCTGTCACTGTCACATTCATGTTTCTTAAATACTGCTCCCACGATGACTCTTCTCTGCAAATGTAAGTTTAGCTCTTACCTGTCTGCTCTTAGAGCTAGAATCTAAAAACCCGTGTGTCTTCCTTCCCCACTTGTCACTGGCATGCATTCTCTCTTTCCGTCTGACTTGTCATCCTCTCGTGCTGGACTTCACTTCCCAATCCCGTGAACTCATTCCTTCCCTGCTTTCCGCGGGGGGTCTTTCTCCCTCTGCCCGGAATGTGTTTTTTTTCATCCCCAAAGCTGTGTGATGCTTTTAGCGACATGCTTGCGGTTGGGGTTTGTTTCTGGGTGTGATGGATTAAAGATGACCACAAGTTATTGCGCATTCTTCCTGCCTAGATGTGATGACCGTGTCCCCTACCCCTGAACATGGGCAGGTCCTGGACTGTTCTGACTAACACAGAATGTCAGGAGGGACACTGTTGATTTCCAGTCCTGAGGCTCAAGAGATCGGCAGCTTATGCTTCCTTTCTCCGGGAGCACTCACTGTCCACTCCCCCAGCCTCTATTTAAAAAGTCTGACTACCCTAGGTGGTCCTGTTTCCTTTTACTAAAGAAGTGACTGTAAGGGTGCCTGGGTGGCTCAGTTGGTTAAGCATCCGACTCTTGATTTGCGGCTCAGGTCACGATCTTGAAGTTTCTGAGTTTCAGCTCCATGTTGGGCTCTGTGCTGAGAGTGCGGAGTCAGCTTGGGAATCTCTCTCTCTCTCTCTCTCTCTCTCTCTCTCTCTCTCTCTCCCTCTCTCTGCCCCTCCCCTGTGTGCGTGCTCTCTCTTTTTCTAAAATAAATAAACATAAAAAAATAAGTGACTATAATGGGTTCCTGACTCTAACTTATGTTTATATTTGAGACTTTCCCCGAAACAGTGGTCTCCAAAGTACAAAAGACAATCTACTTAGGTGTAGGAAGTAAATATTATCATTTGCGTTACTATGGTTTTTTTTTGTAGCATATTTTTAAGTTTCCCTTAGGTGCATCATTTCTATTTTAGTGACATTATAATGTGTAATACATGGTTGTGATTTATGTATAAATATACACTTATTTGAGGCATGTGCATAAATATTTTTTAATGGAAAAGTTGAATTGTTAACAAGATCAAAGTCTATGAATCTGTAAACATCAAAATCATCTTTGGGGCGCCTGGGTGGCTCAGTTGGTTAAGCGTCTGACTTCAGCCCAGGTCATGATTTCACGGTTTGTGGGTTCAAGCCCCATGTCGGGCTCTGTGCTGACAGCTCAGAGCCTGAAGCTGCTTTGGATTCTGTGTCTCCCTCTCTGCCTGCCCCTCCCCAGCTTGTGCTCTGTCTCTCCATCTCTCAAAAATAAATGTTAAAAAAAATTTTAATCATCTTTAACCTATGTGTGTATACGCATACTAGTGTTTCCTAAAAGAAGAGCAATAATTAACTGCTGATGTAACGTTGCAAGTCCCTGAAAGGGAGAACACACAAATAAAAGGCAGTGAGCCAAAGCCTCTCCTTGCAGAATTCCAAAGTTATGCCTCTTATTTGGTTTATTCCCCCAGAATCGAATTCAGTTTCTTTTTAGGTGCCTACAAAATTTCTCTCCACGAATGTTTTGTAATAATATCAAAGCCTGTAAATGGAGAGGTGGTGTTTTCCAAGTTTTCTTTATTTATACAGTGACTGCTCAATCCTTAACACCCAGGATAAGCCAGTGCAGCTCTGTGCTGCTGTGTGCCGACCTTCCAGAATTGGGGAAGGGGTGGCCCCGTCTCTCAGTTCACAGTGCGTTAGTGAAAGCTGTGCTCTGGGCTTGCTGGAGATAAGTGACGTAACAAAAAGCACCTTGCAGGCTTACGGGATGCCATCAAGAAAAGCAAAAATCTGGACATGACCTAAGACATCTGTAGGCCAGGGAGTTGTTCATTCTGGCTACGGCGCAGGGTATGTGTAAGAGGAAACGGGCCGTTGGATGGCCGATGTGTAGTATCAGGTCTCAAATGACAGGCGAGGAGTTTAAATATTCCTCCGCGGCTGAGGAAAGTAGCTTTTGACGCAGGCAAGCAGGAAGTCGAGCAGGATGGCATTGACCGTGCTGTGCTCGTCAGGTTCCTTCCGTGGACTTCTTGCCTGTGTTTGCCGTTCGTATGCAGCACTGCGCTTGCGTTTGGTTCCACAGCTGAGCCAGGAGGTGTGTAAGGTCCAGGGTCACTTTCGATTCTTCTGGGTCCCTGCTGCCTCGGGGAGGGGCAGCGAACTTAGATTCCAGTAACGCCCCGTCGTCCTGCGTAATTGCAAACTTCCCACCTGGGTGCTGAGATACGTTTCTGAGAAAAAGGGGTGTTAATTTCCAGTTATCAGTTTTGTATTATGTAGTAGTTATTACTGTAAATTGCAAGTTGCAATTCTACTCCAGTCGTTTGGGTTCATGTACATCTAAGATGGACAGGAGGATGCCATCATCTGTGCTAATAACCGGGTGGTGAAACCAGACGCAGGTGGTTTCTATCAGCTTCTCATGGTCACTAACTGGAGCAGGTGCAGGCCTGAGACTAATGTTCAGATGTTTGGGTCTTTTTCTGTGCCTCTCCTAGTCTCTCTAGAAGGTATTTACAATCCTTGGAGAAAGAGTAATGCAGTTTTTAAGGTACTAAACAAGTGTTTTATTGTCCTCTTTAAATAGGTGATTAAGTATACCGAATCTTTTCCTCTGGTTATTTCATTTTTTTTTTTTCTTCAACACAGTACACTTAGCAATTAAGAAAGTGACCGTGTCACACTGAACACTACATCCCTCGGGACTTGAAACACAGATTTCATGCTTAGACGTGCGTGCTTGTTTTCCTTTTGTTTTTTAAAAAGTTCTCTGTGATGAACCGTTTCCAATGATGGGTGAATAAGTTTAAATGCCTTTAGATCTTAAGAGAGCACAGACAGGAAGAAAAAACTATCTGGAGGCATTGAATATATTCTACACGTTTTACCTGTTGGCTTTCATTTTAAAGTATGCAGCTATTGTGCTAATATTGAATAGCACGTGACACCTTTGCTGAGATAGGTTATTGCTTGGGTTGAAGAGAATTATGATTAATGACATACTCTTGCTTAGTGGGTTGGCTCACTTTTATTTTCTGTATTTCCCAGAATGCCATCCTTAAAATAGAACTCATCATTTTCTCCACCAATGTTTCCTACCCCCTCCCAACTTTATTCCAAGATGAAAAGATGACAAAATGTGATCATTTGTCTCCTCGAAGTCTGAGGGTGTTAAAGAGTTCTGAGTGGTAAAACAGATGGAATTGTGCTAAAAAGCACATGGCCCCTTATAATTTTTTCTTTAAAAAGATCCAAAACTTAGGCTTAGTAATAGAATATACTTTGCTATTCTTGAGTAACACATAAAGAAATCTTTGATTCTCCCTATTCTGACTCACTGCTCTTTTCCCAGAGTGCAAAATGTCCATTTTGGATCAGTCATTGAGAAATGCTGATTTAATAGACTTCCAGAAAAGGTTGACCATGGTGGGTAACTCTATGGATACGGGAAATAAAGTATATCAAATTATAAGATTATTACCAAATTTTCTTCTGACTTTGGTGACCAAGAGAAGTCATCAGATGCTTTTACCCCTGCAATGTCTTTTTACCATTACATAAACGTTAAATATATATTTTCTATAAATAGTGACTCAGTATGAACTTATTTTAAAGTATGGTTTTTCTTTTTTGTAAATTAAATTCGTTGAAGTTCATGTCTGGTATGATGGTTTTGGCAAACGTGAAAGTGATAGGTGCCAATTCTATACGATTGAAATTTCCTGTTTTCGGAGGAATTTTTGTCAACTCCTAGAAACCACACTACGGTCTTTACATGAGGAGCTTTAAATTCCTTGCTTTAGGTGGTGCACTCAAGTATTTGAAACAAAGCCATCTTAGTATTTAGCATTTGACGTACTGAAATTAGAAACAGGAGAATTGGACATCATTCCTATGACTTTATCTTAGAATTTAGTGCCAGATATGTTTTAAGCGATTAATGTGTAATGACAATATATTCTCATGTACAAAATACATTGAAACAGGCCTTCAGACACAGATCTCAAATAAGGAAATTCAAGTACCTACTGCATGGCTCCTGGAGTTCAGTCTCTTAGCCACTTTTTTTTAATATGAAATTTATTGTCAAATTGGTTTCCATACAACACCCAGTGCTCATCCCAAAAGGTGCCTCCTCAGTATCCGTCACCCACCCTTCCCTCCCTCCCACCCCCGTCAACCTTCAGTTTATTCTCAGTTTTTAAGAGACTCTTAATGGTTTGCCCCCCCCCTAACTTTTTTCCCCCTTTCCCTCCCCCATGGTCTTCTGTTAAGTTTCTCAGGATCCACATAAGAGTGAAAACATATGGTATCTGTCTTTCTCTGTATGACTTATTTCACTTAGCATAACACTCTCCAGTTCTATCCACGTTGCTACAAAAGGCCAGATTTCATTCTTTCTCATGGCCACATAGTATTCCATTGTATATATAACCCACAACTTCTTTATCCATTCATCGGTTGATGGACATTTAGGCTCTTTCCATAATTTGGCTACTGTTGAAAGTGCTGCTATCAACATTGGGGTACATGTGCCCCTATGCATCAGCACTCCCATATTCCTCGGGTAAATTCCTAGCAGTGCTATTGCTGGGTTATAGGGTAGATCTATTTTTAATTTTTTGAGGGACCTCCACACTGTTTTCCAGAGCGGCTACACCAGTTTGTATTCCCACCAACGGTGCATGAGGGTTCCCGTTTCTTCACATCCTAGCCAGCATCTATAGTCTCCTTATTTGTTCATTTTAGCCACTCTGACTGGCGTGAGGTGATATCTCAGTGTGGTTTTGATTTGTATTTCCCTGATGAGAAGTGACGTTGAACATCTTTTCATGTGCCTGTTGGCCATCTGGTTGTCTTCTTTAGAGAAGTGTCTATTCATGTTTTCTGCCCATTTCTTCACTGGATTATTTGTTTTTCGGGTGTGGAGTTTGGTGAGCTCTTTATAGATTTTGGATACTAGCCCTTTGTCCGATATGTCATTTGCAACTATCTTTTCCCATTCCGTTGGTTGCCTTTTAGTTTTGTTGATTGTTTCCTTTGCAGTGCAGAAGCTTTTTATCTTCATGAGGTCCCAATAGTTCATTTTTGCTTTTAATTCCCTTGTCTTTGGGGATGTGTCTTAGCCACTTTAAGAAAGAAATGGCCAGAAGACGAAATGAAGCAGGAGATAACTGTATACAAGTCCAGGAATTTCATTAACAGACCATTATTAGTAAATGATGTCATCTAACTACCATATTCCTACAGAAGGAAAAGTTATTCTGGGATTATAAAAGCCAAGATGAGTAAGGGAAGACCAGAGGTTGTTAATTCCAATGAAAGTCAGGCGTAATGAGAAATAGAAATTAGACTCAGAGTCAAAAAGCCTGAGTACTAGACTGTACTTCTCATTTATCTTACAGAGAAATCTGGGTAATTTATTCAGCCTGGGTCTCATGGTCCCCTTCCTTCAAACTAGCCTGTTTTGTAGCATTTCTGTGGAGGGTCAGACAGATACAGTATATGTTAAAGTGCTTTGCACTTTCCTGACTGTTTCTAGCTAAAACAGACGGTACCTTGGGTTCCGACCCGCTCCCTCCCATACCTTGTGCATGCAGTTAATTCTGCCCATTTATTTGACACGTCTCTCTCTTTGTTAGACTGTACGCTCTTCAAGGTCTATATCTGAATCATTTTGGTATCTGTAGCTCCTGACACAGTGAACATTCTTAATAAACGTTATTAATAAATATGAGTGAAGGAATGAGCATTATTTGCACAATTATGACTACATAAGCAAATCTTCAGCCTGGATGCTAAGTAAATTTAGTGGATGTTCTGGATACAAACTCTGAGCACTTTCTTGGATTCCTTCGATGGCCTCCTTCTTTCCAAAAGCCCCACCTGTTCCTGGGACTGTGTCCACCCTCCCTTGTCAAGCTCCCTCTGTAGGCTGGAGTCTGAGGTGATACCCAGGGGCCGTGTGGCTCTTACACCACACCCACTGAGACTTACCTGTGCCATTCACCCTGTGGAGGATTGAATAGTGGTGTCCACATTCTAACCCATGGTACCCGTGATTGTGACCTTATTTGGAAATAGCGTCTTTGTGGATGTGATTTAGTTAAGGATCTTGAGATGAGATCATCTCTCTGAATTCATGACTGCTGTTCTTACATGAAAAGAGGAGGGACATTTGAGACACATAGACACAGAGAAGATGGTGATGTGAAGGTGCAGGCCCAGAAGGAGAAATACAGCTACAAGCCAAGGAATGCCAGGAGGTGCCAGCAGCCACCAAAAATTCAGAACAAATTCTCCCTCAGGAACCAACCTGCCAGCATACTTTGATTTCTGACTTTTGGCCTCCAGAGCTGTGAGAGAATAAATTTCTGTTGTTTCAAGCCACACAGTTTACGGTAGTCGTTGGTGGAAGCCCCAGAAAACTAATAAACATCGCTCCTTTCTGGTAGAGGAAATGTTACCCTATGGGCTTGGATCTGGATCCCAGAGTGGTCCTCAGGAAGCATCTCAGAAGTGTGGATGCATGACCCCCGTATAGCTTCAGCCAGCTGGAAATAGGAGCAGCCAGTCAGAAAGTGCTCCCCTCTGTTCATCCTTTCTTGGAACATGCCACTGTGTGGTTTCTTATTTCATGCTTTCCAGGGAAGCTCCTACCTATCACACTCCCCAAGCTACCTACAGCGTTCCCCCCCAGTTCATCGTGGAGGCCAGCACTGTAATAACATCACATGGCATTATTTTGTGTTTTCACTCTGCCTCACTTCCTTCCTTCCTCCCCATCACCTCCACAGAATTGCACCTCACAGAACAAAAGTATCAGTATTTTAATACTTGCTTCAGGCTCTGCTTTGTAAAAGACTTAGCTAAGACAGTGTGTGTATTAAGTTGAAGAATTACAACAAGGCTTTCATTTTTACTGAATTCACTTCCTGAAAACTTCTTGGTGAAATAGAATAGTTTTTAGCAGAAACAATCTTAGGGGCTGAATTCCTCGCCTAGAATCAAATATATCATTTATATAAACAATAAGATTTCCTATAATTATATGTAAAGCCTATATGTTTTTAATTGTTTAAATAGTCCTGTTTAGTTAGGATATAAACAGTCCTAAGAGGGGGCACCTGGGTGGCTCAGTTGGTTAAGCATCCACCTTCGACTCAGGTCATGATCTCACGGTTTGGGGGTTTGAGGCCCGTGTCGGGCTCTGTGCTGACAGCTCAGAGCCTGGAACCTGCTTCGGATTCTGTGTCTCCCTCTCTCTCTTCCCCACCCCTGCTTGTGCTCTGTCTCTCTTTGTCTCTCAAAACTGAATAAATGTTAAAAAAATTTTTTTAAATAGCCCTAAGAAATGGGCATAAATTCATGACCATGAATTATATGAGAGAACTCAATGACTCATTAATTGCACTTTGAAGAATTTCAAAATAACTTCTGCATTTACAAAACTAAATTTTTGTTAATGTTTCATTGTTGCTAGACTTCCTTTCTCTAGCAAATGGGTCAGGAGCTCAGCTGAGGGAGAGAGAAAGCTGGGCTGCCAAGCGTTGGAGGAGCTGGACTATTTGATGAAGGCAAAAAGCCAAGCATGAAAGAGTTAAACCTTTCATCACTGAGGTGTCACTATAAGCAACTGTCTAATATTGGAGGAGGTGCTGAACTCGCCCATTGCAACCTTCCCCGTGAAATGGTGCACCAGTTGATGGTCAGGTGGTTCAGCACAGAAGTCTCACTGTAGGCAGAGCTTTGATTGAAAGCCTCTGGCAGATTTATGGACCCTGGCAGGGGCGGGGACACAAAACAACAAGGCAGGCAAAATCTAGTAGTGGAAAAGCACTGGATACTGAGTCAGGGTGGGGGCAAGTTTTCTTCATGTGTTTCCTTCCCTCCCTCCCCATAAGGAGGTCCTGGCAGAGCCACCTGAGGAAAACTCTGCCTGGGGTCTTAGACAGAGAGACCTAGGAATGAAGGCACCAGGGCTGGATATGCAAATGTGGGTAAGAGCATGACCAGCAAGGGGCTGGGGGGCCCTGAGTTTTGACCGTAACTCCCCTCTTTTAGACATTGAGCGCACCGTCTGTGCACGAAGTCTGGCGTGGAGAGGACAGCTTTCCCCCCATGACATCTGCCAGAAAAAGCCTGTGTAACCTTGCCTGTGGTCAGTTCTGAAGAAATCACACATAGGTTTTAACTAAGAGCCCAATTCCCCAAGTGGTGTTGTTTTGTTTTGTTTTGTTGTTTCCAGGTAGGAAGGACACCCCGCCGAGTGGGGGCAGGTAACCAAATATTCTGCAAACAGCTCCTTGGAGTCGCATACATTTATCATGCTGGGTCCAACATCACTTCAGGGAGGAACACGAGTGACTGGAAGCTTATGAGCCTCATATACAAAGCTAGCTTATTATACATCTCTGCTCTTTTCCTACTGACACCATTCCTGGCCCATCCTCTGGTTCCAGACAGCCCTGAATGGCCTTTTCTTGTCCTCAGGTGTGGGCACTGAGAACTTTTCTTAGCACTCATCTTAAATTGTTCTATACTGATTCTGGTTTTCTTATGGATTCGGTGCTTGTGGTCACCTAATATTGTACATTCTGTGATTTTCTCCCTGCTTGCCATAGCCTGCCTCTATAGGAAACACTCGTTGCTAGAAACTCCTGAAAAGAAGGAACAGACTGATAGGCCATATTCATTGACAGCAGGCAAAATGCAGTATCAAAAATAGGTCAGTTCTCTTCAAATGGGGGAGGCCCAAGTGCCAAGACCAGACAGATTTATTTTAAAAATATAAAGCAGGTAACATTTTGCTTTTACACATACCAACTTAAGAATCTAGACTAGTGAAAATATCACGGCATTGGTGCAGTTATAAACAGTAAACCAAGGAAATAACAAAGATCAGAAATAGTCTCACACACGAAAGCATTCTTGATGTATGATAAATTGGCATTTAAGAAGAACACATAACTTTATGAGGCACTGGGGTGGCTTCAGTTCAAGTCATGATCTCACCGCTTGTGAGTTCGAACCCCACGTCGTGCTCTGTGCGGACTTGCTCAGAGCCTGGAGCTTGCTTCTGATTCTGTGTCTCCCTCTCTCACTACCCTTCTCCCACTCACGCTCTGTCTCTTTCTCTTGAAAATAAGTAAATGTTAAAAAATAATTTTAATAAAAATAAAAAGAATACATAATTTTTTTAAAAATGGTGGTGGAATAAATGGGTGTATGTAAAGACAAAAATAAACCAATTTAAAAGTAAATCTTTGGTCCATTAAATACTAATTTTACAATAGGAAAACAATATACAAGAATCTTTTTGTGAATGAAGGGAAATACGTAAATTCTTAAGTCAAATGCAAAAACCATCTCATAAGCAAAAAGGCTGAAAATTTTAAATAGAATGTAAGCATATCCAAGCAAAAGTTTTAAAAAGATGCATGAAAAAATTAAAAACAAGTCACAGATTGGGGAAATACATCTGCAGCACACATTATCAAGCACGGATGGATATTTAGACTCCAGTATATAGAAAATTCTTTTTATCAAAATAATTCTTACATACAACAAGAAAAAGATAACTCAGTAAAAGAAATAAAGAAAAGATAAGAATAGGCAGTTCATGTAGGAGATGGTCCAAATGGCTGCAAAAATGTGAAGCAAGCAGGGCTCTCATGAAATGTTGGGTGAATCATTTGTGTAATTAATTTGGACTGTAATTTTACAATACATAGTAATGCAATTTTATTCCCAGATGTTGATCTATTATTGACCACATTGTTTGTAATAATGAAAAAAATGTTAACAATCTACATGATAATAACAAAACAGGTAAATAAATTATAGTATACTGATGTTGTGGAATAACATAAATGAATGGACTTGTGTTCTGAAGTCAGTGTGGATAAACGTACCTCCTAAATACATTTAGCAAAAGCAAGTTAAATAAGGAAAGGAATTTTCAGAGGTGTACCTACGGTATTATACCATTTCAGTATTGTTAAAACACTGGTATTTTTTATGTGTACATATGTTTGTAGTAATACCAAATTCGAGGTCATGGTTCCTCTGAGAGAGTAACAGAGAAGAAATGGTATCAGAAAGGGCTTCAGTAGAATCATTGTCTTATTAGAAAAGAACCCAAACCAGCCAATAGTAAGATTTGGAAAGGCTGTGTGTAAGAGAATGATTTGCCAAAGTATTTCACAATGCAAAATAAGAAATAAAAAGTCTTTATCCGTATAAAGGCATTCCATTTTGTTTTAAAAGATAACATCTAAAACATCTAAAGATGTCATTTTTACTTAATGAAATGACAAAAGCCTTAAAAAAAAAAAAAAAAAAAAAGAACCAGCAAAAATACATTGAAACATAGCCCTCCTAAGCTTCATTGTGACTGAATCGGTAAAAGTCCTGGAAGTTAACATGGCGGTACTTAATGCCTCATGCCTTTTGCCCTGTTATTGTTTCCAATTCCCTAATTGTTATAAATAAATAATTAGAGATGTAGTCCAAGCTATATGAGCAATATATAAAAGTGGCTATTGCATATATATTGTATGTATAAGAATAAATTTATATATACATGTAATTTTGTTTGTTGGTGTATCTGTGAGTAGACTATTACATGTATATGTTTTTGCGGATTTATTTTGTTTACTCTTATGTTACCATGTCACCAGCACTGGGAATACTGACTGATGTCTAATTGTGCTCACTGAATTATTGTAGAATGATATATTGAGGAAATATAATGATACAGTTTTTTCTTTTTTTTTTTTTTTCAGAGAGAGAGAGAGAGAGAGAGAGAGAGAGAGCATGCATGCATGTGAATAGAGAAAGGGCAGAAAGACAGAGAGACTCTCAGGATCCCACAACCATGAGATCGTGACCTGAGTGGAAATCAAGAGTTGGCCACTTAACCTACTGAGCCACTCAGGTGTCCTGTAGCAAATAATTTTTAAAAGATAAAGACAGTGTTGAGAACTAATGTAATCAATGGCAATTTGCTTGCAGGGATGGGCTATGCCTACACAGAACCTAATCATTACAGATAAAAGATGTCTTCCAAAAGTGATCTAAACTCACTTTTAGTTAGAGTCTGAG
Source organism: Neofelis nebulosa (assembly GCF_028018385.1). Taxonomy (NCBI): domain Eukaryota; kingdom Metazoa; phylum Chordata; class Mammalia; order Carnivora; family Felidae; genus Neofelis; species Neofelis nebulosa. The sequence continues at coordinate 10,007,792 of NC_080794.1, forward strand.
AGGTAGTAAGCATCAACTTTTTTGAATATCATAAGCTGATAAAATTTTACGGTATTAGACCACATTTACAGCAAACAAGATAAACTAGGCATTTAAATAGTTGGTAATACTTACTACTGGGTTATAGTCAGAGACAGTGATATCACCCACTCACAAAAATGAGGTTAAACCATATTTTTACTTACGTATTTGTTTGGGGGCACCAAAATACCGGATAGAAATATGCAGTTAAGAGGAAGTTATGTGAAAAACAACAAAACAGTTAGGAAAATGGGATGATGTAACTGGTAAGTAAATTAAGTTGACAGAATAGGGTACAGTGTGGTCAAGAAACAATTAAGTTAAAACAAACCATCCATGTTGTGTCTGTGAGGAATATCTACAAGTGAAACAAAGAGCTGGCAGGAAAGTTAATAAAGCAGAGAAAGATCGTCCACAGTGTGGAAACCAGGTGGCTGCTCTGTAAGCGAAAGTAAATCTCTAACCTATTTCTGGTGTTAAGTTCTCAAGTCCTGGTGAAAGGAAAGTCTGATTCTTCCCTCAATGGTTAACTGAATAAAGATATAAAAAGGCCAGACAAAGGTCAAATTTAGACAAGAGCGACTTATCTCCACACCAGCGGCCTGACAGAAGAAGGGGGCACTCTTTTCGGAAGAATATGCTGCTGCCTTCAGTCCTGATTGTTCTTTGCACAGAATATTCAGCATAAAATAATGACAAAGTGTTGAGGAAGCAAGAAAAGGTCACTGGTAGTCAAAACAAGAACAGTCAAATCGATGCAGACCTAGAAACGCTAGTATATGTAGGTAAAGAATTTAAAAATACCTGTAATATATATTCCAAAAGATGTATCTTTCTAGAAAAGGTAGACAATGTGAATCACTATGTGGAATTTTAGCAGAACAAATAGAGACTATATATTAAAAAACAAACAGTGGAAATGATGAACTTGAAAACTATAAGATAAGGGGTGCCTGGGTGGCTCAGCAGGTTAAGCAACCAACTCTTGGTTTGGCTTAGGTCATGATCTCTCGGTCTGTGGGTTCAAGCCCCATATCAGGTTCTGTGCTGACAGTGTGGAGCCTGCTTGGGATGCTGTCTCTCCCTCTCTCTGGCCCTCCCTTGCTTGCACTTTGTCTCTCTCTCTCTCTCTCTCTCTCTCTCTCTCTCTCTCTCTCTCCCTCCCTCTTAAAATAAATGAATTAACATTTAAAAATAAGAAAAAAATAAGATTTGAAGAATTAATTCCATGGATTTAACAACAGAGTGGATACAGCAGAAGAAAGAATCAGTGAATTTTAAGATAGATAAGTAGAAATTATGTAAACTTAAACATAAAGAGAAAATAAGGAGTGAAAACATGTAATAGATACCTAAGAACTATAGGACAATAACAATCTTATGTTAGTGTAACTGGAATCCCTCTAAGGAAGGAGAAACAGATTGAGGCAGAGGAAATATTTGAATAAGTAATGGCCTTTTTTTTTCAAAATTAAAGATTGCCATTTACAAATCCAGTAAGCTCAGTAAATCTAAATGGGGTGAATACAAGGAAAACCATACTTAACATGCATTGTAGTCCAACTGCTGTAACCAATGAAATGAAAGAAATCTTAAAAACTGCCAGACTAGAAGACCTACAGGAGAGCACAGGTAAGAAAAACAGATAACTATTCAGAAGATACAGTGGAGGCTGGAAAGATGATGGAATGTTTCAAAGCACTGAAAAAATACCAGTCAACCTAGGATTCTACAGCAAGGAAAAAAAATATCCTTCAAACATAAGGACTACATAAAACATTTCAGGCAGACAAATACTAAGATAATTTGATGAAGACAACTTACACTAAATGAAATACTAAAGGAAATGATTTAGTCTGAAAGGTTTATGATTAGGTTATGATAACAGATGAGAGCCCAGATTCATAGAAAAGAATGAAGAACAACAAGAAGGATAAGTATGTAGATAAAACAGAGGACTGCTTTTGGTTTACATATACTTGTGTTTGTGTGTGTGCGTGTGTATGTATGTGTATCTTTAAAACATATTAACTACTCAGAGCTTATATATAGCATTACACCATGAGATTTATAACACGTGAACAGCATCTCATAATACTTAATACAATCTTATAAAAATAAGAGATATAATGTATTGAGTGCATCCTATGTGCGAAGTATTGTACTTTACACATTTAAAGTCAGGTGTATAGCCCTTACTTTATAGACTAGGAAACTCAGGCTCAGACGACTGAAGTAATTTGCCTAACATCCTACAGCCACGTAGTTGCAAAGCTCTTCTACACTCCAAATGCATGAACAAAGTTATAAAATTGTTTGTATAAACATAATACAGAAAATAACTCCATTCTACCGGGAAGCAACTAATAAAAAAACCATGATGTTTCCATTCTTTTTTTATGGTGTTTCCATTCTATGGAATATTATACAGCTGTTAAAAAGGGTCCTATATCTAAATGTGCTGACCTGGAGCAATATCCATGACATAATTTTAAGTGGGAAAAGTCAGATTAATGCAGTGAGAATAGCATATTTTCCTATGCACATATATGTGTGTTTATTTCTATGCTTTTGTGCACAAATGCCCATCTATACGTATACATGTAGAGAAACTAGCCCTTAACAAAACAAAAGAACTGCTAAGAGATTTTGAATCTAAGAAGGACTTTAGAACTTGAGGGTGAGAACTGAAAGAGAGACTTACTTTTTCAACACTCTCTTTTGGTGTTGTTAAAATTTTTGCTACACACTTGCACTTTCCCCCCAATTTTGAAAAGCCTAGTTTTTTAAACAAATCCTAGTTTTGCTCGTTTCGCTGTAGTCAACTAGCAGAGGACTCACAACGTGAACTTATTAGGGGCAGAGGCCATTCTTTTAATCTAGATTTTTCCTGTGTACCCAGTATAATGAATGCCCTGGCATAAAGCCATTATTACTGTTTGTTGAACTTTCAATTTAAAGGATGTTGGTAATGATAGAGTAAAATTCTTTGAAATATTGGGATGAGACAAGCCCAGCAATACATAGGACTGCTTAGAAGCATAATGTAGGTGGGGCGCCTGGATGGCTCCTCGGTTAAGCGTCCGATTTCGGCTCAGGTCACGATCTCACGGTCCGTGAGTTCGAGCCCCGCGTCGGGCTCTGTGCTGACAGCTCAGAGCCTGGAGCCTGTTTCAGATTCTGTGTCTCCCTCTCTCTCTGCTCCTCCCTGTTCATGCTTTGTCTCTCTCTGTCTCAAAAATAAATAAACGTCAAAAAAAAATTTTTTTTTAATTAAAAAAATTTAAAAAAAGAAGCATAATGTAGGAGGTAATAGTTGAACAGATACTGGATGGGCAGTATTTTGGGAGTTGAGGTCTGGGATATATCACATATATCACTGAGCTCCACCATATATACCACCGTAGGCGAGAATGATACAGACATAGGTGGGGGAGGCTGAGAAGTGCAGATACGTGTTGGTGAAGCGCAGTCTTGTTTGGGAAATAATGAACAGGCGAAGGTAGGTTAGTGCTGTATTGTGGGCTGAGGGGTGGGGGTGAGGGGTCATTGATGGGTTCTGAGCCTCAGACACAACACTGCTTTAGGACAATGAATATGGCAAGAAGTTCTTTCAAGTAACTTTTGAAGCCAGCCCTCTTTGCCATTATAAAGACTCTCTTCTTTCACAGTCTCTTCTCCTTTCTGTCCCAGCCCCCTCCCGCCCTGTCCTTGCGACGCTTCCCTTTTCTTTCCTCTCTCTTTTTCTGGCCCGTCTGTGCCGGCCTGGCCATGGCAGTAACAGCCCAAGGACAGCCTCGTGCTTTTCACAGCTGCTCTCTTACTCATAGAGCAAGTATTTTCGCACATTGCTGATGATTGTAGCCTTTCTCTTCTTTTGCATGTCTGGTTTTTTTCTTAACCTCTGTCCGCGTGGACATGTAACTGTGGTGGGGAACACTGGCCCCCTCAGGGAGATAGACACCCACAGGGCTTAAGCCAAACAAGACCATTTTCGTGTTTCTTTTCCACAAACGTGAACTTGTCTGAGCTTGGAAAGCTACGTACCCTACTTGAACTACGGGTTCTTTGCTCTGCAACGCAAGAGAACCTTTTTGCCTGAAGTACCCTTGTGGTCCCCCCTCTCCTCCTCACCCTCGATTCCCCTGGCTAAACCTTGATCCTTCATATATCAGATCAGAGATCCCTTTCTCCAGGGAGCCTTCCTCTGACAACCCAGACCCAGGCTGCTCCTTCGTAAGCCTGCACTGTGCCCTTTGTTGTGACACTGAGGTGCAGTTCCCTGTTTCTCGTCTCCACTGAGCCATAAATTTCCTACTGCTCTCTATCATTTTTGTCATATTCATCTTTTATGGCCAGTACCTAGCTTAGTAGCTGGAACGTAGTAGACTCTGTTGTCAAAATGAATGAATGAATGAATGAATGAATGAATGAATGAATAGCGTGATAGAAAAACCAGAGAAGTGCTTCATGGTTGTTTTCATGAAACTGAAACCCCCCCCCCAGAACTTTTTTGGTGTCCTCAATGTTCTTTGTATTCATGTGATTCTAAAACATTGCTTCCCCCCCACCACCTTGAAAGAAGGTGATTTCCTAATCTGTGCTGACTTCATAATCATGTTTGTAAAGGCTTTTTTTGGAATCAAATGGATCTTTAAGGGTTCCTCTTTGGGTTTATGGCCCTCGCAAAGTAAATTTGAAAGACGTAAGAGGAGTACTTTGAGGATGCTAGCGTTAACACAGCAGTAATTAACAGCCTAGTTAAAGTGTTTGAAAAACCTACTTCAACAGCAAGTCAGTACCGCATGTCTTACAACTATTACATGTCTGTTCTACATTTTCTAACTTGTAATCATTCTAACCTTCATTATACAAGAAGGTATTAAAGATTTAACTGACCAAGTTGAGACTTAAGAATGTTGCCCCGGTAGAAAAATGCACCTCTCCAGAAGCTGTTGAGAACTCTCATTGTCATAAGCTCTCATTGTAATTCTACACTGTACTTCCATGGGCTTCTGTAGAAATTAACTAATCATATGCTGCTGGACTTCCCTAATAAGACCGAGCCTAGTAATCTGAGATGATCAGCCTCTCAAAAGAGTAAATGGTGGTGGCAGCACAAACTTGGCTTTGCACAGGAGCAAATGGGAGTGGTTTGCCCTGCTTTTGCAAAGCTTCTTTAACTGTGAAATTGTTTTTGACAAGATGCTTTGTCACATGCTTGACATCTTTTTTCTTTTTTTAATTGAGGGAGTGACTGGAAGATAATTTAATCTGAAATGCTGCCACCTACGTAGCGAGAGATTAATTGGATACTGTCTGAAAAATTATGTGAGCACCTCAGAGACAGAGTCTATGTAAACAGAAGGGGGTATGAACAAAGTGGAGGCAAATCATGCCCCTTCCTTGGCTGAATAAGAAGACTCTGGGTAAACAATTGTCCTTACTTGTTGTCCACCCTTACATTGGCTGAAAAGATGGTTTGGTATCTCAGCAAGTGTAGGTTTTCACACAACCAGGATATGGTCTACTTCTAATGCAGCTATTAATTTAACTTCTTTTTTTCTCGGATGCTTATTTTGTACAAGAAGGAAACCAATTCACGGCAGTGGACGTTTTGTTAATAACATAACATTACCAACAAAATAAATGTGTAGGCATTTCGTTTCTGAAACATCCTTTCAAGATCTCCAAAAGATCTTCATTGGAATATGTTTCTAGGATATTATTCCAACTTGAAGAACACGGCTATTAGAATGGAAGAAAGCCAGACATGGGAGTAGGGGACAGGTGTGGACACCGTGTAGGGCTGGGATTTGGCATTAAGGAAGCAGAGATATGGTGTGAAACTCACATTGCGAAGATAATATATGCTCAGGTTGCTGTGCTCTGAGAAAGCAAGGATAAAATCTGAAAGGAATCTTATTACAAAGACTTCTATAACATAAAACATTATATAAGAGAAAATATACATAAACTCCCAATGTATACATTTCTAGAAACCTGTACGTTCACCTGCCCCCTTTGCTGGACCTCCATTATGGCAATCTTGAAATTAAGTTGCTTTTGCTAAACAGGATCCCTTTCATGATGACCTTCAGGTTCCTCAGTGGACCTTAGCATTTTCTTAATATTCTGAAACAAAGCATTATTAGTTTTTAGCTATTGCCTTGATCTGTATTATCAAGCTATGAAAACTTTATAGATTAATTTAGCCATCTTGGAATGCCCGAGGACCCAGCTATTGCCCAATTTTTTGCTCTGTCTTGCACGAATAGGATTAGTGTACAAAGTCTCAACTGTCTCCAGGAGTCACAGAGTGGGCCAGGAGTTTGCTATTAAATCGGCAAGGCTCGTCTTTTCAGTGTCAGACAATAATGCTACCTCCCAATTCTTTTCTTGAAAGGTGTAACAATCTTGGTCTATCTTTTATTTTTTTAAGCTTGTTTATTTTTGAGAGATAAAGAGAGCAAGCATGGGCAGAGGAAGGACAGAGACAGAATCTCAAGCAGGCTCCATATAGTCAGCACGGAGCCTGACGCAGGGCTTGAACTCACGAACCATGAGATCATGACCTGAGTGGAAAACAAGAGTTGGGTGTTCAATCGACTGAGCCACCCAGGTGCTGCAGTCTTGGCCTTTTTCATTCTTTCTTTTGATGTAAGAATGGAAAAATGTGTCTCCATGAAGGGAAAATATAAATTCCAGTTCAACGATTAATTGAAATGACACCTCAAAGTTGGGAGGCATCAGGAACAGTGGACTATAACATACCAAGGCCCATGCTTATACTGAGGGGGACCTCCTACACATCTCCTACTTGTCACTACCATGCATGAACAGGGTCTCGTGTGGACCATTCTTCCAATTACTGCAATAGATTTTCTGTTTTTATTCTCTCAAGGAGAGAAGTTTATTTTATTTATTTATTTATTTATTTATTTATTTTTTAATATATGAAATTTACTGTCAAATTGGTTTCCATACAACACCCAGTGCTCATCCCAAAAGGTGCCCTCCTCAATACCCATCACCCACCCTGCCCTCCCTCCCACCCCCCATCAACCCTCAGTTTGTTCTCAGTTTTTAATAGTCTCTTATTCTTTGGCTTCAAGGAGAGAAGTTTAATTTACACTCTGTGTGTTGGACCCTGTGTGAGGTGCCGGGGACACAAAACCGTGTTCTCTGACTACGACGCTGGTTCTCGTTCAGCATCCCTTTTTGCAAGTACTCCCGCGCAGACATCAGGTTTATCTTTCTCAGTTTCTATATGGATCATGCCCCGCCTTCCAGCAACATCTATAAATCCCTCTTGCTACCAAATACATTCTGAACTGCTTAGCCTGGCGTTCGAGGCTCTACCCAGTCTGGCTGTGGTCCGTCCTTTACTTCAGCCTTCGTTCATCATGGTGCCTACTGCAGACATCATGGCTCCCAACTTGCTTCTCTGTAAACCCAGTCTGCTCTCAGTCCTGTTTAGTTCCAGCCGTCCCCCACCCCCTCCCCCACACACACACCACGGAAAAGATCTAGTTCTGTTCTGTCTGTGGGAACTCGGTCAGGACATGGTTTGGGTCCATGGTTCATCTGTAAAGGACCAGAAAGTACATATTTTCGGCTTTGCAGGCCGTATGGTCTTTCTTGGAACCGTTCACCTCCATAGCTGTGGGGTGAAACCAGCCAGATAACATGTAAAGGAGAGCGCGTGTTCCAGTAAAACTTTATTTACAAAACAGAAGGCTGAAAGGCTGTAGTTTACTAACCCTTGACTTAGAATCTCCTCCCCTACCTCTGTGTGCCTGAACTTCCTGCCCTCTGATGCTTTCTCATCATCACCCCTAGAAAAGAATCCTGGTTTCAGATCTGTGGACACCACGGCTACCACATTTACTAATTAAAAGTCTGGTAATAGAAACTGTGGGCAAAGATGTGAAGCATCAGGAATTCTTTCTTATTCACCATAAATGGGGGAGTAATTAGCATAACCCTTCAGGACAACAACTTGTAAACACCTGGAAGGCTGTAGTAAACACCGCTTGTTGAGGTGTCCTCCTCAACAAGAGGGCAGATTCCTGGGGGAGAGGGCCACGTGTCGTTCTTCTTTGGGTCTCCTGTACTGAATAGCGTTTACATGAAAATATGAAGAACCGTTTGCTCTATGTCATTGAAGTTTCTGGGTTTGGACATGTATTACAAATACCAACTCGTAGATAGAACTTACTGGGAAAAGCAATAAAGAAGGATGCAGGGGAGACCTAATTCTTGTCATATTTATGTTAATCTTTTCTCCTTTCAAATATAAAAGTCAGTAAGGAAAATTGAAACCATCTATATATTGAACTTCGTAAAGTCAATAAACTCCAAGTAAATGTGAGAAAACGGCCCTAGTTTAAGACACTGAAGTATAAAAGAAAGACAAAGCTATTTCCTTTAATTTTTGTGCATGATAATTGAAGTCACATTCAGAATCCCTGTCATAATGTTGTTAGCCTTTCAAATGACTATAACGTTACCATTATTTTCAGTTAACATGGTCTCTAGTAAGCCTGAAAATCTCACGGAAAAATCAAAAAAAGAAGAGAATTTAATAAAGGTTCTGCTTTAAAGAAATTGTACATAACTCAATCTAAGTAACTTTCCATGCACACAACAAATAAACACTTAAATTTTGCAAGAAGAGGGACTTCCGGGTGGCTCAGTCGGTTAAGTGTCTGACTTGTGGTTTCGGCTCAGGTCATGATCTCACGGTTCATGAGTTTGAGCCCCACCTCAGGCTCTGCACTGACAGCATGGAGCCTGCTTGGTTTTCTCTCTCTCCCTCTCTCTCTGCCCCTCCCCCGCTTGCTCTCTGTCTCTCTCTCTCAAAATAAACAAATAAACTTAAAATAAGTAAAAAAAAAAAAATTGGAAGAAGAGCCTCCATGTAGAATATCAACAACAAAAAAAGCACATCTAGGAAGAAATTCAGTCAGAAACATGTCAGACCAACATGAAGAACTTCAGACCCCACTCTTGGCATACAGGAATGGCTGAATACGTGGAAACACATGGCATGGTTTTAGATAGGAAGTTTGGTTATTGTGAAAATGCCAGTTCTCCATGAATTAATCTGTAACTACATTGAATTCCTTGTCAAAATAACAAAAGAGACTATCTCGGGAACACTTAAAGGATACAAGAAACGTAAACCTAAGATGATAGCACATTTATCAAACCTATCAAACCTATAAATCTTAATCTAGAAAAGAGAAATATTATTCTTTAAAAAAAAACTGTACTACTAAATATACAAAACCAAATGACCAAAACATGATTATTTAATATTTGCAAAAAAAAAAAAAAAAAAAAAAGAGCAAAGAGAAATTATCCTTAAAATACAGAGATAAATACAAACCATGCAGTAGAAAATTACACAAAGAGCAATTCATAGTTACCAAGATAAGCATAAATAGACAGTGATCATCTGGGAAAAGAGAAGCTCACCTCATCACTAAGTGGAGAAATGCACACTGAGACAAGGCATGTTTTAGGGGTGCCTGGGTGGCTCAGTCGGTTAAGCATCCGACTTCGGCTCAGATCATGGTTCCTGGTCCGTGGGTTTGAGCTGCGCGTTGGGCTCTGTGCTGACAGCTCAGAGCCTAGATGGAGCCTGCTTCAGATTCTGTGTCTCCTTCTCTCTTCCCCTCTCCCGCTTGCACTCTGTCTCTCTCAAAAATAAATAAATATTAAGAAAAAAAACGAGGCATGTTTTAGCCTATGAGGTTGGCAAAGATTAAAGTTACATAATCTCAGGCACTCCCCCTGCCCTCTTGGCAAGAGTTTAAACTGGTGTGGAACCATCAGTCTCCATGAGGCTGACTTTCAAAAGGTGAAGTGCATAGACTCTTTGACCCCTCTTAACAGCCAGATTCCCCTTGTACGAAGATTTTGTGCTTACAAACTGGTAAAGGTGTGAAAGGTATTATTGACATTACAGTGGTCGCACCTAAACATTCATTAATAGGAGACCACTATTGAATTATGGTAAATCCCTATTTTGGGCTCCCGAGTAGCTGTTCAGACTAATTAGCTAGTTTTGTAGATGCTGGTAGAGGACAATTTTCAATACCTAGCGAGAAGAAAGCAAGCTGTAACTTGTGTATAGGTTTATAATTAGGTTTATAATTTCTCCTACATAAATTGTTTTGCACTTGATGCTCGTAAAGGTTTCAGAAGAATTGGTAAGGAATTAGGCTTGTAGTTTTTTCTAGATATTAAATTAGGAGGTCACATGGGAATTCATATTATATATATCTAAACTTATACCTGCCTGTTTCCAACCTAATGATATTTTTTGTAACAAAAATCTGGTTGCAAATAAAGATCATCACGTGTTGCCTAGATACTTTGCTGCTGGAGAAAAGGCAGGCTCCAATTTTTGACTACTCTTTTTTGAGCAAGAAAAATACTTTGATAAGTTAGAAACAACCCAGCTTCTCACACTGTCATGACTGTAATCGAAACCTTATGTGTTTACAGGACCTCCTGCTTTATATTTATAGCTGGATATGTCTGGAATCACAGCTTAGTTTTTTCAAGGAAAACGTTCCTATTCCTGATTTCCTGGAAGGCACTTTTGCCCAAATACACCTGACCTCTGTGTCATTCCTCACTCTTTCCTCCTTCCCGTGGTAAAAGTGTCGTAGCAGAAATTGTGACAGAACAACTTGGAATTTTCTGACTGGCAGTGCTGTCTTTTCTCTGCCAGCCTGCAGAGAGCGGGGCTGTTGTGGCTGTGGCCAGGCTGGGAAAATGGGGGTGAGGTCCTTGCCCCGGGACGGGGGTGGGGGGTTGCCGGGTCCAGGGCTACCAGCAACGAGGTGAGTGAAGCTGATCTCAGTCTGTCCCTTGGTCCAGGCCAACTTTTATCAGACTCGGGGGAATTTGCTGACTCTTTGGTCTTAACTCTTCATTTGTCCGAAACCTGTTGGAGAAGCCCACTGGTTTATATGGAGTCTGCTCAGAACTCAGTATCACACTATTTAGGCATCACACCAGCCTACCACTGCAGGCTCGCAGGTAAAGAAGCGGAAGTTCCAGGAAATGAAACTTGGACAGTTTGAGACAATAGCTGGACTGAAGCTAGAGCACAGAGTTGCAGTCAAAAGATTTTGCAAGGAAAAGCTGATATTAAAAACAAAGGACTCTTAGGGATTATGTTTACCTTAATGTAATTAAATATTGGAGATACACAAGTGATGAAGTTATACACTGCAGATGCATCAGTATTTTCATGTAGATTCAAGCCAGCGGACCAATGCAGTTTCTCAGTAAGAACCACGGGGTCCCCCTGGGAGACCCCAGTTACTAGCTGAGGAGCTGTGTTCTCACTGCTGGACTTGCCCGTTGTCGCCTTTAATCCCAACCCCGTCAGATGTGTTTCAAAAAAATTCAGTCCATCCTGTACTGAAAACATCTCAGCTAAATTAATCTCTGTGGGAAGTTGCTGTTATCACATATTTATAAGATGGAAGTTTATTTATGGTTGAAGTTTCTTGAAAACTCTGCTCAAAAATAGCTTTAAAAATTATTTGAATACCATGCCAAACACACAGTAGGCATTTCAAAAGCAGTGAAGCTAATGATACACGTTAGAAGCTTTGTACTTTTAGTTAATAGGTTCCCACTGAGTAGAAAATTAAAATTTCCGACCTGCAGTGTGGTTCAACTCTGTAACTGTGTGTAAGGAGGAAGAGGCATTCAGACGCTGGACGGTATTCATGCTCAGCCAAAGTCCACTAGTCCAGGTACTGCTGTTCGATACTGTCCAAGAGCATCATTTGTTTTTTTTAATGTTTATTTATATATATGAGAGAGAGCGCGAGCCAGGGAGGGGCAGAGAAAGAGGGAGACACAGAATCCGAAGCAGGCTCCAGGCTCTGAGCTGTCAGCACAGAGCCGGACGCGGGGCTCGAACTCATGAACTTCGAGATCATGACCTGAGCCGAAGTCAGATGCCCGACCGACTGAGCCACCCAAGCCCGCCTGTCCAAGAGCATTCTTAAATACAAACTGCATACTCATGTTCACTTCAATAGACAGTTAACTTGATAGTGAAAATGTGTGTGGATATTCATATACATGCCACCTCAACACGTTGCCAAAAATATTTGTATAGTTTATATCTTTAGTCCTGTTTCCTTCTCCCAAGTAGATAAAACAATGCCTTTGTCCTGGTTCTCCTGGGTCTTCTTTGTATCTAAGCATTGGGCATCTTTCAGTATTTCATTTTTCGTGTCTGTCCGGATTGGGACACTCACTTCTTTTGTGACAGCTGTTACTCTAATGGAGACAAAATTCTTAGTGCATCGGCTGGCAATTTTTCGAAATTCAGTTACTAGGACCCGGACTCAACAGGTATTTATGTTGTTTCAGGTATAGTTACTGGTTTGTCTACCAACCAGGATACTCATAGGAACTCCTACATCAATATCTTTAGAATGGAACTCATTGGGAATTCATGTAGATGGTTGGGTTTTCTCCACATTAAACCATATAACCAGGGCGCCTGGGTGGCTAAGTCGGTTAAGTGTCCAACTTCGGCTCAGGTCATAATCCCACAGTCTGTGGGTTTGAGCCCCACATTGGGCTCTGTGCTGACAGCTGAGAGCTTAGAACCTGCTTCTGATTCTGGGTCTCCTTCTCTCTCTCTGCCCCTCCCCCACTCATGCTGTGTCCCTCTCTGTCTCAAAAATGAATAAAAACGTTAAAAAAATGCAAACCATCAACTGCTACACAAAAGGGAAGAGCAAGAAAGCAGCCCAAGAAACAGGCAGACAGTGGACCTGTAGCCCTGTCTCTCTTCTAATTAACTTTCTTTTTAGCTTCCTACCCTCTGTACCACTCCCTCCCAGGTACAAATTTGGCTGGTTTCTCTGTGAACCAGTCTCTCCATCCACCTGTGAAACACTTCTGCATCTGAGGTTGGATTTATGTTCTCTGTGCTCACAGCGGAATGTAGGGGAGGATGTTGCAGGAAGAGCAGGCAGGTTGCACTGAGATCAGTCCACCTCCCTTTGACCACCGCTCTGCTCTCCACCAACCGTGAGCCCTCAGTAGGCTCAGCTTCAGATCTTCACATATAAAATGCGGATGATAATTACAGTTGCGATACTGAAGAATGAATGAACCTATCTATCAAGTTTCCTACACATAGTAACAACTTAATAAATATTAGCTATTATTATTATTTTTTAATGTTTATTTATTTTTGAGAGAGACCGAGCACGAGTGGGGGAGAGGCAGAGAGAGAGGGAGACACAGAATCCGAAGCAGGCTCCAGGCTCGTATCTGTCAGCACAGAGCCGGATGCGGGGCTTGAACTCATGAACCATGAGACCATGACCTGAGCCAAAGTTGGACGTTTAACCGACTGAGCCACCCAGGCACCCCATATTAGCTATTATTATTAATTATCACTGCCACTGTTCTTATTAATTCCTGCACACCCCATCTTGGAGTTTCCTTCTCTGCTCAAAAGCAAGCATAATTTCTTCTGATTTCTTATCCTTTTGTCCCTATTTTTGACAACCTATACCAAAACTAGGAATAAGAGGGCAAAGGGGTACGATGTGTATATACTGTCACTGGGAGCTGAGAGGGAGCGGGGATTCTGTTCCAGTGTTTCCTGTCTACTGCTAACTAACGTCCGGGTCTGTGCTGTGTTGGAACCTGAGGACATTCATCATCTTTCATGCAGTCTGCACAATAATACCTCAAGCACTCTATTTTCAGATGTCTGTCTACATCACAATCTCTCTCTTGGGTATATACATGCAGAAATCACCAAGGGGACAAGCTAGGTGAAAACACCATGCAGAATTGCATCATCACCAGGTCAGCTAGCAGGAACCGGCTTCTGCAGGGCAGGTATTACTACTTCTGCTTTACATGTGGGAATCACACTTAGCCAAGTACCAGTCCTGCGTTTGCTAGTTTTACGAGCTTATTTTCACTTTCCAAGCCTCAACAAGTAAGGGTACGATGAAGAATTTTCTGCAGTGACCACACTTGTCTCCTTTTATCTCCAGATCACACCACCAATGAATTTTTGAAGCAGCTCCTTGTGTCGACATTCAGAATTCTCCAACTTGGGTGACGTGTTTCGAATATAATTTCACACAACTTCTCATGTGTATCATAATTATACAGTCCAGAGGTTTTTAAAAAATTTTTTGTTTTGTTTGTTTTTAATAAACAGGGCAGTCGGAACCTTGTTTGCATGAATCACCGATGTTCTCTGCTGAAGAGAGGCTGCTATGAAATCCATTTTCTGTGCCTCACTGTCGCTTTAGAATAATTCCTCTTTCCCCAGCCAGTCTCCTCATCTGTGTGTGTAAACCCAGACACTGAACTAGATGCTTCTGTTTCTAGCGAGGGGTATTTGGGGTTGGGCATACGCTACAATAACCAGGCAGACCAAGAAAGTATCACTGCACTAACTTTCCCAAATCTAGGAACTGGATCATGGCTTCAGAGAATAAATTTAGACAAATGTTATCCCAAGGAGTGTGAGGTGATGATAACACTTTTGGGAGAATGTTGGTGATCACCATGGTCGTTCTTTTTATGCTTTGGGGTAGGGGCTCAACACCCCAGTTTTTCAGACTTTCCATTTTATTCAGCTCTCCCAGGATTGTAAAAAGACTGGTTAATGTCATCCCCACTGCGTCCCGCCCAACCTGCAGACCTGTGAACAAAACGTGAGTTGTTAGTGCTTAATAACTCCACATTAAAAGGGAGTTTAAGGGCACCTGGGTGGCTCAGTTGGCTCAGGCCCGACTTTGGCTCAGGTCATAATCTCACGGTTCATGAGTTCGAGCCCACATCAGGTTTGCTGCTATCAGCATAGAACCTGCTTCAGATCCTCTGTTGCCCCCACCGCCTCTCTCTGACCCTTCCCAACTCACACGCTCTCAAAAATAATTTTTTAAAAATGGAGTTTAATAATGACTAGTTTTAGCTCTATTGATGAATTATATTATCAATATACAAATAATCACGTATAGTCTATATTCTATACTTACATATAATTCTGTACATAATTTATATTGTATAATGGTTTCTTTTTTAAAAAAAATTTTTTTAATGTTTATTTATTTTTGAGACAGAGAGAGACAGAGCATGAACAGGGGAGGGGCAGAGAGAGAGGGAGACACAGAATCTGAAACAGGCTCCAGGCTCTGAGCTGTCAGCACAGAGCCTGACGCGGGGCTTGAATTCACAGACCGTGAGATCATGACCTGAGCCGAAGTCGGACGCCCAACCGACTGAGCCACCCAGGCGCCCCTGTATAATGGTTTCTTATGTAACATTACATTAATACACAGTTGATGCTAATACTGTATCATAATTGATAATATTAATAAATTATAGCTTAATAATAACTAAAGACTTCACTGTTTACCAGTTCTGTTTTTTGGGGAAAATTCTTCACATCTGTTGGCCTTGGTTTCTTCAACCTTAAGACTAAGGGTCGCATTAGTACTTACCTCTTAGTGTTGTGAGAAATAAGTGGAATTAACACCTAGAAAAGTGCCTGAGACATATAAAGACTCAGTAGCTATTTGTTGTGATAATAACAATGAAGCTGGTGATGGTGGTTCTTGATAATGTTGACGAGCAGGACAAAAACATAAAGAGATCACCTTTACTTGGGCTAAGTGCTTACTGTATTATATTTTCCATGATGTATTTATGGGCCTGTTTATGTGAATAGACTGAAACTCACTGAATTCAGGGAATTGGTCTCATTTATTTTTGTATGTCAAGCACAGCTGTGCTTGTTGGACTGTTGAAGAACAGACATCCGAGTGAAAACGAGAAATTCTATTTTGGACCTTCTGGGGTTTAGGATATGAGGGGGATATCCCTAAAACTTATATAGAAGTCCCTGAAAATAGGAGCTTTGTGCTTATGAGAAAAGCAGAGATTTGGGTGACTATTGAAGACACAATTGGCGAGAATCTCTATGGTATGTGGCTGATAAGAATACAAGGCAGGATGTAGTAATTATTTCAAGCACAATGCTACAGAGCCCGAGGCTGAAAATATTCCCTCTGACGGAGGCGGGGTGGGGGACAGGAAGAGTTCACAGACACACTTCTCCTGTAAATCTTGAAGTCATTGGAAATGACTATTAATCATATGTAAATTTATTTTCCAGAGAAAAGAATTAGATCGGCTCTCCCCAGGTTAGTAGTCAGAGAAAAATGAGAAGTGAAGCGATACATCTTCGGTTTAAGCGTAGTTGACAGTTTAATGTGGAAGGGCAATTATGAAGCTGGACAGTTCTGTACAGTGAACTCAAACTGTATATATACCTCAGTGTTTTCTGGAATCTGGATGGATCATCCAGATGGATGGATCATCCTGAATACCAGAAGTCTTCACTAAAATATAAGTGTTTAAGCAGCAAATATGAATGTAAGTGAATTCTTTGCATTTTGAAAACCTACAGCACCAGCTCTATTTTGGCCATGCTCTAATTATTTTTGTTTTTGTCGTTTACAATGTAATACGTGTGATATTCTTTCCTCTTCTAAGGTTTAGGGTAAAAGTGACTCTACATCTTTCTTCTCTATTCTCTTCCTCAACTCACTACAGTCTGGCTTCTGCCCTTACTTTTCTGCCTTAAGTATAATCACTAATAACTTCCTATTTATAATTCCAATGGATACATTCTTATGGAAAGGACTAGAAGCTTACAGAGAAGACTAGAATGCTTCCCATATTGGTACTTATTTCTAGAGCGTGAAAGTTAAACTGTATGGAATCTCTTATGAACACAGGCAACAAGAATTATGTCAATCATCTTCTACAATCATCTATCCCCTGTGCCCACCATCCTCCAACAAATATTTATGGAATACTTCAGTGGATGCCAGCAGAGTTGAGCGATGTAACACTTGACAAGGTCGACAAGTTAAACATTTTGGTGCTCTTAAATTGGATGTTTATTAAAGTCACCTGGGCTGCTTGTTTAAAATTCAGATTTCTCAACATCGCTCCAGATCTCCTGAATCACAGCCTCATGTTGAGGCCAATAAGCATAATGGGCAATTCTGACATGGGACGTCCAGAAACAGTGCACACACGAAGGCTTTGAGGATGCCCTTCCCCGCTCAGTATAACCAGCTCAGACACTCCTCTTACCTATGTGTATGTTACCCTTCTAGGCATGCCTCACTGAACTTCTCCTTCCTTGAACTCAGTTCTCTACTCCATAGATACCTGTAAATTTTTCGTACCTAAGGACTTCCAAACTCACGTAGCAAATTAATCCTGTGTGAACTTCAGCTGGCTCCTTTATTTATTTTAAAATACTTTTTCTTGTTTGTATTCTTTCCATATTTACATTGTAAACTCCTTATTTTTTTTTTTTAATTTTTTTTTTCAACGTTTTTTTATTTATTTTTGGGACAGAGAGAGACAGAGCATGAACAGGGGAGGGGCAGAGAGAGAGGGAGACACAGAATCGGAAACAGGCTCCAGGCTCCGAGCCATCAGCCCAGAGCCTGATGCGGGGCTCGAACTCACGGACCGCGAGATCATGACCTGGCTGAAGTCGGACGCTTAACCGACTACGCCACCCAGGCGCCCCGTTTGTAAACTCCTTAAATACACAGACAAATGTATGATGCTTCTAGAATCAGCCCTAAACCTTAGCAAAGAGCTTCCAGCATAGTTGGTGTTCAATATATAATTATTAATTAACCGAACCATGAATCAAGTATCAAGCAAGCTCTGTTCTAAAAAAAATTTATTTTTATTTTTTTAAATGTTTATTTGTTATTGGGAGACAGAGAGAGACAGAGAGTGAGCAGGGGAGGGTCAGAGAGAGAGGGAGACACAGAATCTGAAGTAGACTCCGGGCTCTGAGCTATCAGCACAGAGCCCGACGCGGGGCTCGAACTCACAGACCGTGAGATCGTGACCTGAGCCGAAGTCGGCCGCTTAACCGACTGAGCCGCCCAGGCGCCCTGCAAGCTGCGTTCTAGTTCCAGCTCTCTGTGTGACTACTTGTGTTGTGACGTGGGACCAAGTCACTGAGTCTCCTTCAAATTAGGCTTTTGTATCTACTGGACTATCTTGAGGGCCCTTTCAGCTGTGTATTGTGAGATGATGGTTTGGAAAATGTGAAAAAACATCAGCCTTTGCATGAATGGTAAGCAGTAGAGAAGACTAGGAGAAGCAGGACTTTATTTCAAATGAAATGTTTCAAATAAATATACTGGATAAACATTTGAAGGTCTAGGTCCACCTCACATAGTGTGAAGTGTCTCCAGGCCTGCAAACATTTACTACATTATCTAAACCAGGTGTTATAAAGAGAGAGAAATTTTCACTATAGTCCCAGGACAAATTCTTCAGACTCTATCCAGTATTATACTTTTCTTAATTTAACTCATCCATTCAGCAAAAATGTGCAGGGGTGTGGATAAATACATTTGATGGGTATTTTTTCTGGAGAAATATTCTTTCTTGTTACCTGCTCTTCCTTGGATATGTTATAACAAGAATTTTTCATTTTTACTGTTGAGTAATTACACATCCTGTTCAGGTCTTGAAGTGATTTTAGATAAATTCCAAAATTCCATCAATGGGAATACCCAGTTATATGCTATTTTCCTTTATACAAAGAAGAAATTAACCTGGAATTTCTATCCAACAGCATTCATGCTTTTTACTCTGGTAAAATCTGTGAATAAA
This sequence comes from Neofelis nebulosa, assembly GCF_028018385.1. Lineage (NCBI taxonomy): Eukaryota > Metazoa > Chordata > Mammalia > Carnivora > Felidae > Neofelis > Neofelis nebulosa. The sequence continues at coordinate 10,026,563 of NC_080794.1, forward strand.
ATACTTGCAAATGTTTTTCCCCAAGGTGTAGGTGGAGCTCATTTCCATGTAATCTGGTTGGTTGGTTCCCAGCCAGCAACTCAAAAGCTTCTGGGATCCTGTGAAATCATCCATGCCTGTTTACATAGCAATGTTGATACTATAGGTTCTGGATAGAAACAGGTGTTTGTTTGTTTGTTTGTTTGTTTGTTTGTTTGTTTTTACATGTTTTAGACTAAATTCGGTGTGTAAAGATGTTTATCTGTGCCTTTTGAACATCGCTTGGGAATTGGTGTGTGTTTATGAGTTTGGTTTTTTTGTTTGTTTGTTTGCTTAGTCAACAACTGAGAAGTTTTAAGAAGTAGAAGCTATTTACCTTATGTAAGCAATCTGAGATACCGTAGAAGAAGCTGTATGTACTTCTCAGGGAGGCTGATGCCTCAAAATATATCTTACTCCAAGATTATTAGTTTAAACCAAACAAAGTAACTCTGGGTTTTTTGTTTTTGTTTTTTGTAGATGTAGTATCTCAATTTTTTCCTAGCAAATATTGGTCTAGAAAGAGCATGTGCAGTAATCTAGGTCTGAGTCATGAGCAGAATCAGCTTGGGACTTCTGCAGAGTTTTCTTGTTCATTAGAAAGAGAAATGAGCAAAAATTGTTCCCTCTTCTTCCCTGGATGTTGAGGCATGAAAATGTGGCTGCCATGTTGTGATTATCACTGAGAAGCTAATGGCACAGCTGAGAGATAGGAGAACTGGGATCTTTAGTAGCATCATTGGATTAGAATGTGCCAGAAGCCCAAACTAACCCTCTAGACTTTTGTATTATGAGATAATAAGTTTTAGCTAGTTTGAGGTTTTTTCCTATCTACATTTGAAATCTCTTAAGAGACACAGAATAGACAATGAAACTCTAGGGGTGAGATGGACTTGTCCAGAAGAAAACAATGCAACTACAGCAATAAAGAGAAATAAAATATTACAGAAAGACAGAAACACCTTTACATGAAAAGAGAATGAAATGTCCAAGGGCTTTAAAGAAAAGTACCAGATGCAAAGAACTAAGCAGCATTCGTCAATCACATCTATGTGGCTATAGGTTATGCACTCTTATACAAGAAATCAGAGAGAGAGATTAATCAGATTGATTGCATACAGTTTTATTAACTGTGAAGACTGGCTAGAACCATGGATGTTACTTTCCAATACTGCTGATAATATCTTTTCAAAATTAATTAAACACAGAGTAAATAATCTGTAGATGTGTTATGGGTTACTATTTCCAGTTTTCTTTAAATTGTTGTTTTGTAGATACATTTAATATCAAGTTATTATAAAGGTGAGGTCTATTATTTGTTGTAATTTTGTTACACTGCAACTTAAAGTAAATACTCACTTTCTTCTGGTAGAATTAAGTGTTTTAAAAGATTCAAAAAATGAAAGTGTCAAATCTGATTTCTATGGTTATTTTTCTCCTTAAAAATAACTTTCCAAAAATATTAGATATGTCTATCCCATTTTTGTCATGAATTTGTTAAATGATTTCAACTCTATGGGATTTAAAAAATAAATCAGGCTCAATTAGTTGGAAGTTGCACCACATTATTTTAGGAGAAGAGTTTGGAGACTTTTTGCCTGACATGTAACAAATTAAAACTTTATTTTTTGATTAAGTTTAATTCCATGAAGCACAGGCTGATACTTATTTTCAGATTTACTTCTTGATCAGAATGAAACGTGTTTCATGGGAAATTAAGGGGAAGAGAACAAAAGTGAAAATCCTACCACTGCCAAATCAATAGATCAAGGAAGCAAAATAAGCTTTTTGTAAGGTAATTGAAATTGTAATGAATGAGCACTTTACATTATTATTGCAAGTGCATGTTGAACTCATTTATGCAGAGAGAGGAATATTATTGGGCTATTAACTGGTTATGATATGTACACGGATTGGAGGGTTAAGACTGAAAGAAGAAAGATGGAAGGAGCCATTTACTCTAGTTGAGGCTTTGGACTAGTACGTTGGCATGACAACTGGATGGGAGGAACCAGAGTGAGAGGTGAAAGATTGAGTTTGCAGAAGGAGGAGTTAACAGAGAAATATGAATCCAGAAAAAGGGCAGTCCAGTAGGGGTACGCTTTGGGTGGAAACCCCAATTCACTCTTAGACAGCCATTGATGTAAAAGTGGGATAGTCAAGTCTAGGTTCTCAGGCTAAGCGTAGAATTCAGGGCTGCAGTCAGGTGAGTGCTCAGAGAAATGGGGGAGCTATCTGAGCTCTGGGTGATCCCTGAAGGATTTTAACTCCATTCAACTAATTTTACCTGAATGAAAGCCTCATCTATGTAGATCTCATGGGAAAGTGGCTAAAGGTGAAGGCACAGGAAGCAGCAGAGCCTGAGCATCATGACTGTATCCCTGAGTCCCTGTCCCCGTCTCTTTTGTTGACTTCACCACAGTTTGATATTAACTTCAGGGTATTATTGTCTTTTAGGAGCACTTGGCTTGTTTATTGTATCTGGAAGCTTGTGATTGCTTCCTCCATTCCTCCCTCCTATCCCTCTCTCCTTCCCTCCCTTCCTCCCTTCCTTCCTCCCATCCTCCCTTCCTCCCTCCCTTCCTCCCTTCCTCCCTCCCATCCTCTCACCCTTCCTCCCTCCCTTCCTTCCTCCCACCCTTCCTCCCTCCTTCCCTTCTTTCCATCCTCCCACCCTTCTTCCCTCCCTCCCTTCCTCCCTTCCTCCCTTCCTTCCTCCCTTCCTTCCTTCCTTCCTTCCTCCCTTCCTCCCTTCCTTCCTCCCTTCCTCCCTTCTTCCCTTCCTTCCATCCTCCCACCCTTCTTCCCTTCCTCCCTTCCTCCATTCCTTCCTCCCTCCCTTCCTCCCTTCCTCCCTCCTTCCCTTCCTTCCATCCTCCCACCCTTCTTCCCTCCCTCCCTCCCTTCCTCCCTTCCTCCCTTCCTCCCTTCCTCCCTCCCATCCTCTCACCCTTCCTCCCTCCCTTCCTCCCTCCCTTCCTTCCTCCCTCCTTCCCTTCTTTCCATCCTCCCACCCTTCTTCCCTCCCTCCCTTCCTCCCTTCCTCCCTTCCTTCCTCCCTTCCTTCCTTCCTTCCTTCCTTCCTTCCTTCCTTCCTTCCTCCCTTCCTCCCTTCCTTCCTCCCTTCTTCCCTTCCTTCCATCCTCCCACCCTTCTTCCCTTCCTCCCTTCCTCCATTCCTTCCTCCCTCCCTTCCTCCCTCCCTTCCTCCCTTCCTCCCTCCTTCCCTTCCTTCCATCCTCCCACCCTTCTTCCCTCCCTCCCTCCCTTCCTCCCTTCCTCCCTTCCTCCCTTCCTTCCTTCCTTCCTTCCTTCCTTCCTTCCTTCCTTTCTTCCTCCCTTCCTTCCTCCCTTCCTTCCTTCTTCCCTTCCTTCCATCCTCCCACCCTTCTTCCCTCCCTCCCTTCCTCCATTCCTCCCTTCCTTCCTCCCTTCCTTCCTTCCTCCCTTCCTCCCTTCCTTCCTCCCTTCCTTCCTCCATTCCTTCCTTCTTCCCTTCCTTCCATCCTCCCACCCTTCTTCCCTCCCTCCCTTCCTCCATTCCTTCCTCCCTCCCTTCCTCCCTCCCTTCCTTCCTTCCTTCCTTCCTTCCTTCCTTCCTTCCTTCATTCCTTCCTTCTTGTCATAACCCTTTGCTGATGGATATTCTCTTTTGTTGCTCTGGTTTCTTGATGGGTAACCATCCTCTAAGGACCTAGCTGTATGTGAAACTTTCAGTACCATATTTTGTGTGAGTCCAAGTCCTTATCTCTTTCCCTTAGAAAAACCGTAAGAATCAAGACCTTTGGTTAAGCATCTGGCAGATGGCCCAGAGTATCTGTGGGTTCTGTGCCAACTCCCCAGTCCACCTGGTCAGCTTCGCCTTCACTCTTAGCTCACTCTGGCGATTTCTCTCTTGTTGTTTTGGGCTATGCCATGCCTACAGGAATGCCTGTTCTCATGCCCTGACCTCGATATTGATAAACGTTTTATAGTGAAACATTTTATACTGAAATGTTTTTCATAACGGCTTTTACATTTTAGATCTTATTTCTAATATCAGAAACCTAGATTTTGGCAGTTAGCCCAATGCCAACTGGGTTTCCAATAATATATCTTAAATGTTTTTATAGGTATTGTAAAGACATAATAATAGAAGAGAGAAAAAGAACATGCTATTAGTCTTTTGGCATCTTAACCTGATCCCTTTTGGGGGGGGGTGTTGATTTAGTTAGTTTAAATCTGTATATTTTAATTTTGCCATTTTTCAAAATAACATTTTGATTTATTTATATGTGCATTGGTTTGATTTTTTTCTCCTACAAACTTGATAAACATTCTAACAATTGGAAATAAAACATTTTCTCTAAATTAGATATATCAAATTCTAAACTTTTTAATTACCTTTTTATAAGCCATGCTCCTAATATTTGAAAGGTTAATTAGCTAATTCAGTCAGATAATCAGTCATTTAACAAGTGACCAGTTCATGGCAGGGGGCAGACTCTGTTCCAGGCACTGGAAAGTCAGTTATCAGTAAACTTCCTGATATCACAGGGCTTACTTTCTTTTGGGAAAAAAAAACAAAACAAAACATTCTTTACTTGTTTCAACTAGAGTCTGTTTTGTGAACGAAAATAATACTGTTTTTAGTGTTAGAAAACTGTTGGATACTGTTAGAAACTGTGCCTTAAAGTACAGCTTATGTACAGAGTGCCTGTTTTTATAGTTAGGCATTAGTTTTTTGAGAAGTTTCAAGTTTACAGTAAAATTGAAGGGAAAGTCCCTATATGCCTCACCCCCTCCACATTCCCCACCAGGGTGGTATATTTGTTACAATCCATGAAACTACACTGAACTTCATTGTCTCCCCAAGTCCTTAGTTTACATTAGGGTTTACTCTTAGGGTTATACATTCTATGGTTTTTGACAAATATATAATTTATCCACCATTATGGTATCATAGAGAGTTTTACTGTCCTAAAAATCTTCTGTGCTCTGCCTATCCATCCTTCACTCCCTTCTAACCACTGACATCCTTCTAACCACTGACATCTTAACCACTGACAACCAATAATCTTTTCACTGTGTCCGTTGTTCTCCTGTTTCAAGACCATCTTAACAGTTGGAATCATGTAGGATATAGCTTTTTCAGGTTGCCGCCTGCACTTAGGCATATATAGCTTAGGTTCCTCCATGCATTTTCATAGCTTAATAGCTCTTGTCTTTCTACCACTGAATTCCATTGACAGGATGGACCACAGTTTATTGATGCATTTTCCTACTGAGGGACCTCTTGACTGCTTCCAAGTTTTAGAAATTATGAATAAAGCTGCTATAAACATCTGCGTGCAGATTTTTGTATGGACTTAAGTTTTCCACCGATTTGGATCAGATACCAAGGAGGGCGATTACTGGATCATATGGTATGAGTATGTTCAGTTCTGTAAGAAACTACTTAACTGTCTTCCAAAGTGGCTGTATCATTGTATACTCTCATCAATAATGAATGAGAGGGGCGCCTGGGTGGCGCAGTCGGTTAAGCGTCCGACTTCAGCCAGGTCACGATCTCGCGGTCCGTGAGTTCGAGCCCCGCGTCAGGCTCTGGGCTGACGGCTCGGAGCCTGGAGCCTGTTTCCGATTCTGTGTCTCCCTCTCTCTCTGCCCCTCCCCCGTTCATGCTCTGTCTCTCTCTGTCCCAAAAATAAATAAAAAACGTTGAAAAAAAAATTAAAAAAAAAGAAATAATGAATGAGAGTTCCTGTTCCTCCGTATCCTTACCATCAGTCAGCGTTGCCAGTGTTTTTGGATTTTGACTATTCATATGGGTGTGTATCTTGTTTTGATTTTCAATTCCCTAATCATATGAGATGTTGAGTGTCTTTGCATATGCTTATTTGCCATCTGTATATCATCTTTGATGAGGAGTCACTTAAGTCTTTTATCCATTTTTATTTATTATTTATTTATTATTTATTAGGAAGCTAGGGGTTTTCTTTTGCCTTTTTAAAAATATATTTATTGTCAAACTGGCTTACATGCAACACCCAGTGCTCATCCCAACAAGTGCCCTCCTCGATGCCCATGACCCATTTTCCCTCTCCCCAACCCCACCCCCCATATACCCTCAGTTTGTTCTCTGTATTTAAGAGTCTCTTTTGGTTTCCATTTTTAAATTTGTTTTTCATTGTCCTAGTCTTGAGCTTTAAGACTTCTTTATATATTTCAGATAACAATCCTTTATCAGACATGGCTTTTGTAAATATTTTCCCCCAGTCTGTAGCTTGTCTTTTCATACTCTTGACAGTCTTTCACAGAGCAGAAGTCTTTAATTTTAATGAAGTGTCCAGCATATCAATCATTTCTTTTATGGATCATGCCACTGGTGTTTTATCTAAAAAATTATTACCCTATTCAAGGTCATTTAGATTTTCTCTCTTGTGTTAACTTTTCAGAATTTTATAGTTCTGCATTTTGCGTTTAGGTCTGTGATCCATTTTGAGTTCATGAAGGATTTAGGTCTATGTCTAGACTTTTTTTTTTTTTTTTTTTTTTTTTTTGCAATAGTTCAAGAGTTAAGTTAATCTTTCAGGTTTCTATATAGACATTCATGTTCTCTGTAAACAAAGACAATTTTATTTCTTCCTTCCCTTTTCTTCTCTTCTTTTCTTTCTTTCTTCCTTTCTTTCTTTCTTTCTTCTTCTTCTCTCTTTTCTTCCTTCTCTTTTCTTCTCTTCTCTTCTCTTCTCTTCTCTTCTCTTCTCTTTACTAATTGCATTAGCTAGGACTTCCAGCAGAATGTTGAAAAGGCATGGTCAGAGGGGACTTCCTTGGCTTGTTCTTGATCTAATTAGGGAAGCTTCTAGTTTCTCCTCTGGGTGCCCTTTTTAAGCTTACTGGTTTTGAATGGTTTTTTCTGTGCAGAATTTAAGTGTTTTACATGCATCACTTATTTCAGTCCCCCACCTTGACTACTGTCCACTGAACTTGAGCAAAAAGAAAATTTACAGGTGGAAGCATTTCATTGTTAGGTGTTTGACCGTAGCAGAAAGAAATTTTTTTTAATTTGGGATTCAATCCATCATAAAATCCTCTCTAAATCAAAGCATCACTACAGAAGTGAAAATTAAAATTACTTAGTTGAATATTTAAGAACTTAAAAATATTTTCCCTTGCTAATAACTTTCCCTACGTTTGTAGAAAGAAGAGAAATGTAACTAAATGTGATGCTGAACTATACAAGAAAAAAATACACTGATTTTCTCTATCAATTCGTGTATTTATTGGTCATGTTTTTAAAGCTTAACATGTTGCCACTGCTTGATAACTGTATATATTTACCTATAAATAAACTAGATATTCAAACTCAAAGTCTTTTAAAAATGCTTATTAAAACAATACATACGGGTTTTTTTCTAAAAACCCATAAAGATTCCCTGTATATATAAATATATATATATATATATATATACAAACGTTTGTTTATTATTGAGAGACAGAGAAACACAGAGCGTGAGCAGGGGAGGGGCAGAGAGAGGGAGAGACACAGAATCCGAAGCAGGCTCCAGGCTCTGAGCTGTCAGCACAGAGCCTGACACGGGGCTCGAACCCACAAACTGCGAGATCATGACCTGAGCTTAAGTTGGCACTTGACTGACTGAGCCAGGCAGGCACCCCACCCTGTGACTTTAAAAATCTTACATTGACTTTACAAGTAAGCACTGAGTAAGTTAAAAATAGATATACAAATGAAAAGCAGAAAATATGCCATATAATTGCAACTATTAATGGGACATCTAGAATAATTTATAATTATTTGTAGGTCTTTTTAAAATTCTAGAATAAGGATGGGGTAGGGAAAATACTTTATCTTAAGTTAAAATTTTTTGCAATATTTATATTTGAAGAAGAACAATGTCTGTTGCAAACCTGTTTTCTGCCATAAACAGAGGGAATTATTTTTCTGGACTTTAAATTATTGACTTTTCTAAAACCATGTTGCATGGCTTCAAAAACATGGCAGACGAACAACGATTGTGAGAAATGAAAAGTGACAATGTATTTAACTCCCTGCATCATACTTTTGGGCAGGCAGCAATCTGCATCCGAAATGAGTAAAATGTGATGGAATACACTGAACTGTCATCTTTTTGCCAAGGAAGTGCAGAATGACTTTTAGGGACTTTTGGGAGTATGAATTATGAAATTAAGAGTGCTGCTCTTTGGTTTGGTTGTTGAATGGGACCATGGTAATCTGACCCCTAGTAATCTTCCTTTTAATAGCCATTAAGAGCTGGATAACTCATTGCTTTCCCCCCTTTTCTGTCTAGATTGCCAGAAAACTTACAGCTTATTTTTTGCTTGTTAGCAAGAACCATTTGTAGGTTAGTCCTTCTGGGGTAATACTTTCTTCTCTTTTTTTGAGGGACTTTTCACCATATGAAAGAGTGGCCTTCCTAACAGGGGAAGCATTGTAAGCAATTATGCAAACATATCAAATAAAGGGAAGAAGCTGAAAGAATTATGCTATTTGCAAGTAGTTCTTACCACCTTGAAAATATATCACTTAAAACCTCAGACCCTGGCTTTTGGGTTAGGATTTGTTCTTTATCTCCATTCCTAGGTGTGAGAGCTGAGGTAAAAAGAGATAAATAACTTGTCCAAGTTTGCTCAGCTGATAAGCAAAGACTTTGTCTTCCCACTTCGAAAATCTTCACTTTCCCATTGATTTGACATCTGTTGCCTCTGTTGTGCTTTGCATTTAGACCATAAATAAACAACATGAGTTTATCATTGACATAATATACCTTATAAAGTAGTTCCCGAATTCAGTGAAGTATAATATATTAGGTGGCCAATTATCAGCAACATTAATGACAGCTAGGCACAGAGCATCATTCAGATCTTCTAGGAGAGTCATGGGTTTAAGAAAATGTAATGTTTAAATTATTTTTTATTTTTCTCCAGGGACTACTTGTATCTTTAGGAACAAGCATTTTCAAAAGGCACATTTTAGGAAGCACTATTTTGATTGTCTTTGTTTTATATATTCTGCTTTAAAATTAACTATGGCAGACTGGGGATAAATAATCAATATATCTGATGAGATAAAGACACTTTCCCCACATTTTAATTTTATTGCTTTTAAAAAAAATCTTTATACTTCTTTTTTTGAAAGTAATCTCTACACCTACTCTATGCCCAGTGTGGGGCTCTAACTCACCACCCTGAGATCAAGAGTCACATGCTCTACTCACTGAGCCGGCCAGGTGCCCCTGATGTAATTGCTTTCTAAAGAGCACAAGGGAAGACTAAACAGTCATATAAATTTCCCAGGCTACCTCTAATAAGCAGAAGTAATCAGTTCCTTAAATATATGCAGAAGAATAGTAAATATAGGTGAAAACATTCTCCCATGTATCAGAGACAATCAAGCGAGTGTGCATTGGAACCTGTCTCAATTCAGTCATCAATGAACCCCACTACCCCCTTCTGTTATCCCAAGTCATTCTCAACTTTACACCTGGACTGGATGCATCATATAAATAGAAGGACAGGTGATTGGTGTCAGTGACATTACGCTGTATAGTCTTCCAAACTGAGGTCCACAAAAGGTGCTTCCCATGAGGTTCTCGTGGTGGGTGATGGAGAAAGCGCGTGTGGCCAAATGTAAATTGCCACCCTGAGTGAAGGCCCTTTCAATTTGCTATAGGTTTGAAGGTTTCCAAAATCAGAAGGGTGGATGTGGTGGAGGGAACACAGAAAGCAGAAGCTGTTTCCAGGAAGGTAACTGGTGTTAGAGATTAACTTAAATCCAGTGAAGGCAATAGCATGATTTAGGGTCATGATGGGAAAACCTTTATACTGGTGCTTATGAGGAGAAACTTTATGTGCATTTATTCCACATTTATCTCCCTTTAAAAAATGTTTTAATGTTTGTTTATTTATTTTTTATAATATAATTTATTGTTAAATAGCTAACATGCAGTGTATACAGTGTGCTCTTGGTTTGGGGGTAGATTCCTATGATTCGTCACTTATATACAACACCCAGTGCTCATCGCAACTGGTGCCCTCCTCAATGCCCATCACCCATTTTCCCCCCTCTCACGCCCCCCCCACATCAACCCTCAGTTTGTTCTCTGTATTCAAGAGTCTCTTTTGACTTGCCCCCCCCCCCCCGGTTGGAAATATTTTTCCCCTCTTCCATCCCCCATGGTCTTCTGTTAAGCTTCTCAAGATCCATATATGAGTGAAAACATGAGATTTCTGTCTCTCTCTGACTAACTTATTTCATTCAGCATAATACCTTCCAATTCCATCCACATTGCTGCAAATGGCATGATTTCATTCTTTCTCATTGCCAAGTAGTATTCCGTCGTATATATAACACGAGAACCCTCTTGCACTGTTGGTGGGAATGCAAACTGGTGCAGCCGCTCTGGAAAAGTGTGGAGGTTCCTCAAAAAATTAAAAATAGATCTACCCTATGACCCAGCAATAGCACTAGTAGGAATTTATCCAGGAGTGCTGATTCACAGGGGCACATGCACGCCAATGTTTATAGCAGTGCTTTCAGCAATAGCCAAATTATGGAAAGAGCCTAAATGTCCATCAACTGATGAACAGATAAAGAAGGTGTGGTTTATATATACAATGGAATACTACTTGGCAATGAGAAATAATGTTTGTTTATTTTTGAGAGTGAGAGAGAGCTAAAGAGAGAGAGTCTGAGCAGGGAAGGGGCAGAGAGAGGGGGGGGTACAGAGGATTTGAAGCAGGCTCTGTGCTAACAGCAGAGAGCCTGATATGGGGCTTAAACTCATGAACGTGAGATCATGACCTGAGCCAAACTGATTGAGCCACCTAGGTGCCCCCACACGAATCTTCTTATCTAAAAGACAGAGGACTAGTGGTTGAGCTGCTAAGGCACAGCCTTCCTGTCTATGGTGATCTGCTGTATTCATTCCTTCTCCCCCTGAATTTAGCCCAGTGCATATTTGATACAAATGTTTCTATGGCCACAGAATAATGGACTGATGATTTTTGCATCATAACAACTTGACTTTGAGAGGTCATCAACATACGTTTTTCTTTGAGTATAATCTAGAGATACTTTGAATGCAATTTTTTCAGTGTGAATAGTATAAAAATTTAGCATGTGGTACACACGTTTATCTAGATAAGTAAAAATTTATACAGATTTTCCTTTGTAGTAATTTAAACTCAGGTTTTAAGATTGTATATTGCAGTTCAAATAAAGCCATCCCTTATAAGACAGTATTAACAAATATAGTGTCTCCTGTATGTTTTTTTAAATTTTTTTTAACGTTTATTTATTTTTGAGACAGAGAGAGACAGAGTATGAGTGGGGGAGGGGCAGAGAGAGAGGGAGACGCAGAATCCGAAGCAGGCTCCAGGTCTGAGCCATCAGCCCAGAGCCCGACGTGGGGCTCGAACTCACGAACCGTGAGATCATGACCTGAGCCGAAGTCGGACGCTTAACTGACTGAGCCACCCAGGCGCCCCATGTATGTTTTAAGACCTACCAAAATTAAGCAGATATTTTTGTGATTTTTTCATTGATATTAGAAATATCAATTTTCTGTGTTTCACATGTGAATTGTTAGTGATTCGTAAATTAAGCAGTTCATTCATTGGGTTCAGGTAAGCACAAAGAATCTTTTTATAATCAAAACAACACCTATTTTGAAATGTCTAAATAGTTGTTAGCAGAGAGATCTTTAACAGAGAGAATATTTAGTGTTTATCAACTTTATTTTGATTTCTTGAATATCCTTCCATAAGAGAATTGTTCTCCCATGTTCCTTGCCATTTGAACTCCCTTGCCATATTCACATGGTTAAAAACTAGCTCCTCGGTTCTTATTCTTTTGCTTTCCCTGTCTCTTAAAGTTCGAAACGTATTGTCTCCCATCCGAATACCAAATGTTTAACTCTAAGTGTGCTCACTTATTGCTGAGAAAAAAAATTGTTTTGCTTAATCCCCATGGTGTATTTAATTTTCTAGCATCTAAGAAATGCATACAGGAAATTAAATTGAAATCAGGACTACTTGGGGCATGGGAATGTTTTACTATGGTCATCAAGAACTCCGGTTCATAACAACAAGGCAGGTATGTCAATGCAAGTCAAATCAGTAACTGAAACAATATCCCAGCCAGGTTCTTCTGGTTCTTCTAAGCTTTGCAGGATTCAGCTCCTTTGAACAGATGTAATATTGACCTCGTTTTAGGGAAGCTTTCATGTATTTGCTGAGGCATTTGTTGACTTTCAAAAGGCAACTTCAATCCAAAGCATTCGTACATACATGGCATACTGTTAGTACAGTCTTACAAAGGGTTTCAAATGTATCCTAATAAAACTCCTGTCTCTTTGGAGTTACATAATTATAAAGCACAGAAAAGACAGAGATTTGACCCGATAAGAACTTAAAGGAATCAAGGTTGGCAGTGAGAGTGCAAAAATAGACTTGCAGGAAATCCTTTAGAATTTTTTTCATTATTCAGATTAGTATTAAAAATAATTGGATTAGATGTTCCTCCCACATTGCCGTAGCACCATCCAGAAGTCTGTTATCTTTAATTCCAATCACAGTAACTAACCTAGACCTCATCTGTCAGCCAAAGACTAAAGAGCCTCCTTTGTAGTTGTCAGTACATAGTGCAGTTTGAAGCTCTCTGGTGGTCAGCAGATGGTCATTGCTAAGGTCAGCATTGCCCTGTTCCTACTTCCCTTAGGACATGCACACAAACTATTTTCCTGGTCATTAGGCCTTTAGAAGAGTTACAGCTCCAATGAAGGCATGGGTGTCTTTGTGAAAACATTGGGTCCCTGAGCAATACAAGACAATGGGTCTTTCTCATCCTTGTGGAAGGCAGCTTAGGAATTATTCACTGAAGATTTGTGCTCTCCATATTCTCTGAAATTCTCCAGTATTGACATAGTTACAATGGTTTCCCATAAGTAGAATGTATATCACTATGCCCTTTTTGGTTATTCACTAAATGAAGTCATTTCTGAAATTGAAATAATATGCCATGTGAATTATACTGAATTGCCAAATGATTATTTTCACTGCATCAGTTTTAAAGAAAGATAGTGAAATTCCCTTGCACAGCTGGATGTACAGGTTTAGTCTGTGCTTTGTTTGAGGAAGGGATGTGTATTGTTTTGGTCATAGTACTAGCATTAAAGTGTGACACGAAAAATTTCCAATCCAAAGATAAGAATATGCGCTCATTCCTTGAACACGGGCAGACTGTCGTTGCTGCCTCAGGTCTTAGAATAAGATCGTTGACTTGAAGCCACGTCCTGAAAGGCTTTACAGCATCCATCTTGGTCTCTGTTTCAGTTGGGGAGGCGGGCACCCTGTCATGAGGACCTTGAAACCACCCTGTGGATGGGGGGGGCCGTATGGATGGAGGCCCTCAGCCCCCAGCCTGCACTGGCTTGCCAGCCTTTTGAATGAGCCTCCTGGGAAGCTAATGCCTAAGCCTCACTCAAACCCTTACTGGATCCTTCAGGCTTAGCCAACGCATAACTACAGCTACATGAAAAACCCGAAAGTGGACCCACCCAGCCAAATCTTTCCCAAGTTCTCATCCAGCAGAAACCACATGAAGAATAATAACCATTAATATTGTTTGGAGCCACCTGGTTTCGAGGTGATTACTTTATAGCAGTAGATCGCAGATACTGATTTGGGTTGGGCATATGGGTTCATTATATGTTCTGCTTTTGTGCATGAGGGGTAGTGAGCTTTCTGGTTGCTGAAAATCAGGTGGTAGGGACATTCTGGATAGAGGCCTTTAGGCTTTGAAACCACTTTTTCCTTCCAAGAAATACGTGGCCTTGCAGACGCTGAGCTTGATTTAAGCAGTAGGAACCCTCAGTGTTTCTAAATACTCCCATACAAAAGTTCATACATTATTAGATTAAGTCCTTCTGGAAAGGTCATATAAGCCCATAGAAGAAGAAGTAGTGGTCTAGCAAAAAATTTGACTTTCTCAGACCTGGCAAAATCCTTTCTTGGGTGTAAAATGTTATTCCCCCTGTAGGTCTGTATGGACTCCTGGGTCCAGGGAGTCCTTGCTTTAAGGGACTGAGTCAGCTCCAGCCTTGCCTTGTAAGATCAGACATCATAATTAATCTACCCCCCGTGGCTGGTGTTGTGTGGGCTCTTCCCACCTATCTAACTCACGTGGAGAGCAGCAGTGAAATAAAAAAAAAAATGACAAAAATCAAGTTGATTGCATCTGTAGATGTATTATTCAGGGTTCTCCAGAGAAACAGGAAGTAATTTATAATAAGAAATTTGCTCATGCAGTTCTAGAAGCTGAGAAGTCCCAAGATCTGCAGCTGGCAAGCTGGAAACCCAGGAGAGCCCATGGTGTAAGTTCTAGTCTGGATCCAAAGGCGGGAAGACACTGATGTCCCAGCTCAAGGCCTCAAGCAGGGAGAGGAAATTCTCACTCTTTGTTTTCCTCTTCTAGTCTGGTCCCAATGGATTGGATGAGGCTTCCCATACTGGGGAGAGCAATTGACTTCACTAAGTCTGCCGATTCAAATGTTAATCTCGAGAAACATCCTCACAGACACACGTAGAATAATGTTTAGTCAAATATCTGGCACCTTGTAATCAGTCAAGTTGATAAAACCTTAACCATCACAGTACATAATATATATGTTGTATGTACAGGCATATAATGGTTTTCTTTTTTTTAATTTTGTTTAATGTTTCATATCTTTTTGAGAGAGAGGGAGACAGAGTATGAGCTGGGGAGAGGCAGAGAGAGAGGGAGACACAGAATCCAAAGCAGGCTACAAGCTCTGAGCTGTCATCACGGAGCCCGTCGTGGGGCTGGAACTCATGAACCAAGAGATCATGACCTGAGCCAAAGTCGGATGCTCAACCGACTGCACCCAGGCACCCCTCTTTTTGACAATATATACACAACATATAGGTACACAGCATATACAATACATATATACTTGCATGTATCTAAACCATTTATTGACCCCTTACAATATTCAATAAATAACCATTTTCAAATCAGAGAATAATAGCATGCTACCTACTTAAATTCTTTCAAAAATCTTGATGATGACTATTTACATATGTTATAGATGAAGAAACTTAAGATAAAGAAGTTATTTGCAGTAGGCTCATCCCTCAACTAATTTCAGAGCTACAATTTGAAACCAGTCTGATTTTAAAATCTTCCCATTATGCCTCAGAAATATGTATCATGTGACCTCAAGAAATAATTGTAGGGGCGCCTGGGTGGCGCAGTCGGTTAAGCGTCCGACTTCAGCCAGGTCACGATCTCACGGTCCGTGAGTTCGAGCCCCGCGTCAGGCTCTGGGCTGATGGCTCGGAGCCTGGAGCCTGTTTCCGATTCTGTGTCTCCCTCTCTCTCTGCCCCTCCCCCGTTCATGCTCTGTCTCTCTCTGTCCCAAAAATAAAAAAAATAAAAAAAAAACGTTGAAAAAAAAAATTTTTAAAGAAATAATTGTATTTGTTAGTTTCTTCTAAGACTTAAAAAACTCCATAGTATAAGTGTGCCTAGCACCTAACGGTCTTGATTCAGAGTATACCAGTGGAGGGACTGACCACATTTCAAAATTACGTAATGAAAAGTTTTGTGGCAAAGTAATTCCAAAACCTAGGCTTAACTTTTAGAGAGTGAATCACAGGCAACATCTTATTCCACAGCTGTGCCTGTTATCTGAGCAGAAATTGGTAATGACATTCTAAATGGTGACCTGAAGTTCATGCAGAATTATCAAAGGATTTATGCCATGGAGTTATTGCAAAATAGGGTATCTCTCTACAAATGCCCGTTCGGCTATTAGTGCGTTATTTGATCAAAAGCAGTTCATTCTGTAGTGATTCCAAATAAGAGTAAGTACTGTCAACTTTTTTAATATCAAAAACAGGGATAATGTCTACACGGTGCAATGCAAACACTGCCCAGAAATTTGTCACAGCGATCTTAACGTGCATTCTGTGGTGGAAGAACCGGGATGTTGTTGAGTGATGCGTCCTGCTGTTTGATGGGCAGACCATTGTGACTCCTTTCTGTGGTCTCATAATTTGCCTTCCCAGGTGTATTAGAAGATAATGTTTAGCAGAGTTAGGAGTTGTACGTTATGCTTACATTTGGAGTTTCTCACTCTCTTTACACATTCAGCATAATCAAATGCAATCAGCTAATTCTACTGAGAAATCGTGAACAATTCTTCTGACCCAGTTGTGTTTCCTTATTGCCCACATGTATGAGACTTTCGACCTGGGGCCTTCCATGAGGTCTTGTAGTAAAAGGACAGTGGCGTGAATGTGGAACCAGAGACACAGATACATGGGCGTGTGTACTTGTCCAAGTTCCCATTGCTGGAAAGCTTAACCTCCACCTCTGCACTTTACTAAATGGCATCCTCAGGGTCCCACGCAGATGCCCTGCCCCCTCGAAAGGCTGTCCTAACTATCCACCTGAAGCCACCCCATCCCCCATTGTTTAATTGCATCTTCCTGTTTATTTTCTTCGTAGCGGTTGTCATTGTGTGATTCCCTGTTGATGTATTTGTTCACTTGGGTGCTGTCTGTCTTCCCTGCGAGCATGTCAACTCCATGTGCTTTGTATTCAGTGACCCACCCAGGGCTCTTAGCAGAGGGCTTGGCGCACAGTAGGCATTCATTAGATATTTGGTGAATTAATGAATGATTGGCTTTTATTTGAGCCTAGTGTTTCATCAGCTATAGAATTATTAATATTCCATAATAAACCTAGTACTTTTATTTATCTATTTTTTTGGTATATCCTGTTCCTTGTCACCAAGGAAGGTGCGGCACAGTGAGACTTCTTGAATCCTAGAATCCTGAAGACCAAAGTAGCCTTATCATCTTCTGAGTCCTGCTCTGTCATTTAATAGCTGAAGTTAAAGGCTAAAAATCTTAAAGGCAAAGCTAAGTCCAGGTTAACCAGCATTAGGAGCACTTGTCCAAACTAGGCATCTGGCTCATAAGCCACTACTCTAGATACTTGCAGTGCAATAAAAAATTAATTTCTCAGCAGTGATGCTTTGCAAATGAAAATATCATTTAAAAATTACAGATAAGCTGATGAATGCAGATAGTCGGAGTGACAGATGTGGTTGAAGACAAAAATAAAATCTGAATCCTTTGTCCCCCATATGTGGAAATGTTTTGTTAGCTTAGCTTTTTTTTTTTTACATTCCCATTTGGTGTCTCTCTGTTATTATCATATTATAATTCAGAACTTCTGATTTCAGCTTATTTTCTTGATCAAAATAGAGCCAGGACCAGAAATTAAGGTGCCATAGAGGCCCCCAGTGACAATTAGCAAGTGACTACTGTGTGTTAGGTAGAACAGTATGTTTCAGAAGGACTGAATGCAAAAACGAGATGACAGAAAGTAAGATGGAATTAATGGGAAGAAGCAGTGTGGTGTCAAATAAAACATTGTTGTTTGGCTTTTTTGTGTGTGATTTTGTGCAGAAGTTACAATCAGAAAAGGCATGCTCAACTCAGGAAATAGAAGAAATAAAAGAATAAATTAATAAGTGCAATATTTGTGAGGTGAAACCAGACAGAGGATATCGAGTCAATGAAATCTGTTAGAAAGGAAGACCTATAGGGCAGAACTGATAACCAAGTGCCTGAGTCCTGGCTCTCCTGTAAAAGGTAAAGTCACATTTCTCAGCTTTTAAGTATTCAACCCACCAAAAACATTAAGTCCACATCCCACCTTTTTTAATAGACCTGCCCAACTTATAATTCTAGACCCTACTGACTTAAAAAGAATATATATATATATATATATATATATATATATATGAGTTTCTCATAAAATTATTTGCCTCCCCCCCCCAAAAACAGGCCTTCTGTGATTTTCTAAATAAATGCAAATTTTACTGACAGCATATATTTTTATCTCTTCAAGAAGACGGTTCCTTGTCATTGTTCTTTTCAACAATCTGTCATTTGATTTAAGCAACTTATTCTCCACTTTGTAGTACTTGAGGTATCACCCCAATGAAATTGCTCTGTATCTCTGCAGTGGGTGTTCTCTTGAAAACACGGACAGAGCATTCCATTATTTATTACCAAGTCCTTCGGCACGGTTGGCAAACCACATGCCAGGCTAAAATGGGATAAATGCAGCTAAGAACGTTGTTATCGTAGGGGATTTTCTGTTAAATCCAATCAGTGAATTCCACAGATTGAATTTATAACCTGAGCATGAAAATCAGGTTTCCTTTCCATTTTTTTTTAAGATTTTATTTGTAAGTAATCTCTACACCCAACGCGGGGCTTGAACTCACAACCCCGAGATCAAAGAGTCGCACGCTCCACCGATTGAGCCAGCCAGGTGTCCCCTCTTCCGTTTTTAAATTCATATCAAAGTGAACCATGTCTTACCTCAATAATAAATATACATAAAATTAAATGACTAAACAAACAAAAAAATGTGAAAAAAGACAGTGGTAAAATCAAAGTGGATTCTTTTTTTTTCAATATATGAGATTTATTGTCAAATTGGTTTCCATACAACACCCAGTGCTCATCCCAAGAGGTGCCCTCCTCCATGCCCATCCCCCACCCTCCCCTCCCTCCCACCCCCCATCAACCCCGTTTGTTCTCAGTTTTGAAGAGTCTCTTATGCTTTGGCTCTCTCCCACTCTAACCTCTTTTTTTTTTTCCTTCCCCTCCCCCATGGGTTTCTGTTACATTTCTCAGGATCCACCTAAGAGTGAAACCATGTGGTATCTGTCTTTCTCTGTATGGCTTATTTCACTTAGCATCACACTCTCCAGTTCCATACGCGTTGCTACAAAGGGCCATATTTCGTTCTTTCTCATTGCCACGTAGTACTCCATTGTGTATATAAACCACAATTTCTTTATCCATTCATGAGTTGATGGACATTTAGGCTCTTTCCATAATTTGGCTATTGTTGAGAGTGCTGCTATCAACATTGGGGTGCAAGTGCCCCTGTGCATCAGTACTCCTGTATCCCTTGGGTAAATTCCCAGCAGTGCTATTGCTGGGTCCTAGGGTAGGTCTATTTTTAATTTTCTGAGGAACCTCCACACTGTTTTCCAGAGTGGCTGCACCAATTTGCATTCCCACCAACAGTGCAAGAGCAGTTTTTTACTTGACACATCCCCAAAGGCAAGGGAATTAAAAGCAAGTGGATTCTTTGAGCTATAGTCTCTTCACCCTTCTGTGTAAGCCTGGCACAGGTCAGAGGCCTGATCAACAAAGATTACTTCCAGTACTACCCTTTGTTCTGAAACCTGTTATTGTTTAGGGAAAAAAAATTAATTATTCCCTCTCTAGTTGGATAAATTAAGAATTTTTCATATTGGGTTTTGCAAAGTGAAAAACTGAGCACATTCAAGCATTCCAGTCTGTTCACATGCACATCCTTATATAACACTATCCAGAATATATTATTGTGCATTTTGCTTCATTTTTCTTACACAGGTTTTTGTGTTTTGAGATAGTCCACCTAATTTTTACTTTCTTAGCCACGTAATACCGTGTTGCTGTGTCCTAACTTGATTATCAGCTATTGTCTTGCTAAGCATTTTGATTTCCTTTTCTCTCTCTTTTTAAAAACCTTTAAATCACATATAGTATAAGCACTTATATACAGATTAGGCTATTTATTTGGGGTTGAATAGAAAAGTTCATCTGAAGTTGAATAATACAAATTACAACACATTCCCAGATTTATTTATTTTTTTTTTACAGAGAGGGGAGAGGGCAGAAGGAGGGAGAGAGAGAGAAGGAATCCCAAGCAGACTCCACACCCAGTGCACAGCCCAACACGGGGGTTTGTTCCTGTCACTCCAGGATCACAACCTGAGCCGAAATCAAGAGTAGACACTCAACCAGCGGGGCCACCCAGGATCCCCTCCCAGATTTTTCTTAGAGAAAATGAACAGATTAACTGGCAACATACGTGTCTATACCACCCTACCTTCCCTCATCCACTATCTCACGACAGCTTACATTTTTTGTTTTAATGCCTAAAAGATTAAATTTATGGCTTTTTAATTATGGCAGGAAATGAGATACTGTTCATAACATACTGTCAGGCCCAGTGGTCCTCCACCTTGGTTGCATATTACAATTAACTTGGGGGACTTTTAGAAACCCTGATGCTCAGGACACCCCAATTCCAATTCCACTTAAGTCAGAGTCCTTACGAGTGGAACTCAGGCATCAGTACATTTTTTTTAAGTTCGTTTATTTATTTCAAGTAGGCTCCACACTGTCAGCACACGGAGCCCGAGGTGGGGCTCGATCTCATGAACGGTGACATCATGACCTGAGCTGAAATCAAGAGTCAGACGCTTAACCAACTGAGCCCAGTCATCCCTACATTTTAAATCTGCTTAAGTGATTCTGTTGGAATCAGGTTTGGCTGGGTTTGGGGAGCACTGGACTAACCTGGTTGTGAAGTTGTCTCTGGGTTTGACAGGGGACTGGAAAAAGAGAAATAGCCTTAGTTCCATCTTCTGGGGCAATCAGAATTAAGCAGAGTTGCTTGTCTTACTTGGTTCCATTCTGCGGAAGCAAACCCTACCTTGACCCTGAATCTCCTCGTATTGCTTACACCCTTGCCTGGTTGGTCTCTCCGTATTGAGTATCCTTCCCTATAATGGTCCCTCCTTACTGTTGTCAGCCCCACTGGTACCGCATCTGACCGCTTGCACACTTTTCTCTGATTCTTTGCCTGCAGAGCTACACCTTGCTTCCCGAACCTCCAAACCCTGGCTGAAGTTGTATTCTCAGAGGATACTTGATATTTTTATATTAATCAGGAGCCACAACAATCCTACTTCATCCCAGTAGTTTTAGGGCACACCTTCTACAGGATTTGACCTTTGCAATGAATATGAATGCTACTGGCCTGGGCACCACTACTTCCTAGAGGCCCGTGGCTGGGTTGGCCTCCCCATAGCTTTAATGAGTAAGACGTTTTCTGGCCTCAGCAAACACACTCCTACTCTGATTCCTTTACCACAATTAAGTGCAAGCGAAATCCAGCAGCTTTTGCTGTATTTAATAGGACCAGCTCGCAGAGGAGGGAAGAAAAGCCCATTTCCATTTATTAGGCTTTCCTTTTTTTACTTTTATTTTCCACCAGCTGCAAACTAAGTCTGTCTCATCCGTAATGACAAGAACCACAATGATGAAAATAACTCACTTTCATCAGATTCATTCTACATCTACACACCCTGATAAGCCTTCTACACCTTTTATATCTCATTTGCTGCTGTAACAACTTACAAAATAAATTACTTTACTCAGTCCCATTTTGCAGATGAGGAAACAAAGTTTCTTGACCAAGGTAACATATTTGATAAATGACAGAGCTAAGAGGATCCAGCCTAGGAGTGATGAGTTCCCAGAGCCTGAGAATTACCCGTGGTCTTGTGAAACCTGGGCTTCTTAAAAAATATGCAAGATCCTCAAAAAATCGACTGTCCAACTTCTGTGTTCTCATGGTCATCTTCACTTATCGTTTCCTCAAGTCCTACCGACCTACTGGTTGACCCCAACTGTGACAACGGCGTGTCTTTCCACATCTTGTTTCTTAACCCAGAAACTTTTGTTCCCTCCTTCAAGGTGGACGCCCACTCACAATTTCAAACCTCGGTTCAAGTGTCAAACGACTCTATGTGAAGCTTCAACTGAGCTCCCACATTGGCTATTTGCTCTTTTCTCTGTGTTGTTACAGCATATGTTAAATGTCTCAATCACAGCATTCATCACTGACTAGCTAATTACTTTTTTTAATATTTATTTATTTATTTATTTATTTGAGAGAAAGAGAGAGAACGCACGAGCAGTGGGGAGGCAGAGAGAGAGATGGAGAGAGCAATTTCAGGCAGACTCCACACTGTCAGTGCACAGCCTAACGTGGGCCTCGATCCCATGAACCATGAGGCCGTGACCTGAGCTGAAATCAAGTGTCAGATGCTTAACCAACTGACCCACCCAGGCACCTCTAGCTAATGACTTTTGATGATTCATTTGTCAGACTCAGTTTCCTCAGTTAATCAGAGGGTTCACCTCATAGTCTTATGTGGATAAAAGGAGATAATGAATTTAAGATATTTAACAACATGTTGTATAGTAAGCATTTTAAAAAATATGAACTATTATTATTATTTTATTTTAGAAAGAGAGAGAGCATGAGAAGGGGAGGGTCAGAGAGAGAGGGAGAGAGACAACTTTTTTTTTTTAAGTTTATTTATTTATTTTGAGAGAGAGAGAGAGAGAGAGAGAGAGCGAGCGAGCACGAGAGCAGGGGGTTGGGGCAGAGAGAGAAGGAAAGAAAAAAATCCCAAGCAGGCTCTATGCAGCACATGGAGCCCACTGTGGGACTCAGTCTCATGAACCATGAGATCATGACCTGAGCTGAAATCACGAGTTGGTCACTGAACTGACTGAGCCACCCAGGTGCCCCTCACTATATTTTTTATTATTAACCATCTCTTCATAGCACAATTTCTTTCTGTTTTTAATATGAAATTTATTGTCAAATTGGTTTCTATATAACACCCAGTGTTCATCCCAACAGGTGCCTTCCTCAATACCCATCACCCACCCTCCCACCCCCCATCAACTGTCAGTTTGTTCTCAGTTTTTAGGAGTCTCTTATGGTTTGCCCCCCTCCCTCTCTAACTTTTTTTTCCTTCCCCTCCCCCCGTGGTCTTCTGTTAAGTTTCTCAGGATCCACATAAGAGTGAAAACATATGGTATCGGTCTTTCTCTGTATGACTTATCTCACTTAGCATAACACTCTCCAGTTCCATCCACGTTGCTACAAAAGACCATATTTCATTCTTTCTCCTTGCCAAGTAGTATTCCACTGTGTATATAAACCACAGTTTCTTTATCCATTCATCACTTGATGGATCAGGCTCTTTCCATAATTTGGCTATTGTTGAAAGTGTTCATAGCACAATGTCTTAAAAAACTATTTTCTCTTTCTACATGATTACTTTCTGTGAGGATGGGCACAGTGATTTGTATTTTGTATTTCCATATTATGTAAAGTGCTGAGCACACAGTAGAAAGTTATGAGCTCTTGCAAGTTACCTAACTCCTCCAGCTGTCAATAATGAGGACCCCATGAGGTTATATGTGGATTAAGAGAGAATGTTAAACTGATTAGCATGGAAATATTTTTTTTTTTTAATTTTTTTTTTTCAACGTTTTTTATTTATTTTTTGGGACAGAGAGAGACAGAGCATGAATGGGGGAGGGGCAGAGAGAGAGGGAGACACAGAATCGGAAACAGGCTCCAGGCTCCGAGCCATCAGCCCAGAGCCTGACGCGGGGCTCGAACTCACAGACCGCGAGATCGTGACCTGGCTGAAGTCGGACGCTTAACCGACTGCGCCACCCAGGCGCCCCTGCATGGAAATATTTTAATAAGTGTCAGCAACTATCGTTATGTAATAAGTTTGAATAAATGGATGGATGAATTCAGGAGCGAGTAAAACGTTCTTATGCTGCTGGTTTCTATTTATTATACTGAGATGATGGCAAATCACAGCTGTCTGTGTCAGCTGTCTCCTAGATAGACCTCATCGTGTGATGGGATACGACCAGTCTTTAGACTTTGTCTTACCAATATGCAGCAGGACTGAGTTCTGCAGTCGTCCAGGGAGTAAGTATTGTATTGATCAGCGAGAGAACTGGCAAGTCTTGCCGAATGTCTCTTTTGACAATAAGATAAACCCTTTCCATAGATTCTTTCTGTTCTGCCCTGGAATTTTGGTAGACCATTTGTTTGAAGGTGCAAGACATAATGGTGACCAAGGAAATAAGGTACTTTCCTGTAAATTCTAGTAATTCATCTACAGTAAATTCCAAAACATGACTTGAAGAGAGTACCTGGTAATCTCTGTTACAAGTAAGCTTACACATTCTGGAGCAGCAGAGGTTGGAGATGGAACTAAAAGGACATTCATTTAATTTGGGACAACCATAACAAAATCTTTTCTTCTGGAATAACTCCTCAAAACAGTATGAATATTCCTCTTCCTATTCAAGCTTAAAAGAGCAGTCTTGGGGCGCCCAGGTGGTTTGGTCGTTTAAGCGTCTGACTTCGGCTCAGGTCATGATCTCGCTGTCCGTGGGTTCGAGCCACGCGTCAGGCTCTGTGCTGACAGCTCAGAGCCTGGATCCCGCTTCGGATTCTGTGTCTCCCTCTCTCTCTGCCCCTCCCCTGCTCATGCTCTCTCTCTCTCTCTCTCTATCTCAAAAATAAATAAACATTAACACACATATTTTTTAAAAAGAGAAGTCTTTATTTGTTGGATCCTCTTGCCCACCTTCCGTTCACTTCTCATACACTCATGGCTTTTTGAGCAATTTGCTTGGCCGTAGTTCCCTGTAGAGAAAGAAAATATGACTGGAAAATTATTACTGAAGAAACACTTGCAGGTCTTGGCTTTGTTTGTGGAGAATATTCCATGTCAGAGAATATAGCAGATCATCAGTTTAGTGATTATCAGCTGCTTTGATGTGGTAGTTTGAGAAGTAAATATATGAAGTTCTAATTCCAAATGTCTTTCATTTTTTAAATTTAAATAGCTAGTATATTAGGAGATGTCTTGTTAATTATTTGTCACTTTTCTTGATTAGTTGCGCATTTTCTCATTTTTGTCCATTTATCATTCATCTTTACATCAACCCAATCGTCATTTGGGTCAGAGATTACCCCATGCACGTTCAGTGGTAGCTGCTCTGGGTGCTGGTCTCACCCCTGTTCTTCTAATAAAAACACTTTTAATTTATGAACAAGTTCCTTTCTTACCCCTACCCTCCAACCCTACCGAGCTATCATGTCTTTCATTACTTTTGATAATAAACTTCTCCATGAATACATCAAGTTAAATAATTGCACACTTGAATTAGCTACTAAGTTCCTAATTCCTCAAATTCAAATTTCTATCCAAACATATGAGCAAAAACTAACTTGATGTATTTTTTATCTATATTGGTTATTCTAGTACAATTTATATTGACCTTAAGACAGGGAACAGCTCTAAGTAGTGTGCCTATAAAAATTAATAATTACAAATTTTAAGGAAAGTGGGACTTTAAGAGTGTGGTCCATACTGAAAGAAAGAAAGAAAGAAAGAAAGAAAGAAAGAAAGAAAGAGGCATTTAATAGATGCTGTCAATGTGAGGGCCAGGAGTGGAATTTAGCATATAGCGACTTCAGTGGAGCTATGATAAATATGTTCAAAGAATGAAAGGACTCTATGCTTTAAAGAAGTAAAGGGAAATATGTGAATGACATATCACAAAATAAAAAATATCAGAAAAAAGGAAGAAATTATATATTAAAGCCCAATGAAAATTTACTAGATAAACTAAAAAATAGACTTGGATGGTAGAAGAAAGAATCAGTGAACATGAAGATTTATGAATAGGAAGGAATAAGTCATGAAAAACAGGAAGAGTGAAGGAATGAACAGAGCCACAGGAACTGTGGTACAACATCAGATGTACCAACATTAGGCATTCCAGAAAAAGGCAGAAAACATAGAAAAAAATAATTGCAAAAGTAATGGCCATACTTTCCAAGTTTTATGAAGAATATCAATCTACATATCCAGGAATCACCACAAACTCCAAGTCAGATCAATACAGAGAGATCCATGCCTGAACACATCATCATCAGACAGTTGAAGGCCAAAAACAAAGATAAAAACTTGAAAACAGACTAACAGAAAGACCATAGACATTTACTAGAGACAAAGATATTTATAATGCCAAAAGTGTCTCTTAAGGAAGATAAGAAATTTGAAAACATATAGACACCTAACAATAGAACCCTAAAATATAGGAAGTGAAAGCTGACAAAATTGAAATGAGATACAAACAGTTCAACAAAAATAGTTTGAGAATTCTGACCTTAATAATTGATAGAATAATGAGACCAAATCAACAAGTATATAAATACTTGAACAACGCTATCAACTAACTTAAAATAAAAGAACAAGTGGAGTGTAGAACACTCCACCCCAGAACATGAAAATATATATTATTGTCATGCAGATGGGGAATTTTCAGAAAAAACCATATGCTAGGCCCATAAAACAAGACTCGATAAACTTAAAAGGGTTCAAGTCACATAACCTGTGTTCCCTCACCCTAACAAAATTAAATTAAAAATCAACAATACAAAAATTGGGGAAATCTCCAAAAATTAAAAATTGAACAAAATACGTTTCAAATAACCCAGGAGTCACAGAAGAATTCACAAGAGAAATTTAAAAATATTTTGAAATGACTGAAAAAGAAAATATAGCTTATCCAAATTTGTGAAATGCAGCTAATGCAGTGCTATAGGAAATTTGTGTTTTTAAGTGCCCACAACATAGTAAAATGCAATTGAAAATTAATAATCTAAACTTCATAACATACTAGAAAAAGAGGAGCAAACTAAAATAAAATATGAAAGAAAATAATAAAGATTGCAGTGGATATCAATGAAATGAAAGGCAGTAAAGAAAACCAATAAAAACATAGAGAAAATAAAATCAAAGTTTGGTTCTTTGAAAAAATCAAAACAAGGGACAAACTTTTAGCTAGAATGACCAAGAAAAAAGAGAAAAGATACAAATTGTCAAAATCAGGAACATAAGAGACATCACTACCAATCCTATAGAAGTTAAAGGGATTATAAGAAAAAACTTTGAACTATTTTCTGCCATCAATGGACAATTTTGATGAAATAGACAAATACCTACAAAGATAGAAATCCATAACTGACTCAAAAGAAATAGAAAATCTGAATGGGTGATAAGTAAAAAAAAAAAATAGAATTAACAATTTAAAATCTTCACATAGGAGGGGAAGGAAAAAAAAAAAAAAGAGGTTAGAGTGGGAGAGAGCCAAAGCATAAGAGACTGTTAAAAACTGAGAACAAACTGAGGGTTGATGGGGGGTGGGAGGGAGGGGAGGGTGGGTGATGGGTATTGAGAAGGGCACCTTTTGGGATGAGCACTCGGTGTTGTATGGAAACCAATTTGACAGTAAATTTCATATATTAAAAAATAAAAAAAAAAGTTAAAAAAATAAATAAATAAATAAAATCTTCACATAAAGGAAAATCCAGGCCTACGTGGCTTCCTTGGTGAATTGTCAGATATTTTAGGAAGAAATAATACTATTCTTTTACAAACACTTCAAGATTTAAAGAGAATATTTTCCATATAATTCCTTGAGTCCAGTATCACTGTCATACCAAAGCCAGATAAGACATCACAAGAAAACTAGACCAATATCCCTCATAGATACAGGTGCAAAAATCATCAACAAAATAACAAACCAAATCAATGTGTCAGTTGACCAACATGTATAAATTAATTGCGATTTGTCATTTTAAAACAAAATCAGTTTAATATTCGAAATCAATTAATGTAGTGCACCAAATTAATAGAATAAAAGGGAAAACACACGATCATCTTAAAAGATACAAAAAAGCACTTGACAAAATCCTATATCCTTTCCTGATTTAAATTAAAAAAAAATTTAATGTTTATTTCAGAGAGAGAGAGAGCATGAGCAGGGGAAGGGCAGAGAGATAGAGGGAGATACAGAATCTGAAGCAGTCTCCAGGCTCCAGGCTGTCAGCACAGAGCCTGACACAGGGCTCAACTCACAAACCATGAGATCATGATGTGAGCCAAAGTCAGACACTTAACTGAGCCACCCAGGTGCCCCAACATTCCTAATTTAAAAATAAAAATGAAGGGGCACCCATGTGCCTCAGTCAGTTAAGTTTCGGACTCTTGATTTTGACTTACATCATAATCTCATTGTCATGAGATTGAGCCCCAGGTCAAGCTTTGTGCTAGGCATGGAGCCTGCTTGGGATTCTGTCTGTCTCTCTCTCTCTCTCTCTCTCTCTCCCTCTCCCTCTCTGTCTCTCTCTACCCTCTCCTCACTTGTGCTCTCTCTCTCTCTCTCTCTCTCTCAAAAATAAAATAAAAGCAAAAATGAAAACAAAAAACTTTCAACAAACTAGAAATAAAAGGGAACTTTCTTAGTCTATTAAAGGGCATCTACAAAAAACATACAGCTAACATTATACAAAAGGATGAGAAATTGATACTTGCTCCTTATGACAGGGAACAAGTCGAGACATCCAATCTCAGTGTTCTCCTCATCATTGTATAGAACATGCTGATCACTTGCAGTAAGGTCAAAAATTAAATTTAAATAAAATAAATAAATGCATCCAGATTAGAAGAGTAGTAAACTGCCTTTATTGGCAGACGATTGAGCCTGTGTGTGAAAATCCTAAGAAATCGACAAAAATACTGTTAGACCTAATAAAAGTGTTCAGCAATACCAGAGAATATATTGTCAACAAGCACGATCAATTGCATAGCTATTTACTGTCAATGAATTTTCTGAAAATGAAATTAAAATAATTTCATCGCCCCATAAATATGTAGGAATAAATTTAACAATGAAGTACAATACTTAAACAACAAAAATTACAAAACACTGCTAAGAAAAAGAAACTTTCTGAGAGAAAGAACAGGTTAGCTGAGAGAAATTAATGAAAATTAAATAAATGGAGAGACATTTTATGGTCATAGATAGAAAGACTCACTATTGCTAATATGGCAGTTCTTGCCAGCTTTATCAATCAATTGAAAAAGTCCTATCAATTTCCGTCTAGAATCTTTGCAAAAGGGATAAACTGATCCAAAAATTTATGTGGGAATTCTGAGCATTGAAAGTAATCCAGTGATTTTGGAAGAGAAGAACAAAGTTGGAGGACTTAATATTTCCTGATTTTAGAATTTAATGTAAACTACATTAATCATAGCAGTGTGATAGCATTAAAGACAGATGCATAGAGCATTGATTTTACTTAATATATGCTAAGTAAAAGAAGCTGGATACAAAACACTTTTTTATCTCTATGATTTCATTTGTATAGCCTTCTGGAAAAACTTAAAGAATAGAAATCAGAGCAGGGGTGCCTGGGTGGCTCAGTCAGGTAAACGTCTGACTCTTGGTTTTGGTGTAGGTCATGGTCCCATGGTTTGTGGAATCAAGCCCTGCATCAGGCTCCTTGATGAGAGCCCAGAACCTGTTTGGGATTCTCTCTCTCTCTCTCTCTCTCTCTCTCTCTCTCTCAAAATAAATAAACTTAAGAACACAAAAAAAAGAATATACATCAGAGCAGAAGTTGTCAGGACTGGAGTGGGAGAAGGGCACTGACTACAAAGAGGCACAGGTAACTGGCTAGCATAATGGAAATGTATTTTGTGATATTAGGCATGGCTACTGTACCGTGAACATTTATAAAAACCCAACATGCCATATGATAAAAAAAGGGGTGAATTTTACTCTTTGAAAATTATTTCTAAACAAATCCAACTTTAAAACTGAAGAGAAAACATCCTGAATTTATTTATAATTACATTTTAGCAAATATTGACAATTTCGTGAAAAGGGCATGAGCCTTTGAATCAAAGCACAGTGATGCATGTGCACTTAGGCTTTTCCACTTACTGAGAAACTTATTTTCTCTTCATTAAAATGCAATAGCAATATTTGCCATGTAATAAATTTGATACTTTTTCTCAGTTATTGAAAATGACGCATCTAGAACAGTTATGTGACTGCCTCATAATTTTGTATTAATTTTCTTTATCCTTTATCTTAAAATATTGAAAGTATCAACTGAAAGTGGAGGGCTTTTTCATTTCTTTCTTTTCTGTTTTTGCCATTTCCAAGATACAAAACTTGAATGAAGTACATTTCTCTTCCCTTCGCCTATCCTGTTCAACAAACTTTATTTTCTAGTGCAGGGAATTTGGTTCCCGACACCAGACTAGCCGACAAAGACCTTTCTCCCATGCTCAGAACAGGCCATCATTTCTTGTGTTTCTCTGTGGTCCAGTCCAAGCTCAGACAGATGTATTGTGGGAAGTTTTTATCAATCAAACCAGTTTGGCATGCATGGCATGTCAGTATCTCCAATAACCTCTCTCATTAAAATGTACACAAATTTGGATACATGTTATTTCTTTTATATATTGAATTATTTGTCTTACTTGTTCACATCGTGAAGTTAAGTCAAGACTTACCTCTTTTGCATTGCTAAATATGCTCTTGAAGGAGTAAGATTTTCCGCAGCCAAAGCCTGTGAGCCTCATGGTGCCTAGAATCATGGTTTGTGCCAAGCTCAACATGTTAATGTGTTTGATAGTGATAATAAAAAAATAGGACTCATTTAGGAACTTGTTTTATGCCATTGCTGTTGACCACTATTTTTTAAGAGTTTTGAAGTCCAAAACAAGTTTGAAAAAACTACATATATGTGATAGAGACGATGAATTACATGAGGAAAATTGCATTTAAAAATGTTGGAGGATCATGAGAACATCTGATCAGAAACTTTTAAAAGTAGTTTAATGGCAACCAATAATTGTATTTAGGGACTGAACATAAATCATATAGTTAGATGATGTCAGTACTCCTAAAATGTCAGAGAGCAGCATTCTTTGTAATTCTACTTCAAATGGATTTATTATGAATTAAGTATTGCAAGATATCATGAACTTGGTTAATTCTAAGAAAAAATATCTATTATTCACTTTGTGTTGTAGAAAAGAACATTTCTAGAATTGGTTTCTAAGATGAAGAAGTCGTCTTACAAGATATGTAGGAGTTCCACTCTATTTGATAAAGTTTAACATTAAGACCTTGAAACAAAAGCAGTGTAATGAAAACTGAGAGGTTAATAAGCATGGAAGTAGTAGAGATTATACTAAGCCAGAAGGGAGTGACATGATATATTCTAAGTGCTCAGTGGGAAATATTTGCAGCTAAGAATACTCTATCCAGCAAGTCTATCATTCAAAATAGAAAGAGAGATAAAGAGTTTCCCAGATAAACAAAAACTAAAAGAGTCTGTGACCACTAAGCTAGCTCTGCAATATTAAATATTAAAGGGGATTCGTTGAGTGGAAAAGAAAACCAAAAGTGACAGTATAAAGGTAGAAAACACAAAAGTAGGAAAAATGAATATTTCTATAAAAATCAAGTAACTCACAAAATAAAAGGATATAAAATATAATAACATATACCTAATATGTGGGGAGGAGAGGAGTAAAGAATGGGTTCAAGCTTAAATGACCATCAACTTAATACACACTGCTATATGCAGAAAAGGTTAGATGCTAACTTAATGGTAACTACAAATCAGAAACTGCTAATAAATATTCAAAGAATAAAGGGAAAGAAGTAGCAAATGCATCACTAAATAAAACCAGCAAACCGTGAAAGAGAAAGACAAGGATGAGAGAAAAGCTTCAGAAATGACCACAAAACAAGGAATGAAGTGACAATAAATACATATCCCTCAATAATTACTTCAAATGTAAATGGACTAAATGCTCCAGTGAAAAGAAATAAGGTGGCAGAATGGATAGAAAAGTCAAGAGACTCATTCAGACCTAAAGACACCTGCAGACTGAAAGTGTAGGGATGGAAAAACATCTATAACGGATTGCAAAAGAAAGCCAGAGGAGCAATTCTTATATAAGACAAAATAGACTTTAAGACAAAGAGTATAACAAGAAACAATGAAGGACACAATATAATCACAAAGGAGACAATTCAACAAGAAGCTATAACAGTTGTAAGTATTTATGCACCCAACATAGGATGCTCAAATACATTAAACAATTAATAACAAACATAAAAGAACTAATAGTAATACAATAATAGTAGAGGACTTTAACACATCACTGACAACAATGGACAGATCATCTAAACAGAAAATCAACAAGGAAACAATGGCTTGGAATGACACACTGGAACAGGCGGATTTAAAGAGATACATTTAGAACCTTGCATCCTAAAACAGCAGAATACACATTCTTTTGCACATACAACATTCTCCAGAATAGATCACACATTAGCCCACAAAACAAATCTTTACAAATTCAAGGAGATCAAAGTTATGCCATGCATCTTTTCTGACCATGAAGCTATGATAATAGAAGTAAACCACACACACATTATCACACACACACACACACACACACACACACACACACACGAAACAAAATTTGGAAAAGTCACAAATAAATGGGGATTAAATAACATGGTACTAGACAATAAATGGGTCAAGCAGGAAATAAAAGATGAAATACAAAAGTACATGGAAACAAATGAAAATGAAAACACAATGGGACAAAACTGGTATGCAGCAAAAACGGTTGTAAGAGGGAAGTGTATAGCAATATAGGCTTACTTCAAGAAGCAAGAAAAAGTCTCAAATGTATAACCCATCCTTACACCTAAAGAAGCTAGAAAAAAAAAAACACAAAAACAAGCAAACCCTAAGACCAGCACAAAGAAGGAAATTAAAGATTAGAGATGAAATAAATGATTTAGAAACTAAAAAACAATAGAGCAGCTCAGTGAAACCAAGAGCTGGTTCTTATTATGAAAAAAAGAGAAAGGACTCAAATAAATAACATCACAAATGAGAGAGGAGGAATAACAATCAACACCACAGAAATACAAACAACTATAAGAGAATATTATGAAAATCCATAAGCCAACAAATTGGACAATCTAAAAGAAATGGATAAATTCCTGGAAACATATGACCTACCAAAACTAAATCAGAAAGAAATAGAAAATTTGAACAGAATGATAACCAGCAAAGAAATTGAATCAGTAATCAAAAAACTACCAACAAACCAAAGTCCAAGACTAGATGGCTTCACATGTGAATCTTATTTTGAAGAAGAGTTAATACTTATTTTTCTCAAACTATTCCAAAAAAATAGAAAAGGAAGGAAAACTTCCATATTTATTCTATGAGGCCAGCATTACCCTGATACAAAAACCAAATAAATACACCACTAAGAAAGAGAACTATAGGCCAATATCTCTGATGAACATGGTTGCAAAAATCCTCAACAAAATGCTAGCAAACCAAGTTCAACAATACATTTTAAAAAATACCACCACTATCAAGTGGGATTTATCCCTGGTTTACAAAAGTGGTTCAATATTTGCAAATCAATCAACGTGATACACCACTTCAATAAGAAGAAGGAAAAGAACCATATGATCATTTCAGTAGATTCAGATAAAGCATTTGACAAAATACAACATTCATTCATGATACAAACCCTCAAGAAAGTAGGTTTAGAGGGAACATTCTTCAACATAAAACCCATTGCTAACATCATCCTCAATGGCGAAAGACAGAGCTTTTCCCCTAAGTTCAGGAACAAGATAAGGATGTCCACTCGCACCATTTTCATTCAACATAGCACTGGAGGTCCTAGCCACAACAATCAGACAACAAAAAGGATTGAAAGGCATCCAAGTATATAAGGAAGGAATAAAGATTTCACTATTTGCAGAAGACATGATACTATGTGCAAAAAACGCAAAGACTCCACCAAAAAACTACTAGAACTGGTAAATGAAGTCTGTAAAGTTGCAGGATACAAAATCAACATACAGAATCTGTTGCATTTCTACACAAAAATAATGAAGCATCAGAAAGAAAAATTAAGGAATCAATCTCATTTACAATTGCACCAAAAACATTAAGATAGCTGGGAATAAACTTAACCAAAGAGGTGAAAGACTTGTACTCTGAAAACTGTGAAACAACCATAAAAGAAATTGAAGACAGCACGAAGAAATGGAAAACATTCCATGCTTATTGATTGGAAGGACAAGTATTGTTAAAATGTCTATACTACCTAAAGCAATCTACACATTCAATGCAATCCCATCAAAATACCTCCAGCATTTTTCACAGAACTAGAACAAACAATTCTAAAATTGAAACCACAAAAGACCCTAAATAGCCAAAGCAATTTTGAAAAAGAAGAGCAAAACTGGAGGCTTCACAATTCTGGACTTCCAGTTATATTACAAAGCTTTAATAATCAAAACCATACAGTACTGGCACAAAAATAGACACATAGATCAATAGAACAGAGTAGAAGACCCAAAGCAAACCCACAATTATATAGTCAATTAATCTTCAACCAAGCAAGAAAGAATATACAATAGGAAAAGGACAGTCTTGGGACACCTTGGTGGCTTGGTTGGTTGAGCGTCTGACTTCAGCTCAGGTCATATCTCACAGTTTGTGAGTTCAAGCCCTGCATTGGGCTCACTGCTGTCAGTGCAGAGCCCGCTTTGGATTCTGTGTCCCTCTGTCTCTGTCCCTTGCCCACTTATGCTGTTCTCTCTCAAAAATAAATAAACCTTTAAAAAAAGCACAGTCTCTTCAACAAATGGTGTTGAGAAAACTGGACAGCAACAAAAGAAATAAACCGGGCCACTTTCTTATACCATGCATGAAAATAAGTTCAAAATGGATTTAAGACCTAAACGGGAGACCTGAAGCCATAAAAATACTAGAAGAGAACACGAGCAGTAACTTCTTTGACATCAGCCATAGCAACTTCTTTCTAGATATGTCTCCTGAGGCAAGGGAAACAAAAGCAAAAACAAACTACTGGAACTTCATCAAAATTAAAAGCTTCTGCACAGCTAAGGAAACAATCAACAAAACTAAAGGCAACCTACAGAATAGGAGAAGATATTTGCAAATGACATATCTGATAAAGAGTTAGTATCCAACATGTATAACGAACTTACAAAACTCAACACTCAAAGAAACAATCCAATTAAAAATGGGCAGAAGACATGAATAGGTATTTCTTCAAAGAAGACAGGCAGATGGCCAACAGACACATGAAAAGATGTTCAACATCACTCATCGTCAGGGAAATGCAAATCAAAACTACAATGAGATACCATGGCACACCTGTCAGAATGGCTAAAATCAAAAACAGAAGAAACAGCAAGTGTTGGCGAGGATGTGGAGAAAAAGGAACACTTGTGCACTGTTGGTGGGAAGGCAAACTGGTGCAGCCACTGTGGAAGACCATAGAGAAGTTCCTCAACAGGTCTACCCTACAATCCAGCAGTTGCACTTCTATTTACCCAAATAGTACAAAAGTACCAGTTCAAAGGGTTACACGCACCTATGTGTTTATAGCAGCATTATTTACAGTAACCAAGATACGGAAGCAGCTCAAGTGTCTATCAATTAATGAATGGATAAAGAAGAGGTGGTGTATATCTATGTACCTATGGATATAGATCTATGTAGAGAGATAGATATATAGAATATTACTCAGCCATGAAAAAGAATGAAATCTTGCCATTTGCAATGACATGGATGAAGCTAGAGATTGCAATGCTAAGTGAAATGAGTCAGACAAAGACAAATGCCATATGATTTCACTCATATTGAATTTACAAAACAAAAAAAGCAAAGGGAAAAGATAGATGATGATGATGATGATGATGAAGATAGATAGATAGATAGATAGATAGATAGATAGATAGATAGATGATAGATAGATAGTAGATAGGTAGGTTGATGATAGATAGATGATGATAGATAGATAGATAGATAGATAGATAAAGAAACAGACTCTTAATTGTAGAGAACAAAATTGATAGTTACCAGAGGAGGGTGGGGAGATGGATGCCATAGGTGATGGAGATTAAGGAGTGCACTTGTTGTGATGAGCACTGGGTGATTTATGGAATTGTTGAATCTCTATATTGTACACATGAAAGTAGTATAACACTGTATGTTAACTAACTGGAATTAAAATAGAAACTTTAAAAAAAAACCACAACATGCTAAAAGAAGGTAATTAAGAAAGAAGACTGTCTGGTGAAGTTTAATATAATCTTTGCTACAAACGTAGACATAATCACCTGTAAGAAAATGAGAACAAAAATGACCGAAGCAGATTACTTTAAAATATTATTTATTGGGGCGCCTGGGTGGCGCAGTCGGTTAAGCGTCCGACTTCAGCCAGGTCACGATCTCGCAGTCCGTGAGTTCGAGCCCCGCGTCGGGCTCTGGGCTGATGGCTCAGAGCCTGGAGCCTGTTTCCGATTCTGTGTCTCCCTCTCTATCTGCCCCTCCCCCGTTCATGCTCTGTCTCTCTCTGTCCCAAAAATAAATTAAAAACGTTGAAAAAAAAATTTTTTTAATATTATTTATGGTTTTAAGCTGATTTTCACTTGAATTCATCTGTTTCATGATTTTTTTTTTTAGTTTTGCAAAAGGCCCCATAATCAAAACCTTAAATAATTCTGGAGTATCCTTTAACTATTTGTGGAACTCTGATGGAAATAACATATTTTGATGTATTATCATTCTCCTTTAGGGGAGGGAACAAAAGGTCAAATTATTCCAAATTTTTAGAAAAGAAAAGCATTGTATTCCTTCCATTCCTCAATTTTTGTGGGAACATGATGAGAAAATATACTAAGGTCCCCGTGACTAGGCCAAACTTTCCATGTTGGTAAATGGGCACATCAGCGATGAGGCTAATCTGGTTGTCACCTGTGCTGCCCCACTGAACGTGGGGCTGACTCAGTAGCCTTGACTAGACAGCCGGAGATCCCTTCCTCCTTCCGCGCCATTACACACATGTCAAAATGGCGATGTGCATTTCAGGTGAGCGCACACACTGATTTGCATTTCTAGGTCTTTAACTTTCAAAACTTTTTCACATGCACGTTGCTTTATTGGATCCCACGTAGTGGATTGGGAAAGGGGTCCCAGGCTAGATCACTATCATATGTCTAGGTGCTGAGGGCAGAATTAGTTACCACCTCTCACATCTAGAAGTCTACCAATCATTTCCAGCTTCAGGGACATTCTCTGAAACAGAAAATAAACAAAAACTTAAGTTCTCATAAGGTGGAGGGTCAATGGGATTTGGCATAATCCAACCTAAGTTTGAATCACCAGTTTTCCCATCTGTAGAAGGGGGCCAATATACATTTTCAAGGTAGCAAGGAAGACTAAATGGCACAGTCCGTATTTGGAACAATTAGCATTTGGTCTAGTTCCTGGGAGAACCTCAGTAACTAACAGTGTATAATAAAAGCAATAAACTCTGATTGCAGTAAGGTTCTCCTTGATTGAAGGGTCCTACCACTGCTGGTGGCTGCTGAACTTGAGTAATGGCTTATTTTGAAGATAGCATCTTTCTGTAAGGATGCTCCTCCATCGAGAACTGTCCCACTACGTGTCAGACTCCGTGCCAGGCACTGGAGATGCAGCAGTGAGAAAGAGCCTTTGCTCTCCTGCAGCTTACCGTGTCTCTTAGCATGTGCACATTGCTCTGCCTGTACAACTTTCTTGCACCAAGTGATTGAACTTTTAACAGAACCTCAGTCCTGGAATTCATTCAGCACCAAGTATTCATTGAGGGAAGGAAGACGGACAGATTAAAACTTGGCATTGATGAGGATGCCCACAAGTCGGTGCCAGTGGTCCAGAGTCTGCATGCTGTGGGCTTAAACTCAGTTGGGAACAATCTTCTAATAGTTAATATTGGCACTATGCACTCATCACATCTGGAGCAAAAAGCTCTTTATAATGCATTTTGTCTCCTCTCTCCAAAGGGGAGAGTTCACCATATTGCTGCCATGTTACCATGTTGAGAACTTTGAGTGGAACCCATTTAGTATATATTTATTTCCCATTTAGGATATATTTTAAGCCCTTTACATTTCTTTTTTCCTATTTGGGCCCCATGTTTCTAGCACCCCAGACCATATGGAATGTGGGATCTGCCTTGTGAAAATGCTTTCACATTCTGGTCAGGCAATTCTTCAGGCTCCTGTGTTGCCCTTGGCTTTGGCTTAGGTTAAAGTAACCTGTCTAATTGGGAAGATTATTTCTCCCTCTCCTGCCTGCGTTTGTTTTTCTGTTTGGGGATCTCTCCCATCAGATTCGTGGCCTGGAGCTGCTGTCGATACTTGTGAGGCATGTTCCCCAGCATCAAGGAGTCGATGTCATGGAGGTCAGTCGGCTGTTGAGAGCAGGGCTATAGTTAGGCCTGAGCAAAGGTGAGGACTGTGAAACTGGCTGTCACCTGGGCCTTTGGGCACAGGCTGCTGCAGCTTGACCTTGACCCAGAGAGATCCCACCTACCCTGGAACTGTTAATGAAGCAGACTGAGTATTTTAAGCAGGATAGGTGAATAGTGTTCAGTGCTTTCAAGCTGCAAGCCTGCTGCGCACGTGAAGAGACACTGTTGAGACTCCATCTTTAGATTACGGGGTCTGAGAATGGTGTGAGCATCTGGAGGTCTGTTGCTTTCAATTCCACTCTACGCTTGGGGTCCAGGAGGCGGGACTAACACTGGACTTATACAGTGTATCCTCATGGTTTCAAGTTTGCTTTGGTTGGATTAATTACGAAAATTCTCACCGTGGCTTTGGTTTTCCAATTCCCACAATGCAGAGTATTTGAGGAGCCGGTGGTTTGTGTGCCCTCCATTCAATCTCAATCATTTATTTCCACGTTCTAACTGGAGGACGTGGTTACTAGTTTTCTCTTGGCCAAAGCCATCGTCCTCCTATGGCAAGCAGTCTCTATTGAGATGGAGACCATAGTTTTGAGATTGATACTCGGGAGCTATGGACTGGGGAAAAGGTGATGTGTAAAAGGTGCATTCGACCCACTGGCCCTGATGGTTAGTGGTGAGGCTTCCAACTAGCGTGTTTCTGCATTCATTAACCAGCTGTATGCTTATGGAATTGAGTGGATCCCTGCCCAGAGGTTGATAATCTTATTGAGTGTATTCATTGTATAAATGCATAGCTTAAGAGCAGCTTAATAATATGCACATATGGTGCATTTTTATATGGTGGGAGGTTCCTTTCCAAAGCTTGTATGCCCCATACCACAGGACTGTTGCTTGTCCTTAGTTTCTTAGTCCTGTCCTCGATATCAATTTGTAGGTGGACTGGAAACCTACTTTCTCTAATGTAGTGGAAGTCCTTCCTTTTATCCACATTTTGAGTGATACTTTCCTTGCTTAAATGTGTAGGGTAGAGAGGGGCTTTGCCCAGAGACATCTGCTTGAAGCCACACACTGAAATTCTGAATACATTTTGCCATAAGCAAACCTTGCTGCCACTTTAAGCCATGAGGACGTCCTCTTTCTGCCCCAAGAGCGCAGTATCCTATTGCCCTCAACGTTTGCTGTAGTCTTCCTTACTTAGTCAAGAGAATGCTGAGTATCAGCACTAAGGAATGCTTATGC
This sequence comes from Neofelis nebulosa, assembly GCF_028018385.1. NCBI lineage: Eukaryota > Metazoa > Chordata > Mammalia > Carnivora > Felidae > Neofelis > Neofelis nebulosa. The sequence continues at coordinate 10,065,814 of NC_080794.1, forward strand.
ATTTGTCTTTCCGTGACATTAAGGGAAGTGTTATCACTTCCAAAGACTTCAAGAGCATTTGTGAAATGTGTAAATGTTCTGACTGCAAAATGTACCTGAGACATCTCTTCACCCAAATTACTAGTAAACTGTCATCATTTTGAAAACTGTAATATCCATGTGAGGTAACTGTGTGATTTCAGAGTCCTAAATCACTTCCTTTCAAGCGCAAAACTAGGAAAGTGTCCAAAGGCATTCATGATGATAGCCATCTAACTATCCAGGCTGGTAAGGCGAAAAGAGAAAACCCCAACTTTAATCATTTCTATGTTCTCTTGGCTGCCTTCCTCATTACCGTGCCTCCAGGAAACCAGGGCCTTTCCAGGTTTCAGAAAAATTTGTGCACTGGCTTCTCAGTCCTGGAAAGTTACCATGCACTCCAGCAGACGGCATTAGAAGTCCTAAGGAAGCCTTTCTTATTTAGATATAAATGCAGATTTTGTCTCTGTTGATCTATTCCAGTCAAAAGCTTCCGCATTCCAGTAGTAGGTTCTATGAGGTTTTAAGAGGACAATGAAGCTTGTTTTGTTTTTTTTTTCCTTTCTTTTGTTTCTTGGGCTTCAAAGATGACTTTGAAGTTTGCTTTCCTTGGGCTTTATGTCTGGAATCCTTAGCAGATATCAAATGACTGAGATATTCATAGATTGCTAATTTTGTTGTAGTTCGGTAAAAAAAAAAAAAAAAATACCCTAAATTTTAGCCACTCCTTCCAGTCTAGACACCTCTTGGTCTGGTAACCATTATTTTATTTTTGTTTCCTTTTATCATCCGTAAATTAACTGGAACGTTGGTAGTGATCATGGTCCTTTTTAACATGAAGATTCAGACATTAATTCCATTTGCTCTGGAACTACTATTCTGTTGCTGTGATTTAAGAATGTTTAATTGAGTAGCTCTCTGATACAGAAGTAGGTTCTGAAGGATAACAATCCAGCTGCCAGTTTCCATCATGATTCCTTACATGCTCAGGGGCTGCAGTGTCGCAGTGAGTTCTGCATTTACACAGAGCTCTTACTTTTCTCACTAAAAGAATCCGTTCAACTGGGGTTTGGTTTCTACCTTTGCCACTCAGTGGCTCTTTGGCTGTGAAGTTCAGTCTGGAAGAACCTCAGCTTCTGTGAAATACCAGTAGCAACAGTTTTGGAAGACTGAAAAAGAAAACAAAGATGCATGTAAAGTACCCATCAATGTGCTTGGCACAGAAGTAGGCTCGTGAGTAATGACTGTGATATTGCTCCTGCTAAAAAGGACCGGGAGAAAGACGAGAAAAGAGAGGAGAAGGAGAGGAAGGATAGAAGAGAGAGGAGAGGAGGAGCTTGGAATGGCCCAAATAAGGAGATTCTCCATTGTTCGATAGCCTTTGGGGAGGGTTTTCCCAAGCATCTCTTTCTTCAATTTACCTTAGCTCTCATCTTCAGTGTGATTACAAAGGGCGATGAGAGCCTCTGAAAGGCTTTTTCTTTTCAGGAAGATGCTGATAGAAAATGCTTCCCACCTCCCCTCTATTGGTGCTTTGCCCCAACTGTAGATCGCCTTTCTGCATTAGCTAACCTCCACAGCACCCTTCCTTCAAAAGGCTTGGTCACTTCTCTACTATCATGACAGCTTTGATTCATAAGAGAGCCCTTTATCCACAGCTTGCCAAACTGGATGTCTCAACCCAATCAGATAATATTGGAGTCAGATTTAAAATTTAAATAGAGTTAGAAGCTGCTGTCTGTTTTGTAAATGGCATATGAGAAAATCTACTGATTTTTGTCTAGCTAATTTAACAGTCCTTACTTAAAATTAATATAAAAGACTAATTGGCACATCAGGAAAGCAAATGTAGAATAAGCATGGAAGTTAATTTTCAGTGCAACTAGTCTTTAAAGTTTAATAGCCAATAAATATAAACATGAAGTGACAGTTACCTCATTACAAATGTAAACACATATAAACCTACCCAGTAGCAAGTTAAAACAAACTTAGAAATAAAAATATACCTCCTACTTTGGCTATGCCTGAGCCTTTCTTGCCAAGGCTATCATTCTTTTTGATTTATTATTTCCTACCTTAACACTGTAGCTGTCCACAGCAGTTACTAAAATAGTTAATTCGTGCACCTGGGTGGCTCAGTCGGTTAGGCATCCGACTCAATGTTCCGGCTCAGGTCATGATCTCATGGTTGATGGGTTTGAGCCCCACATCGGGCTCTGCACTGAGTGTGGAACCTGCTTGGGATTCTCCCTCTCCCTCTCTCTCTGCCCCTTCTCTGCTTGCTCTCTGTCTCTCTCTCTCTCTCTCTCTCTCTCCCTCTCTCAAAATAAATAAATGAACATTGAAAAATAAAATAGTTTTCATGAAAATTAATTTTAGAGTCTTAACAGAGAAGGAAAAATACCCATCAGATTATCCTTTATATAGTGGGAAACCTAGCTAAAATGTGTATTTTCATCCGGAATATCCCCATGTACGCTGGGTATAACCATTAATGCGCTTAAACCATGTATATATCAGATGTAGGTCTCTGGGCATAATCATTTGTATGGGAGAAAAGCCACCCACTCACACAGAAGAAGCTGCTCCTGATTCCTGGATGATTAGGTTTCATGGTTGTATAATCAAGATCACTTTTCTGTACTTTCTTTGGTAGAAGATGCCTTTTTAAAAAAAATGTTTAATGTTTATTTATTTTTGAGACAGAGAGAGACGGAGCGCCAACAGAGGAGGGGCAGAGAGAAAGGGAGACACAGAATCTGAAACAGGCTCCAGGCTCTGAGCTGTCAGCACAGAACTTGACTCGGGGCTTGACCTCACAAACAGTGAGATCATGACCTGAGCTGAAGTTGGGCGCTTAACCAACTGAGACACCCAGGAGCCTCCTAGAAGATGCTTTTGATTAAATAGACTTCTTTACAGCCACCTGGGTGGCTCAGTCAGTTAAGTGTCCAACTTCAGTTCAGGTCATAATCTGGCAGTTTGTGAGTTCAAGCCCCGCATTGGCTCTGTGCTGACAACTTGGAGCCTGGAGCCTGCTTCAGATTCTTTCTTTCCTGCTCTCTCTGCCCCCTCCCCTCTCTCTATCAAAAATAAGTAAACAGATTTCTTTAAGTTTTTGTGACTTTCTTCTGTTGTAATGCAATGACCATAAGAGAATACTAATTGCTTCATGAGTAAGTGACACAGGTTAGAACTGCCTTCAGATGAAAGTTGGAGATGCAGGTGGTCTGTGACCTGGGCATCTGCTGGTGTGGATAGCAGGTCCTGACTGAGCACGCGTCAACATGTTTTTGAGCCTCAGCTGTTGCTCTTGTCCAGTATGGTCTCCCTTTTTGGGTAAGAACTTTCATCATTATCTTTGCTGTGGTTGTGTTAAAATAGCACGCTCCCTATATGCGGTATGCATACACACACACACACACACACACACACACACACACACAAATGTGTGTGTGTGTGTGTGTGTGTGTGTGTGTGTGTGTGTATATATATATATATATATATATATTTTTTTTTTTTTTTTTTTTGCAGGAGTACCATAGTCAGTATTATCTTGTGTTGATTGCTTATCCTAATTGGCAAATGTGAAGGTAAACTCTATTTTAAGTCGAGTTGATAGTTTAAATGACTCCATTTCAGAGAGAACTTAGCTCCAGTAATCCTTGTTTTTTAAATCCGCCTCTAAATGTTTCCATTTCCGGGGCGCCTGGGTGGCGCAGTCGGTTGAGCGTCCGACTTCAGCCAGGTCACGATCTCACGGTCCGTGAGTTCGAGCCCCGCGTCAGGCTCTGGGCTGATGGCTCGGAGCCTGGAGCCTGTTTCCGATTCTGTGTCTCCCTCTCTCTCTGCCCCTCCCCCGTTCATGCTCTGTCTCTCTCTGTCCCAAAAAAATAAATAAAAAACGTTGAAAAAAAAAAATTTATATAAATGTTTCCATTTCCTGTAGCAAGATAAATAGACAAACTAATAGCTCTTACTAAAATAGCAGTAAGTATTTTCCTGCTCAGGGAAAAAGTGAGATTTCAAATGTGGAGAAGCCTGGCATGTTACCACCACTCTTAGAAATGTATACATGTCAGCTTTTTTAAAATATAAATTTGAACTCATGCATGTTTGCACTTTTCTCAAATAAATGGATGAATTTCAAATAAGTTACCTATAATCACATGGTCTTGCTTTCACCGTACTGTCTTCCAATATTTATTATTTATTCTACATGAAATTGCTCATAATTTTGATGAGCCTTCTTAGCTTTTTGTATTCTGCATTTATGGACACAGATCCTTATGCTAGCATAACTTCGATACTTACAGCAAACAAAGCATAATATAAGTTACACATTATAACATTCCATAGTGATAAACTGTTTCCCTTTTGTTGGGTTATAATAATTGTAGTAACAACAACTATCACTTATTGACTGTTTATACAAGAAGTCTTCCATTAAGAGCATCTTTTAACAAAGTAGAGACCAAAAAGGAGTTTTAATGTGGAAATGCCTAGACTTTGATATACTTAAGGTTCCACTCACTGTGTGACTTTAGTCAAGAAAAAGCTTCCCACTCTTTGCTCCCCTTCAACTTCCTCCTCTGAAAAAGAATAAAAATGGAAATAGCTGACTTAGAGGCTGTACCCACTGGAGTCTGGTACATTGTAGATGTTTGGGAAATTGGGAAGATTGTCATTGAAATCTACTTCGAAAGCTCTTTTGCCCAAATCTATAAGATGAAGAGATGTATACTACTTTGTGTCTATTTCCAGATGGATTTCCAGGGTAATTAAGCAGTCAGTGTCACTGAGAACTTGCTAAGTGTCCATTTCTTACATATCAGATCCTTACTAGGTTTGCTGTTGCATTCTTCCTGCACTCATTCTTCACTTACTCTTTCAACAAATAACCAGTGTTTGGGCACCAGACATTTCTGAAGTCGCCATTACACTCAGGTTGCAGCTGGCATGAGGAAGGTGTTGTCTATTCAATAAGTGTCAGATGACTCGGATGTGGTCTCCAACACTAGGCCAGTAATAGGCAGGCAGGAAGGTATGGTGTGTGTGTGTGTGTGTGTGTGTGTGTGTGTGTGTGTGTATGTGTGTTTATATGTCTGTGTTTCCCAGGAGGCTATAGTTGGTCATTTTGCTATCGCATCATATCTTACCAATGAAAATGACCAAGATACAGCGTCCTGGGCAAGACAGATGTTAACAGATAATACACTATGACTTAATAATAACAGATTTTTGCACAAAAAGGTTGTGCCTGTATATTTCTGCCCAAGGGATTAAGAATGGTTACAAAATTTATTTTTTTCAAGTGAATAGCAGTTTACCAGTGAGATGAGAAAAGATTCAATGTTAGAAAGCATAGTCTATGCAAAGAAAGCAGAAAATACAAAGGCAGGTGAGACTTACATGTCCAGCAACGATTTTCCTATGGTCTTAATTGTCATGGTGGATGGATGAGTTTTAGAACAGGAGGGTCGGAAGGTGAACAGGGCTAGACCAGAGGGAAGGTAGCAAGCTAGTAAATATCATACTTCCCATGTAACAGGCAATATCCTGGACATTTTAGGCGTATTTTGTCTCACAGCTTTCAAAATAACCCTGTTTCAGAGGTAATGGAAATGAGACTTTGATTATGAGGTTGTTCAAGGTCATACAGCAAGAATATGGTGGATTTGGTGTTCAGGGCCACGTCTTTGAGATCAGAACCTCTCTTTTCTTCACCAAGATGCAATTAGTAGTTAAATGGGAAGCCACTTAAATGTCTTCTCATTTATTTGGGTTTAATTAATTTCTGCGAAGAACTGTGGGATTTTGTTCTGTGTTGTCTCAAACTTCACTGAGAGTCCAAAGAATGTTCTAGAATGTTTAATTAATTAATTAATTAATGTTTAATTAATTTCTGCGAAGAACTGTGGGATTTTGTTCTGTGTTGTCTCAAACTTCACTGAGAGTCCAAAGAATGTTCTACAACACTTTAACTTTCTTTGGTGTCTTTCAGATGTAAATGTTTCCTCTTCATAAAGACGGCATGGTTTCCTTGTGCTTTGTAGCAGATTTTTTTTTTTTTGGTTTTTAAATAGGATTTTTAAATTATGTTTTACTTTTTTAAAGTTTTTATTTAAATTCCAGTTAGGTAACATACAGTGTAATATTAGTTCCTGGTGTACAGATTAGTGATTCAACACTTCTGTACAACACCTGGTGCTCATCACAGCAGATTCTTGTTTACAGGCTTTATGCTTTTTTGTCTGTTTATTTCCGTCTCCCCTTAATCCATCCTTAGACATGGCCAGTTGAGAACACCGTGGCCCGTTTATCCTGGTGGCCGGATTTCTTCATCCATCGTCATCGGCACGACCTGTATGCCAGATTGAGTGTGGCTGAGTCTAACCTTTCCAGTGCCTCCTCCAAGGAAAAGCCCCACTGTCCCCAGAGGAGCCTGGCCATACTCAGTGCAGCCGTTGCATTGCCCCTGGGGTTCTGCATCCTCTGCGAGGATTGGATTCCCACCCTCTACCTCTAGTCTGCCTGAAAACACCCATCTTTCTCTAATATCATCCCCGCCCAAAGGAGAGCGATTCTTTAGATCAGAAGCCAGCCGACCATTTCAATAAAAGGTCAGATAGTCTGTATTTTAGACGTTGTGAGTCATGCTGTTTGTCACAACCTCTTGACTCTGCCGTTGTGGCACCCAAGCCGCCAGAGACGATATGCAAATGAATGGCTGTGGCTGTGTTCCAATAAAACTTTATTTATAGACTCCGAAATTTGAATTTCAAATAATCTGCATGCTTCTTTTGATTCCTTTCAGTGATTTAAAAATGTAAGACCCATTCTTAGCTCAAAAACAGGCGGCAGGCTGCATTTCACCAGGCCCTGCTCTAGACAGACAGTCAGCCACAGCACTCACTGCTTCTTCAGTGGGGTAAATTGGGTCTGACCATCGGGGTCTTTGACGTGGCTCTTTCTCTATAGCTTCTCCAGCTTTTCCTAGTTCCTTGTGGTCACGCAGTTTCTTCCTAGGGTCTTTAGCCATTTCTGTTTGCCCCCGTCTTTGTGCAAGGGAAGGACTGCATGAAGAGATCTGGCCGCAGGGGAAGGTGGTTAAGTTCTGTTAGCAGGCTGATATCTGATCCAGGAGTGAAAGCCGAATTCTTTTTCCGTCTCTGGAAAATTTCTTTGTTATTGACCTTTTGCTGTTCTTCAGGAACCTCTCCAATTGAGGCAAATTGAACTGACTCCTAATGAATTTGTAATTCTTTGAATGAGGGCTATTTGACCTTAGCTCACTTGATGTTTCAGATTATGTATTCTGCTTTTTTTTCTCCCGAGACTGTGTTGCAGACAGGAAGGTAATGTCGGCAAGTAAATGAAAGGGTTGATCAAACAAAAGTGTGAACTCAGACAAAAAATATATGCCAGTTCCTACTTTTGTTGCCATCTATTCATTCGTTTACTCAGCAAATATTTACATGTGCCAGACTCTGCACCCCCACACGAGGTCTCTCGCTTTGGAGGTCTACATACAGTGATGAGCAGAGGACCACGTTTGTCTCCCGAGAACCCCAGGGGAGGCAGAGATCAAGGAGACCCATCTTTCCTTGAATCTCTTGGCACCTGTCACTCATAATGTAGGACGTAGGGGGCACAATTAAGCATAGGACAACACGTGTTCCTACACGTTGCCCATGATAAGTGAAAGGACATGGCTCTAGAGGTCAGAGTCTGGGGCCAGCTGCTGTACTATTCTGAACCCTAAATGCTGTAAACGAGGAGACTACCTGTGTTGGAGCTTTGTTAGGAGGACTAAAAGAAATGTCATACACAGGCAAGATATAAATGTTTAGCACATAGGCCCTAAAAAACCACCCACATCCAAGGATGTCAAATTTGCCTTTTGTTTGTTTTGTTCTTTATTGATAAATTTATAGCCTTCCAGTAAAGTCCTACCGATTTACTGCTAAACTTACTACTAAATCAGACTTATTTATTGACTGCACAGTGCGTGTCCGTGGCTGTACTATGCATTGTGGGAGAAATCAGAAAAGTGTGATGTATCATCAAACATTTTTTCAAGCTGGAGGTTGGAAACATACTCTTATATGAATGATACGAAATACTCTTTACTGACGTTGTTATCTCTTTGTGTGTCTTTTTTAGATCTGAACAGTGATGGCACACATTTCAGTTATGAGTCGCTCAGTGAGCTGTGGATCGACAGAACGATAAACATGCCTGTCGTGATGTATGCCACTAAGCCTCTTCACTAGTAGGTATTTTCTATTCAGTATTGTTTACGTGGTTATATATGGAGATTGTCAACAGAGTCTACATTTATAATGAAAGAGAAGCAGAATACTTGTGTTCGTGTTGTGGTTATGAACATGGCTAGATTTATTCTGGTTATGTGGCAGCCAGTTGCAAAATGAAAGAGCAGGTTAAAATGTACCTGTTGTGTATGTGTGCGTATATTAGTATGGAAGCGTATATGTATCCCTATAGCAGAGTTTAGAAGTATAGAACTTTACCTCTCTTTTAACTGAGTAAAAATAATGTCACTGGAAATTTTCACTGTCCTTTGGCTCTTTAATATCATCATATAAATCTGGCAGTGAAAGCCTAGAAAATTTTACCTAGTGTGATGTTTTGAAACGGTTCAATTTTATTGCAGTTTTAACTAACAAGATATCTGATAATGTGTCCACTTACACAAGTATCATGTGGTAATTGACATGTGATGTTTATGGTGTCATGGAAAGGGAATTATACTGTGTCAGAAAACCTTAATTGGATCATCCGACCAGACCCTCAGGTCTCCAGGCATCAGTTTCCTCATCTGCAAAATGAGAGAGAATTTCTGTTTTACCTGATTCATAAGGTTACTTTATAGGTCCAGTGAGATAATAATGCGAAGTTATTATTTAACTACAAACCCCATAAAAATGATGTTATCTGTGGCTGATTAATATTTCAAGGAGGGAGTTGGACAAGAGTTGTGATCATACTTTGCTTTTTCTTTAGGTTTTTTTTTTTTAATTTCAATTCTAATTAGTTAACATACAGTGTAATATTAAATTCAGGTCTACGATTTAGTGATTCAGGATTTCCATACATTTGGTGCTCAGCTTTTTAAATTGGCCAATACAGTTTGATATTTTGTGTGTTATTCACCCAAAATATAAATGATAAAATCATACTTAACTTTAATTCATGAACCAAATAAATTTCTCATATTTGAGAAAATTATGTGTAAATTAAACATGAAAAAAAAAACAACCAACCATGTTTCTCACACATACTGTGCACCCCAGTCCCCACCAACTATGGGTGTTAGATGTCTGCTTCTGTTCTCCTGGATACACTTTATTAGACTACTTTTGGGTATTTACACTGTTCTCCTGGATACACTTTATTAGACTACTTTTGGGTATTTACACTCAGAGGAGAAAAGATACATTAGATGCTTTTTGTATACAGTTTAATTTCAGGACATTAAGAGATAATGGAGAAATTCAACCAGATATTGTTCATTTAGCTTACTATATTACATTCCTTTTTACCGAAACCTCTTCAGTGCCTCATATAGCCATTCTTTTTTGCTAATGGAATACAGTTAGTGTGTTTAAAAGATTGAAAATGAGAATCTTAACGAATATATTTAGTAAGACGGAAAAAGACTTTTTCACTAAAATTTTAAAAGTTGTTATATAACCGGGACCATGCAATGACACTGGTTTGCAGATTATTCTCCAGGAATTGGATATGATTATTTTTGAAGGGGCAATGGCTTATTACATGAATAAAGTGTTTGCATTTAGGTGAAACAAAATCTTTAATAACAGGTAATATATATTCACTTGCTAATATTGTAGCATAGTCCCTAAGGGGGGGTGGAGTTGAGGGGGAGGAGCTGTCTAAAGTCAGATTTATGGGGTTGCAACCAACCCAGTTGTTTCATTTTCCAACTTTGCACTGTTGGACAGGTCCTTTAACCTCTCTGTGCCTTAGTTTGCCCATCTGTAAAATGGGTCTAATAATAAGACTGATTTCTTTTTCTAAAAAAAGAGAGAGAGAGAAAGTAAGAAAAGAGGTGGAAAGGCAGAATGTATGTCACAAAACGATGTGGAGGACGGTTTGCTTTTCACTTCCCCCGATCATTTTCTCTAAACCATATTGTATACTTATTCCTGTTATAAATAAACTTAAGGTATTGTCCATTGGGGTCATATTGGACAAAGTTCAGTGCTTGTACTGGGTGGTATATTTCAAATGAGTCATCATTTGTTCCCAAGATGGGAAATACTGATAATCTGGGGCGGTGATCTGAGCCAAGAGCCAATTGCCTGGCTGCTGTGTATGACTCAGAACAGAAAACCAAGTCTCTTTCTGTCACGTGTTAATTATAACCCATTTGGAACAGTGACAGTGCTTGGTTACCGCATCTCTGTGTCCATCTGTATATCAGCACCCAGGATTATCTCATAGGGTTTTGCGTGGATTACATGAGTCAAGTGTTTAGGAGCGCTGTGTGATGCTTCGTAACTAATCAATATTTATGGTTATTATTCACTGGACAGAGTGAGGGATTATGGTAACCACCACAGATTTTGGAATCAGAAAGCCCTAAGTCCAAAACCATTCATTATGTTACGGTGGAAGCTAAAGTAGTTACTGAACCTTTCGAAGTCTCAGTTTCTGGGAAAAAAAAAAAAAAAAAAAAAGAAAGAAAGAAAAAAAAAATTTAAAAATACTCCATACTGCTTTTGTTAGGATGATTTAACACAACATCTGGCAAGCAGTGGTAGCCAACACCTGAATCGAGAGTTGTGAAAATATAGTCACAAATTATTATAGAATGCATTTTTAAAGTCATGTAAATCAGAGATACTCCGATTCTGAAAATGTCCTTCTTGCCATATGTTATATTTAGGGGACTTTTAGAAATGTGCCCAATTATATGATTTACTTTGTGAGATCCAGAATTTCAAAAAAGACAAACGAATAACTTAACTCAAATTAAAAAATGCAAACATAACTTAAATATGGTATCCTGATTAAAAAAAAAAATCTGTTGCCTTTTTTAAGCCTATCAGGGAATATCAACTCAGTGTTTATTTTGTTATAAAGATTGGACTGTTACCACATTTAAAATGATTTGTTTTCTAAAAAAAAAAAGTGGGGGGGGGAGAAAAGAGGTGGAAATGCAGAATGTATGTCACAAAACGATGTGGAGGACGGTTTGCTTTTTCACTTCCATGAACATTTCGTCTAAACCATATTGCATACTTATTCTTGTTATAAATAAACTTAATGTATTGTCCTCTGGGAGCATATTGGACAAAATTCAGTGCTTGTACTGGGTGGTATATTTCAAATGAGTCATTATTTGTTCCCAAGGTGGGAAATGCTGATAATCTGGGGCAGTGATCTGAGCCAAGAGCCAATTGCCTGGCTGCTGTGTACGACTCAGAACAGAAAACCAAGTCTCTTTCCATCACGTGTTAATTATAAACCATCTGGAACAGTGACAGTGCTTGGTCACTTCATCTCTGTCCCTCAGTATCACCACCCAGAGACTCTTTCACATGCAAATTTAACCTGACTTGTTGAGAATTCAGATAGTGATGTTATCAACAGTTGCTTTCTACACGCCTGTTACTCTTCTTGTTTATTTTTGCAATAGCGTTAGCCTTTAAGAGTTTGCCCACGATGAGGACAGTCATTGTTGTAGAGGAGATTTTTGGGTGTAAACGTTTGGGAAGTGCATTTTTTTTAATGTTTATTCATTTCTGAGAGACAGAGAGAGACAGAGCGTGAGTGGGGGAAGGGCAGAGAGAGAGGGAGACACAGAATCCGAAGCAGGCTCCAGGCTCTGAGCTGTCAGCACAGAGCCCGATGCGGGGCTCAAACTCACAGACTGTGAGATCATGACCTGAGCTGAAGTCGGATGCTTAAGCAACTGAGCCCCCCCCCCCCCCGCCCCCAGGTGCCCCGGGGAAGTGCATTCTTATGTCCACGTATGCAGACATAGGCTTGGCTGTCCCTGCTTGGGGCCCTTGGTGAGAGATGACCTTGGTCATTCTGACCTCCTTCCGGAAGGCCCTGCATTGCTGCATACTTCAGGCCTTCGGTATGGTTGCCATTCACGTTTTGAAGTCTCGTATTAGGAGTTAGAATGTAATAAAAAGAAGCAGAGTCGTCGTGCTCATCCAAACAAGTGGATTCTCACATCGCCCTCCTTCTTGCCGCAGCCATTGCGCACTTGCGATGTTTGTCTCAAAAGTGATTTGTGGCTTTAGAAGTGTCCTTTTAAAGGGGTCTGATCTAGTCAGTTATCACTCTAATACTTCATCAAATCGTGTCTCTGAAAACGAAGAGACATTTCATTCCCTGTCACAGGGCCAGAGTTTGGAAGAGGTGGGGCGTCCAGAACTAAAGTCAGCTGTCGTTCGGAGACAGACGTGAAATGAAATCTGTCTTGGCGGGACTTTCAAGAAGAGGTTGTGACTGTAAGCGTAACACACTCATGGGAGGGAGCGGGAGAAGCTCGGAGCGGTTGCGGGTGAGCCGGATGGGCGGCAGGACAGGCGGAAGAGGAGCTCATGAACAGCGAGTGTCTGCTGCCCAGTGACCAGAAGTAGCCTCAGATGAGCCGCAGACGCCCCCAGACGTGGATGAGGCCCCCTCTCTTTTGTCGGCTTCAGATCTCAGCCTCTGCGCTGACCGCCCACCCGGAGGCACCCCCGTCTCACCTGCCCGTCGCCATCTCCTCGTGCTCGCCGTCCATCAAATTCCAGTTCTTCCTTCCAGACTCATTTGGCATTCGCTGCCGTCTGTGAAAGCTACCCCATCCTCCTCTTAAAGGTGACCGTCCCCTGCTGTCCTTCCACCTCTGTACTGCGGACGCGCCTTAGTGAGAGATCACATTCTTCACTTCTTCTGCAATACTTGGCTTCCATTTCACCATCAACCGAGTGACTTATGAACAACAGAAATTTCTTCCTCACTGTTCTGGAGCCTGGGCACTCTGAGATCAAGGCACCAGCAGACTTCATGTAGGGTAAGGGTCTGCTCTTTAGAAAGCCATGTTTTCCGTGTCCTCACATGGTGGAAGAGGCGAAGGAGTTTTCTGGGGCACCTTTTATAAGTTTCCCACGTATTCTTGTATAACTATAAGACCATTCATGAGGGCTTCACCCTCATGACTTAATCACCTCCCCAAAGACCCCGCCCCCCCTCCACATGCCACCACATGGGACATTTGCATGTGACGTCTGAGTTTTGGGTGAGGGGTCCACAGTCAGTCTATAACAAGTATCCATCTGTCCCGTTGCAGTCTTGTTGAGGGCATTCCTCGTCTTACTCAGTCTCTTATGTCCAGGGTCTAGTGCTCAACAACTAATTCCTGATTAAATTAATGGTAGAAACAATACCACTCTCTGTCCTCAGACTGAAGAGGAAATAATTGCATTTGCCACATCAAAAGATTTCTACGAAATGTTATTCAATACAGATATTGCTTCAAATTGTTATTAATATAAATCTGCAGGGGCACCTAGTGGCTCAGTCGGTTCAGCGTCCGACTTGAGCTCAGGTCATGATCTCACAATTCATGAGATCGAGCCCCACATCGGGCTCTGTGCTGACGGCTCTGAGCCTCGAGCCTGCTTGGGATTCTGTGTCTCCCTTTCTCACTGCCCCTCCCCTGCTCGTGCTCTGTCTCTCTCTGTCTCTCAAAAAATAAAATAAAACATTAAAAAGTATATATATATATATATATATATATATATATATATAATTTTATATTATATTATAATATATTATACATTATATAATTTTATATTATATATTACAATATTGTATGTTATATATAGATCTGCAAAAAGTATAACCAGAAAAATGAAAACTGGCAACTTTTAACATATTATGAGATTTGTATCATTTTTAACACTTTTAGAAAAACAGAACACAGTTTTGAAAATGTAAAACTGATTCTACTAACTTCCTTATGGGTTTACCATTTAAATGTATTATTTTTAGGGGCGCCTGGGTGGCTTAGTCGGTTAAGCGTCCGACTTCAGCTCAGGTCACGATCTCGCGGTCCGTGAGTTCGAGCCCCGCGTCGGGCTCTGGGCTGATGGCTCAGAGCCTGGAGCCTGTTTCAGATTCTGTGTCTCCCTCTCTCTCTGCCCCTCCCCCGTTCATGCTGTCTCTCTCTGTCTCAAAAATAAACGTTAAAAAAAAAAAATTAAAAACAAACGTATTATTTTTAGAACAGCATTTCAACAATAATGAGAATTATTTGACCGTTTCTTGACTGAGAGGGAAATTATTTTTTCTATGTAAGTTAATATGTAAGAAATTATTTATATATTAATTAAGGAATTAATAGATTAATTAATAGTTTACTAATATATAAAAAACATTAAAGAGTTCTTAAGGTTTTGTTTTATTATAGTAATTATTACATATATTTAAAATTGATTTTGTTCAATTCATTATAAAATATATTAAAATGTGTAAGATATTTTAACATAGTTTACCCATGGAAACCATGGAAGATACCTACTATTAATCTGAATGGGGAAAGGTGGAACGTATATATTGTGTAAGTCAACATTACTATAGGTTTGAGCTGTTTTTGAAGAAATACAGAGAAAAACATCCAAACCAAAAAATTCCCTCCAAGTCAATAAACGAAACCCTCATGATGTAGCCGCGTGAAGTTCTATCTGAAACTTAACTTTGGTGGCCGTATACGACACAGTAGTGGACTTACAATTGTTTAGTTTAATATTTATACTTGAATAGTACCATGTTAACAGGGAAGACCATCAAATCCGCTAAACTAGTATTTTCACACTCGACATTCATCTTTTGTTACTTCGTGTACATCAGTCTCACACAGAGGAGTCACTACAGGCTAACGTAGAATTGTGACACACTGTATCTTAAGCCATTCCGCTTTCACAGATGGCTGTAGATAGGTAAGCGGAAGGCATTGAGCCAGTAAAGACGTATTTCAGAGAGGAAAATGGGCTGACAGTTTTCAGTGCATGAGCTATTTTAGATTGACATGCTTCTGGCAAAAAGGGATAATGTTTGAATGAATCATGTATCAAGAATATTCATCCAGTTGTGTAAACAGAAATACAGGACTAATGTAGGAGTGATGAATATTCATCCAGTTGCGTAAGCAGAAATATACGACTAATGTAGAAATACAGGGCTCGGGTAATCACAATATTAAAGCTTTGGTATGCTCCAGTAAGTAGAGCAAGGTATGCCAAGAATAACATATTATCGGAAGAAGTAGGGGTTTTTATTTTGTTGTTGTTGTTGTTGTTATTCCCAGAGGCTCTTGAAAATTTTCGAGATTGTTTCCTGGTAACTTTTTAAGTCTTTATTTTATGTATTTGAAGATTCGGCTATCTTAGTGACTATTTCCTGACATTCTTTTTAGCTAATGAACTTACAGTCGTGTGGCGAAACTTGGCAATGACAGTGATGGCTACCACGTACTGAGCTAGTAACTGTGCAGTAGGCTTTGGTCTCATGTTGTGTCACATCATTGTGTCATCCTCACAAAACTCTGCAACAATGGCCTCATCATCTTCCTTTCACAAAGGAGATGAGTACTGTACCCTGTACCCCACTGATTCACACCCATACTTACATAACCTAAATTTGTAACAGCCTCATCCCTACAGGGGGGCACATATGTATGGAGGCATATCATATCTTATGAAATTAGAAAACTAATTTGATTTTTAAAATAAAATTAGTGTTGAAAATATAATGTGCTTCGGGTTTTGAGCCCTGCTTCTCTCATATCCTGGAGAATCAATAGCTTATAAAATTATAATTAAAGATTTCCCCTTCTATCCTTCTGCAGCAACCGATATGAATAAAAATGAGAATCTGCAGTTATTTCAGTCATGTCTTCAGTAACAGATACAAGCAGGTGTCTTCCAGGAAAATGCATCAGAAATGCATTCTTAAGACTGGACAGTTTATCCGCAAAGTTCAACGACATCCTTATTCAACATGTTTCCTTATATCTTTTTTTTTTTCATATTAACAGTCAGTGTAAGTGCCATGAAATCAGCATGTGTTTCATACTATAATTAATTGCTCCCACAAAATTCAGACTAAAATTCTTATTCTCAACAACTGTCTTCTGTACACCAGTCACCTCACCAAATGCTTTCACATTAATTCCCTCTTTTCAGCTCAGTTATGCTTGAAAAGAATTTTGTGGATTCATGTCATATGCTGCCTCTCTCTCTCTGATGGAGAGATATTAACAGTGTTTTACTGTCCCTTAGATGCTCACTCAGAGGATCTGTTAACCCCAGCAAGCAACACCTAAATGGAATTAAAAAAATACAATAAAATAAGCCTGGGAAGCAGAGAGAGTTTTGAAGAAACACTTGCTTTTAAATAAAGGAGATAATTATAATATTTTGAAGTCATTTAAAATTCGAGGGGATTAAACTATCTGGAAAGAAAATCATGCCCTACATGACATGTTAAATATTTGAAGCTGGAGAACTGAGGTATTCTGTTTATTCATTCAGCAAATATTTCTAGACCTCCTTCTATGCAGCAGGCCCTGCCTGCCGCTGTGAACAACAGACAAAATCCTTGTCCTCGTAGTTTTTCCAGGTAGCCACTGGTGAGCAGGAGACATGGAGGACGAGAGTAGAGTGTGTGTGTGTGTGTGTGTGTGTGTGTGTGTATGTATACATATATATAAAGTCCTTTTCTATAGTGACATAGATCATTAAATATATGTATATACAAATAGTAATGAATTTAAGTTTACATAAAAGCAGTTGCTTTTTGTACCAGCAAAAACTTTCTTCAAAGCATAATTTTATTTATTTGTTTATAATGTTTATTTATTTTTTTAAAAAATTTTTAATGTTTATTTCTTCTTGAGAGAGAGAGAGAGTCAGAGCATGAGTGGGGGAGGAGCAGAGAGAAAGGGAGACACAGAATCTGAAGCAGGCTCCAGGCTCTGAGCTGTTAGCACACAGCCCGACACAGGGCTCAAACCCACAAACCGTGGGATCATGACCTGAGCTGAAGTTGGACGCTTAACCAACTGAGCCACCCAGGCACCCTGTTTATTTATTTTTGAGAGAGAGAGAGAGAGAAAGAGCGTGAGTGGGGGAGGAGCAGAGAGAGAGGGAGACACAGAATCCAAAGTAGGTTCCAGGCTCTGAGCTGTCAGCGCAGAGCCCGATGTGGGACCTGAACCCATGAACCGTGAGATCATGACCTGAGCCGAGGTCGGACGCTCAACCGACTGAGCCACCCAGACGCCCCTCCAAAGCATAATTTTAGATTACAAACTTGGAAATTCTTACTCACCAAAACTTCCTATTTTGATTGCTTCCAGAAACAAAAAATTTGATAACCTATCTCAGCCTTCATTGGAAAATGATTCGTGTGTTTTCTGCCTTGTTTTCTTTACTCACTGTAAGATAATTTGGTAGGTGCTCCAGAACCTAAAGGAGAAAACTTCAAGACTATTGTGTACATCATCAGATTACACCGAGAGTGGCTAAAGGCGACTGAGGGGGACAGATAGCTTGCACACCATGAGGCCCAAAAGGGAAAAAATAACAGAGAGAAGAGAAGCAATTCCAGTGTTTTGGAACTTCGGTCGAAGTTCAAGTTCTTTCTCTGCTGAAGCACGGAGTGGCATGGATGTGTTGTCCTTGTATCACCTAATCCCATGGAAGTTGGGTATAGAACCAGAACCCTTCATTGATTGATATCCATCACCTAATTAGAAATGCAGTATCTGATGTAGAGCTGGTGACAAAAGGAAAAATTAAAAAAAGTTGGGTAAAGTGGCAGCCATGCACTGTGCTGAACCAGCTTTCCAACAGGAAAGTGAGTCAGAGATTTTTAGTGATTTTTGGATGCCATATAATGACCTCTTAAGCTCAGCAAGTAAGGAGATATTAAACTCTGTTTACTTAGATTGCAGTGATAAATAAAAATAGCCCATTCCTCTTGGGGGAGATGATAAACATCATAACTGCATTCATTTTTTAAAAAAATATTTCTTTTCTTTGCATGAAGCCCAGTTGCATGTTTGACAACTTAGTCTACTTTCTAGGTTTTCTGAATATGTGGTTTTGGTGGCTCTCCCAACTCCAGATCACTTAACTCTCATGCCATTGATGTGAAAATCAATGCTTGATGCAAAAAAGTGCTACACAAGACTTTGCAGCCATTCTTGAGAGTGCATTTTTAAAGTTAGCTCTGTAAAATAACCTAGATTAAAAAATAATATGGTAATGTAGTCAAATGGTAATGTCTAATGGCTTTTAGACGATGGGACGAAAACAGGGCCGAGGCGGAGCGCCATGAGTAGCTCATCACTGCTAATTTTGCCTTTTCCCTGCTACTCTGTATAGAGAACAAAACTAAAGAATTTCCGCCAAAGTGAAAATTGTTGACAAAGTGATTATCACCAAGTTCCCATCCTGTGTGCTAACAGCCTGCAAAGTGTAGCAGTCTAATAAGGAGAGTAATTAAAGCTGCATTTCAGTGTCTCATACTCCTAGCATTTGTCTATTAAAATACATTAGACACGTTATAGAAACGTCAGTCTTCCTTAAGCTGGAGATGTGTCTCCAGCTTCCTCGGGGAGGAGGTATGTAAGATAAGTTGCAAGATACAACCAGTAAGCCCAAGACAAGGAAAAACTCATTGTGTAGAAGGAGTTCCAGGTTGTTTTTTTCAGTTTTGTTGTAACTCTCAGGGGGAAATTCACACCAAGTGGGGCTCATAGGAGGAAGCAAATAAATGTTAGTTGAATCGAATGATGCCCCTGCTTTTCAGTTTCTTTAAAAGATCGGCTACAAGCTCAGACTATATTACTAAAGGTGTTTTTTTTTTTTTAACTTTAAAAAGTAATTGGATCATGGACTTTAATCTCATTCTTTCATTTATGCCTTGGGCTCGGAGATCCTCAGGGGCTGTGCAGATTAAGGAAAAGCCACTTAATTAGTGGAGAGAGCCCTCTCCCTTTGTTCAGATTCTCTGTTGCCTGCTAATGAGAAAGGCAACTCAATCACATCTCTTCTGACACTAAAACTTCTTTGTTCAGCTAGCTGCTGAACAAAACTGGTCTTTCCATCTGAGTTCTCTGTCAGCCTTGCTCATACTTCAAGGCTGACCTGCGAATCAATCATAAAATCAGGTTGGTAGATTGCCACCAGCATTTTAAAATGCAACACAGCAAAGGAAAAAGTGTCAGAGTGTATCCCATGATGACTTTCTATAAAGTCTTTGTTTCATTTATATCTGTATGTATATGTGCCAGGTCAAGGGTACAATGTGTTTATTATTGGGGGTCACAGTGGAAAAAAAAGTTAGAAAACCCCTGTTATTTATCTAACCCCCTCCCCTCTCTTCTTAGTTCTGTCTTCTTAATTTGTCTTTTCTAACTCATACATTTTCAAAATTTTCATTTCATTAACTCTTTTTTTGTCAGTGTAGACAGCTTCTTAGTTCCTCAGTATCTCTGTCATGATAGCCAACACTTAGTACAGAGATCACTGGAGTGATCTCGTAATGTTGTTTGAAAGAATGAGTTACTGGCATTCTTAAAAGCAGTTACGATTTTGTAAGTCCCAACTGTAAATTTAGTTTTTAATCCCACCCTCCTTTTCCTCCTTTAATCCCTATTATGACCAGTGGTAATCACCACCAACCATGCAGTTACCCAGTGGAATTTCTGAGTCATTTTCTAAGTTCCCCGGCCTCTTTAATCAAAATGAGTGGTCAATCCAGATGATTCTATCACCTAATATCCTTTAAAACAATCCTATTCTTTACCTTGTCAGGACTACTATTTGGCCCTGTGATTTTATACCTAAGCTATTACAGTAAACATTGCAATAGTCTATTTGACTCCCTTCTGGTATGTCATTGCTCTTGCCGTTGGAATCTTTTCTAACACACAAACCTGAATATTTCACTCTTTGCATAAACATTTCCCATAGCCACATTCCCTTTGCCTTGAGATTAAAATCCAGACACATTTCAGTGAGAATAAGAGGCCCTCCAATATGTGACTTCAGGAAATTCTCCAAACATATCCAGCCCTACCCACTTCTACACCTAACATTTGAACTCAGGTCAGTATTCTCACCTATTAAGCACGTTAAAATCTTTTGTGTGACTGGACCATCGGGCTCGCCCACGCTCTCCTTGCCTACAATGCCTTCACCTTCTATTATGCCTGGAAAATGCCTACACATCCATTAACATATTGGTTCAGGTTTTTTGCCTTATGTAAGAATTCCGAGTCACCTGAGTCAGCTTCTCTGCCATTACTTACTATTTACGAAACTGAAATCCCTCAATGTCTATATGCTCGTCTTCCTATCCCTGATTAGACTCAGAGCTTCTCTTGCATACGTATTGCCAGTTTCCCTTTGTAACCAGAGATAGAAGCTGTCACAGTGCGGAACACTAGAAGGATGCTCAGGGAATATGGGCTGAGTGAACTCTTGTGCCAGAATTATTGAAGATATTTGCCAGTCCTCTTTTACTGGTACGGCCTTCCTTATCCTCTCACTCCCACTATACCACTGACACAGATTCTTGCTAGACTCATAAGTATGGCACAAAATAATATTCACCATAGCCATTCTCCATCACTTTCCCTATATCTGTGAGGTTTTTTTTTTTAATTTATTTATTTATTTTGAGGGAGTCAGAGGCAATGCAAGTAGGGGAGGAGCAGAGAGAGAGAGAGAGAGAGAGAGAGAGAGAATCCTAAGCAGGCTCTGCACCGACAGCATGGAGCCCGATGTGGGGCTCAAATCTGTGGACTGTGAGATCATGACCTGAGCTGAAATCAAGAGTTGGATGCTTAACCAACTGAGCCACCCAAGCACCCCATCTATGACTTTTATAATCTTTGAAAAGGTCATATAAGCAAAGCAATATGTCTCCATTATTCACGTTATTCCATCGATACTCTGGACTTGGGTTAAGATCATCTTACATGGATTCACCAGTTTATGCTTTTACAGTGTATATCCTAAAGTAATGTTCCAATGTGGGCACAAATACTTATTTCAACACTAGAATTTAAAATGAAATCTTGGGTTTCAGCTTACCCTTGACCTTACCCTTCATCTTGAACAGTGTTATACAACACATTTTCCCTGATTGTTTTATTATAGTCAAATTTTTTTTCATTGAATGTCAACAACTGACCGTTTAACCACTGCATCAGATTTAAACATCGAATTCTGAGGGGCCGATTGCTTTAAGTATAATATTTTCTTCATAAGACTTCAGGGAAAGTGAGGAAAAATTTCAAGAGAGAACACTGATTGGTTTAATTTAGTAAAGAAGACATTCCTGTCAGTTCAGGAAGCTAATCAGCATTTCTCGTGCATGAATTGATTACCTTGTTACATTTCACTGGCCATGATAGGATATGTTTAATACGGGAAAATATTGCATTCATTCTAGAATTATAAATATATATAACATTGTCCCAATGACTATGAAATGTCTTATGCACACTTTCCCCCTTTTTTGTCATTGCAGAACTCACACAATTGATCACACAATTGATCATTTCCCATGCTTCATCCAAATCAACCGTTAAGGGGAAACAAAACATTTCATAGCCTTTTTGTTTTGGAATGAATAGCAACGGATGTCACAATTTGTTTTTCCAAGTAGATTTAAGAGTGATGGATAGACTAACTATATACCATTTATTTGTAAGAAAAGATACAAATGGTGAAGTGTATTAACTAGTGTGCAACAATTCTCTGGGACCAAAAATTTATGTATACAAAGAATAGGGAAAGATACAGAGAAATGTTTTGTGTTGTAAAAACAAAATTTTAAACAATACCATTCTATAAGCACATTAATTAGAAAATATATCAATATGCTACTTCTCAATTAATAAATTTATAGTAATGTTAGGAAATGAAATACCGTTAAACTGGTTTTGCTGAATCTTTCTTTAATATATTCTGCTGTTTTCTTGTAACTCATAGGCTAACTGAAGTTTTTATGCTCCTTATTTTTTCCAGATTTTTATAAAATATAAAAATATAAAATATAAAAAATATAAAAAGAGATACAAAAAGTAATATAAACACCTCAAACCTTACCACTGAAAAACTACAAAGTAACTCTTCAAATATTTTTTATATTCTAGACTTCTAAAGTTTACATACTTTTACAGAACCGGTGGGATTACAAAACTCCTACCTTTTTCCTCTTAGTAGTATAACAATACATTCCTATGTAACAAACATGCCATCATCACGTGAGGGCCTAATAGATAGTTAGTGATAAATTAACATGTGCAGAATTGGACTATGGATTTTCCCCCATTCCACCTCCAACATGCTTCTCCACAATGTCTTGTTTCCCTTTTCAAACTTTACTGCTTTTTTTTTTTTAAGTTTATTTATTTATTTTGAGAGAGAGAAAGAGAATGCCCACAAGCATAGGAGGGGCTGAGAGAGACCGAATCCCAAGCTGGCTCCACACTGTCAGCATAGATCCAGATGGGAGGCCCGATCTCCTGACCTGTGAGACTGTGACCCGAGTCGAAATCAAGAGTTGGACACTTAACTGACTGAGCCACCCAGGGGCCCCCAAACTTTACTTCTTTCCCAGGAGAACCAGGCAAAGCCTAGGTGTTATTTCTCTTCTTTCTTCATTTCCCACATGTAATTCACCAGTACATTTTATTAAATCAGCCTTCATAACACATCCCGGATGTGCTCTCCTCCAGCACTGCCGAGTCCATCTGGTCTCACCTGAGCTGGTACCTGGCACTTCCCATCAGCTCTCCCTGAGCCCACTCTTGGCCCCTGTCACGTCTCCCTTTCCCTCGCAATCGTGCAGGGGCTTTCGGTATACCCAGATAAAATCCAGACTCTCTTCCACAGCTGCCGGGACCCCATGTGACCATCACCAGGCGTGCTTTCCCTCATCTTTCACCACCTTCTTCCTCTTTCCCGCTTTGTCTACTGGCTTCTTTCTGCCTCGTAGAAAGTCCCCTCCCCTCACACTCCTGCTGCCTCTTCCTTTTTGTTCAGGATTCAGCAGACAAGCCATTGCCCTCAGTGGCTTCCTGCCCAACGAGTAGGAAAGAAGGCCTCCAACAGATCTGCACATTTTGTTTCCTGTGTTTGTACATTATTTCTTAAATACTCCTGTGTTTGTTTATCATACATCCACTCATTAGAATGTAAGCTCTGTGGAAGCAGAGAGAAAACTCGGTCTTACTCCCAACTCTATCCCCAGAACCAAGAATAGTGCTTACTGTGTGGAGGAGACTAAATATTTACCAAGTGAACAAATAAATCCATGAAGATTTACTACTAGAATTTGTATTAAATAGAATTTCTCAGTCAAAAAAATTTTTTTTCTTAACCTTTTGCTTCTCAGTCTTTAGTCCCCGCGCATTATGTGGCAGGGCTAAATTTACCACACTGCCTTCCCCATCCAACACTGCATGAATAATATTGTTTTGCCAGCTCAGTGCACAGCATTTAACCAATGGTTTTCATTTTCACATTAGTGTCTGCTAATGGGGCCCAAAGAAGTTTGGAAATCTTTCTCATTTGAAGCCCACTCACTTCTGACCCAATCCAGGCTTCTGATCCAATCTGAAGACTTCCGGAAGGAAAGGATAAAGCAAATGGGGACACATTTATTGAGAGTCTGTTAGGGACCATATACTTGCTGTTTTTCATTGAAGTATTTACATTTAAGTCATTTGACCTTCATAGTAACCCTAGAAAATAGATATTATCCCTTTTTTAAATTTTCATATGAAGAGATGTTCTCTGAGCGATTATGGTTCATGGAAACTAACAGGTTGTATAGTTTAAATCTGTACCCAAGTCTGGCTGATGCCGAAATCTGAAGTGTTAATGCGACATCATAAACATAAAGGTTTATATCCATCACCACACAAGCTTTCTGAGCCATAACCGTTAAGTTTTAGTGTGGATTCTGGATATTAGTGCTTTATTCAGAACATTTTTTAAACAAACAGGTGTCATTCCTTTAGGAGATTTCCACAGACTCACATATCTGTTTTACTACATAAAGGGAAATTTCACAGGTAGAGACCTGGAAGTGACTGGAATCCATCATTTATATAAGCAAAGAAATGGTAAGCTGCTGTTGGAAAGTTCAGCAAACCTTTTATTTACGCATTAATAAAATCATGTCATCAGAATTGGTGCCGATGAGATTTCTATCATATTCTAGACATGCTTACAGGCGCAGAGATTTGCCTTCCTTCCTATGAAGGTTAAAATGTCCTTTATTCCAAGGTTGGCGTGGAGCGACATATAAGAAACCAGGAAGGGATCCATCCAGGTGCAAACTCTTTCTCTCAGATGATATAATCAAAATTATGAATATTTATTTGTTTCTAAGAATAAGCAGATCATCACAGAGGTGGCTTAGTTCAAATCAGGAAGATGAGGTCAGTGTGGCGTGTGCATGCAATTGTTCAAGTTCCCCAGATAGCTAACTTCTAAGGAGCCCTCAGAATGTCACTAACATAACGAATGTTTGGGTAAATAAAATGAGAAGAGTTAAGAATGGTTTAAGCTAAAAATAAAAATTAAAAAAAAGGAAGAGGACGAATTACTTTTAGACTAGTTCTTCAGATATATGAATGACCTTTTCATTTTTGTTCTTTTTTAATCCCAAACATTTCACAGTATAATTCAATAATCATGAAGAATTCCAGATGGGTTCTCAGAATTTGAAGTTTTTATACTATAGAAGTGATCTATCTCAAGGCAGGGAGGAGGCAACACTTTAATGAAAGGGAGGTGGGCATTGTGGACTAGAGTGTCTTTATTTATGGTAACTCTGTGCAGATTGCTCAGTACACATTTGACAAGAGGCTATTTGTAGGAAGCTAATTTAAAGTAGAAACAAATAGTTGTGAAAAATGAGGAAATCCTGCTGGAAGAAAAAAAAAGTGTGACAGGATCACATCAAATAGGAGTGTTAGAGTAATTTACTATTCTAGGCAATCCAGCAGCTGGTTTATCTAAAGCGTTCCTCTTTTTCATGAGCACTGGAACAAGGACAGGAAATCGTTCAAAAAGCATGCTGCCTTTTCCTCTAACAGATTTCTGTAAAACTTTAATAGCAAAAAAAATGAGTTTTAGAAGCTCAGTTCTTAGCCATTTGGGGGACTCTTTAATGAGACAATGCATGTATTTCTAATTTTAGTTACTCAGAAATTATACTAGAATGGAGATTTTTCGAATAGCATAAAGATAAGAGGAAAGAAATCTCTGTTTATGTCATTCATAGAAAGTGTTCTGTATTGAACTCAACACTTAGAATCAGTTTTACAGAATAATGAGTATTTTAGCTAACCATTGAGAAAACGATCCAGAGACCTAATGTAAAGTAGAACATACATAACATTTTATAGAACTGCACTTAATTGTTCCAAATAAAGAAATATTAGGACTGGTATAATTAGGAGTTGGAATCCCAAAGACACAAGAACTGAAGGAAACATAAATCATACAATGTAAAAATGTATTTGGAAAAATATTTTAATGCAACTAATAACCTATAGGTAGGACTATATTTTTTAAAATGATTCCAAAAGATTTGAGTGGAATCTCTTTATGAATTCCCTGCCCCTCTCTCCCACAACAACAACAACAAAAGAATAAAAATTATTTCCTTACTAGGGGCTGGGGGAAGGGGATACTAGGAAAGGGTTGGTTAAAAGGTACAAACTTTCAGTTATAAGATGAATATATGAAATATATATATATATATATATATATATATATATATATATATCTCAGGATATACGGTTCTATTGCAGTAATTAGCCACCGCAACTATATTTTTAAGTAACAAAATGCATTTTTCACTGGAGTTGTTGTCTTCTTGACTCTAGATTTTATTTGGGTTGTGGGCGACAAAAATCAAATTCTGTGTATTAGTTTCGTAATGCCAGCGTAAAAAAAATTACCACCAACTTGTTTATTCTCTCACAGTTATGAAGGACATAAGTCCAAAATCAAGATGGTGGTAAGGTTTCATCCCCCATGGGAGTTTCTGGGGGAGAATTCTTGACTCTTCCAGTTTCTGGTGGCTGCAGGCATTCCTTGGCTTGTTGCCACATCACTCTTATCTCTGTCTGGATCTTCACATCACCTCTTCTTCCAAATGGGTCAGATCTCGTGTGGCCTTCCTCTTAACACATGTAACACATTCAGGACTCACCTAGATAATCCAGGATAATCTCCCCATCTCAAGATCCTTGACTTAATCACATCTGCAGAGACTCTTTTTCCAAATAAGGTCACATTTGCAGGGCCCAGGGATTAGGGCCTGACATCTCTGTAATAAAGGGAGGCATTATTTATCTACTACAGGCTGAGGCATGGAGTTTCCGATTCTCAAGTAGCTTTAAATCTAATGTAGTCTGTGGAATATATTAAAATGTAGGTGTTAACTAGAACTTTTAAATAAAACTAATCAAAGCTATCATAGCTGTAATAGGGTGAAAAAAAAACTAGCTTTGTACCCAGAGTATTTTTTACCCCCCGTACTTCATCTGTTCTCAATTACTGAGGTCATGCCATAAAGCTCTATTGTTCTGTGCCAATTAAATATGATAGAAATCAAGTTTTAAATGTTCGAGTCACATTTATTTCATCTGTTAGAAATTTATTTCCCAAAGTTCCTTGACCCATTTTGCCTTACTGGTCCTTGGTGATGTATATTAGAAGTAGATTAGAATACCTGCCGTTAGGCCTTTTTTAAATTCCACAGTTAGGTGGTTAACTCTCCCTTTTTCTTGTTCTGTTTTCCAGTGACAATCTCCTCACATTCAGGCAATTTGTGATCACGGTAAAGGAATTAAGAAGACAACATAACAGCTCTGATCTGGTCTTGTTTTTATAGCACGTCCCACTGAGAAAATGATATATGTTAAAACACCACCTTCGCCAAACACTGTTTTCATTCCAAGCATCTTTGATTTTGATTCAGTATTGTGTCTGCCAGAGCAGACCAAGCTATAGATAATAATGCGAATCCGGAGGTTAGGTCATCGTATCTGTTATTATGTTAATTAGCTTAAGTGAATTACCAATGTCCAGCAAGACATTACTCACTTTGGAATGCATTTCACTAGCAATTTATCATAGTAATAAGAGCTCGAAGAGACATGTGAGTTCCCTAAGTGGCAGCAATTATACCTACTAATGGAAAGGGAAGCTGTTTATTAAAACACACTCTATCTTTTGCATCAGAGTTGTTCATCTTTACTTGGATGCCTGGTTTCAGTTCCTTTTAATTCGAGTTCTTCTGTGGATGTTTATTACCTTGAAGGATTCGTTGGTCCCAGATTATTTACTTTTAATTCTAAATTGCTGTCAAATACAATGGGACATGAATTCCTTGTGGGACATGAACATTTCTCCTAGGAGTGTGGATTTGCAGGGTACTTTGAGGAGTCTAGTTTGCTCCCACTTGACCCAAATTTCACAGAGAAATGTTGGTGATTCAGTTAGGACGTTTCAGGCTCTTCAGAGCAAGCCGGGCTCCTCGCTTACGGAACAGTAAGGGTCTGGTGTCAGAGAGGCAGGCGGTCAGAGAAGGAAGGTCCCCAAAAAGCGCTATTGCATTTGGTAACAAATACAATCCCTTTCACTAAACACAAATACGAATTGTGTCCAATGCGAGTGCATTCACAATGATAGATTAAAAAGTCTCTGCAGGGGCGCCTGGGTGGCTCAGTCGGTTAAGCGGCCGACTTCGGCTCAGGTCACGATCTCACGATCCATGAGTTCGAGCCCTGCGTCGGGCTCTGTGCTGACAGCTCAGAGCCTGGAGCCCGTTTCAGATTCTGTGTCTCCCTCTCTCTCTGCCCCTCCCCTGTTCATGCTCTGTCTCTCTCTGTCTCAAAAATAAATAAACATTAAAAAAAAAAAATTAAAAAAAAAAAGTCTCTGCAGAAATGTACCAAATTTGTGCAAGGTGAAATTACCTAGATCGAGATCTTTATTCCAGGGTGACTGGAAAAGCTTATTCTAAGGAAAGCATCATTGTATTAGGATGATTATGTGCTATAGTTACACATTTCATAGGTATCTCAGGAACTTAAAATTAATTCTTTGCTGGGGTGCCTGCGTGGCTCAGTCGGTTAAGCATCCGACTTCGGCTCAGGTCACGATCTGACAGTTCGTGAGTTTGAGTCCTGCGCTGGGCTCTGTGCTGACAGCTCAGAGCCTGGAGCCTGCTTCGGATTCTGTGTCTCCCTCTCTCTGCCTCTCCCCCACTTGTGCTCTGTCTCTCTCTGTCTCAGAAATAAATAAACATTAAAAAAATTTTTTAAGAACTACTGTTAGGGGCTTCCAGCCTACCTATGACCTCATTAAAACTGATTGCTCTCTAATTTAAATAAAGAACTTGGTGACATCCTCTTGGTGCTATAGTTAAAATTTTCATTCTCATTGCAACGCAGATATGCAGAAAAAAATGCATTTTATTTATTTTAATCCTAAACTACTGATTAAAACATTTTCAGGATTTATTTTGGGGCCATAATTTAAGCAGTACCTTAGATACTGCCCATTGTCTAAGGGACGTGATCTTTAAGTTGTCCGCTGGTGAGGATTACTTCTGTGAGCAAAGGTGAATGTGGGGCTTCCGTTATATCACGGAGCGTGTGATGCCCATCTCTGGGCACGGGGCGGTCTGCTTTGGGCTCCAGGATGCTGAGCCCCCCATCCCCACTTGTCCTGTGGCATCTATGAAACCTGGATAAGTAGTAACATAGAGGCTGGTCTGTTTTGGCACAGGGTCTGTTTTTCCCTGGCTCACTCCCCATCTCCCTGGCACCCGCTGGTGGGTTCTCCCTAGGCCCTCATGGGGTCTTCACTTTATCCCCTTCGGCTCCAGCTGGGCTGGCACTTAGCTCTGATTGGCCTGCCCTGGCTCTTCTTCAGGCAGCCCCTCAGCCACCTCTGAGCCTGTCTCCGTTTCTAGGAACCGAGCCAGGCCATGAAATGGAATTTGCCTGGTCTCCCCCACCCAGCCATGCTGGACAGCCAAATTCCCATTCATGGGACTATACCCCAGGCTGGTGTGGGCAGCCTCTTTTCAAGTAAGGAAGTGAGTCAAAAGCCCTACTTTGCTTTGCTTTAGCTCTCTTCTTTAACCTGCACTCCCAACCCATGGACAACATAGAGAGAAGAGCAGAATGGGAGAGTACATACCCCTCACTCTTAGCCTCCTGCCTTCTCTCTTCTTGGCTCGGCCTCCTTTCTTACTCCACTCTTCCCTAAAGGCAGATTTTCTGGGATCACATACTTCTTCTGGATACAAGCCTAATCATTAATCCCTGAGGAGGAATAGGGGTGTTCTCTCTACTCCCCGGGGTACCTGGGATCCAAGTACCCCTCTGCTTAGCTCTTGATGAACTAAATGAGAGCAGCTGGAATTCAGCAATTCAGACCAATACATCTGGTCTCCACGTATCAGGCCTGGCTCCCATTGCCTCTTGCTAAAGAGAATCGGGTTCTTTGCCTTTTGCACCCTTGACAGAAAGGAGAAAGCGAGGAAGATGTTGGTTTAATATTTACAGTCATTATCTCCAATATTTATATATGTGATGTGTATATACATACATATGTAAATATAACAGTCTTGTCACCTGCCAGCTATATGATTGTAAGAAATTTGCTTTACTCTGTAAGCTTCGGTTTGCACTAAGATATAGCTATAAAAGCCCATAACTCTGCAGGGCTTTTTTTTTTTTAATGTTTATTTATTTTTGAGAGACAGAAAGAGAGAGAGAGAGAGAGAGCAGAAGAGGGGCAGACAGAGAGAGAGACACAGAATCCAAAGCAGGCTCCAGGCTCTGAGCTGTCAGCACAGAGCCCAATGTGGGGCTGAAACTCACTAACAGTGAAATCATGACCTGAGCCGAAGTCAGACACCGAACCAACTGAGCCACCCACGCGCCCCTGTAAGGTTTTTTTTTTTTAAGTGGTAAACAGGGTTTAGTAGGTGAAATGACAGGTAAGGTCTTTAAGAACCTTAAATTCAGATCTAATGATCTTTGACTCTATACTCAGAGACACTTCAAACAGGCACAGTTAACTCATTGTGTAATAACTCAGATGGCTGCTGTGGAAATCTATCAAAAGGGCCCTTGTACTTATTTTAAACTAAGAAAATGTAAATATGATAGTAATGCAGATTATTAGGCAGTACATGTATGTATTGGCGGTAGGTTAGTGATTTCAACTAGTTTGTCAAAGCTGTGCCTTTGGAAAGTGATTGTATCCATTGTTGTTTAAGAAATCCACTTTCCAGGGCACCTG